>NT_033779.5:21485638-22085638 GCF_000001215.4 Drosophila melanogaster
GAATTCTGTGTAAGACAGTTTGAAATTAATGAAATTACATTGATGACGGCAATATTTATAAAATAACAGAAAATAATAAAATAAAACTAGCTATTTTATATTTTTTCCATGTGTTAACTGAAGAATGTGTTATTATTGAAGAGGTCGTACGGGACAATTGACACTGTCCCTTCAAACGTCTGTAAAAAATAAAACCTATGTAAAATTCAGCACGGAAATTGGCTAATTTTGTTGCGGAATGTAATATATATTACATAATAAAGGATAATACAAAAATTGTTTCTTTTTATTTTTTATTTGATTTATTTATTTGACTACATAGACGGTAATGCATATGTGGCAAGGAAATCGATTGATTTCAGAACAAATTATTTTAAAATATGCATGAAAACACATTAATAACAAGCAAACACATTAATAATTTAAGAAAATATTATTTATTATATTAATATTATGTTATTTAAGAAAGTATCTGTATTTTTAACGATCGAAAATTATTTCTGAATGCTGCTTTAAAGCAAATTTTTCTGTAGTTCAATGTGAACTTAAATCAAGTAATAAAGTATCTTAATTAATAATAGACGCTTCTTTTAGAAGCCCTTCAAGGGGATGAACGTTTCAATTTTAATAAACATTACGAATTAGTGAAATATTTGCAATGATTCTTATTTTATTAGATGTTTTTTTATAAATTGGTCCAGTTAAAAATTTGAATATAAAAATTCAATCAACATTTGAAAGTCTCAAAACCCATATTACATCCTTTTAAAAATGGAAAGTGACGAAAAAATTATTTAAAAGTGTAGAACTATTAAAACCTTATTTTTATTAATGATTTAAAATACTAAAAAATTAAAAAAAGTTTACACTTCAAGCAAACTTCGACATAGTAAATGACTGATGTCAGTAGCATTGTTAAAGTGCTCTCCTCCTCGATTCTCATCAGAGCAAAGGAGGTTGGTAGGCAGCGCGCGAGCCATTTTTAACAGAAAAAAAGTGTTCTCAGTGAAAAAAAGATGTCTGATTCTGCAGTTGCAACGTCCGCTTCCCCAGTGGCTGCCCCACCAGCGACAGTTGAGAAGAAAGTGGGCCAAAAAAAGGCATCTGGATCTGCTGGCACAAAGGCAAAAAAAGCCTCTGCGACGCCGTCACATCCGCCAACTCA
Source organism: Drosophila melanogaster (assembly GCF_000001215.4). Taxonomy (NCBI): domain Eukaryota; kingdom Metazoa; phylum Arthropoda; class Insecta; order Diptera; family Drosophilidae; genus Drosophila; species Drosophila melanogaster. Next base: position 21,486,804 of record NT_033779.5, read on the forward strand.
GCAAATGGGGGACGCTTCCATTAAAAATTTAAAGGAACGTGGCGGTTCATCACTTCTGGCAATCAAAAAATATATCACTGCCACTTATAAATGCGACGCCCAAAAGTTAGCGCCATTCATCAAGAAGTACTTAAAATCGGCCGTGGTCAATGGAAAGCTTATTCAAACTAAGGGAAAGGGTGCATCTGGATCTTTCAAACTGTCGGCCTCTGCCAAGAAGGAAAAGGATCCGAAGGCAAAGTCGAAGGTTTTGTCTGCTGAGAAAAAAGTTCAAAGCAAGAAGGTAGCCTCTAAGAAGATTGGTGTCTCCTCCAAAAAAACTGCCGTTGGGGCTGCTGACAAAAAGCCCAAAGCTAAGAAGGCTGTGGCTACCAAAAAGACTGCCGAAAATAAGAAAACTGAGAAGGCAAAAGCCAAGGATGCCAAGAAAACTGGAATCATAAAGTCGAAGCCCGCCGCAACAAAGGCGAAAGTGACTGCAGCGAAGCCAAAGGCTGTAATAGCGAAAGCGTCAAAGGCAAAGCCAGCGGTGTCTGCAAAACCCAAAAAGACGGTGAAGAAAGCATCGGTTTCTGCTACCGCCAAGAAGCCGAAAGCGAAGACTACGGCTGCCAAAAAGTAAATTGTGAAAAAGTGCAGTATTTGGTACATGTTCGCAATTAAAATTTTAGATTTATGTTTTATAGATCTGAAATTTGTTTAAACAAGTCCTTTTCAGGGCTACAACGTTCCGTTGCAAGAGAAAAAAACTTTTATTTTCTTCCACTTATTTATTAGCTGACGTTCGCAGCAACAATAAAACGTTTCATGTCATGAATTACATTGCATGTTGGTCGCATTCAGTTTTCGTTCCCGATTTTTTTGTATTTATTTGAACATTACCCAATTACCCATATTGCGGGTAAATAAGTTTTATTTGTAAATTCATATTCGATGATTGGTGGTTGAAAAATGCATTTCTTTGGTATAACACATTGTGGCCCTGAAAAGGGCCGTTTTGGATTATTGTCCGCATTCGCAGGAGAAAATTATTTAGAGCTGGTGTACTTGGTGACAGCCTTGGTTCCCTCACTGACAGCATGCTTGGCCAACTCTCCAGGCAAAAGCAGGCGAACAGCCGTTTGGATCTCCCGACTGGTGATGGTCGAGCGCTTGTTGTAGTGAGCTAGACGAGACGCTTCGGCAGCAATTCGCTCGAAAATATCATTTACAAAGCTGTTCATTATGCTCATCGCCTTCGACGAAATTCCGGTGTCAGGATGGACCTGCTTGAGAACCTTGTAAATGTAGATGGCATAGCTCTCCTTCCTTTTGCGCTTCTTTTTCTTGTCGGTCTTGGTGATGTTCTTCTGAGCCTTGCCAGCCTTCTTGGCTGCCTTTCCACTAGTTTTCGGAGGCATTGTTCACGTTACTTATATTTTCACAAACACAATTCACTTATCGTAATGTGGGCCCGAACGCGTTCACGTTTATACTTTTTTTCGAGCAGTCAATTCAGGTCTAAGTCACCCACCCCTAACTGAATGCGCGGGCAAACGGAAAAGTATAAATATTTCGCTGTCGGGGTTAGGCGAGCATTCGTGTTCCGTGTGTAAAGTGAACTAAGTGAAATAAACGCAAAGCAAAATGTCTGGACGTGGAAAAGGTGGCAAAGTGAAGGGAAAGGCAAAGTCCCGCTCAAACCGTGCCGGTCTTCAATTCCCTGTGGGCCGTATTCACCGTTTGCTCCGGAAGGGAAACTACGCAGAGCGTGTTGGTGCAGGCGCTCCAGTTTACCTAGCTGCCGTAATGGAATATCTGGCCGCTGAGGTTCTCGAGTTGGCTGGCAATGCTGCTCGTGACAACAAGAAGACTAGAATTATTCCGCGTCATCTGCAACTGGCCATCCGCAACGACGAGGAGTTAAACAAGCTGCTCTCCGGCGTCACAATTGCACAAGGTGGCGTGTTGCCTAATATACAGGCTGTTCTGTTGCCCAAGAAGACCGAGAAGAAGGCCTAAACGTTTCAAAGGCTAAGCTAAAAACCTACATGTACATAAAATCGTCAATCAAACCGTCCTTTTCAGGACGACCAAATTATTACCAAAGAATTGAAAAATTTTTTAGCTTGGCAATTTCTTGTAATTAGTAAATCATAAAGAATTATTAACGTAAAGATGGTAATGTAGTAAGGGTTTTCTACTATATGCGGTATAAACTATAATTTGCTTCTTTAAACAATCGCACACCACGATGTGATGCTGTACATGCGGTGTCTGAAACCATTTGTACAGTCTGTACAAATCCATGTTAGAAATACACATTCTATTTGAAAGAGTACGAACGACAGACATTTATTTTTAGTTTAACATATTTTTTGGGAGTCCCGACCAATAAAATTAAATACTTTTTGAAAATCTTCCTCCTTTTAAAAACTGAATGGTGGTCCTGAAAAGGACCGATTGCTTAATAGGGGTACACAGGATGTACACTTTTTAACCGCCAAATCCGTAGAGGGTGCGGCCTTGCCTCTTCAGAGCGTACACAACATCCATGGCTGTAACTGTCTTCCTCTTGGCGTGTTCCGTGTAGGTCACGGCATCACGAATTACGTTCTCCAAGAAAACCTTCAGAACGCCACGCGTTTCCTCGTATATGAGTCCAGATATGCGCTTCACACCGCCTCGACGGGCCAAACGGCGGATAGCAGGCTTCGTGATACCTTGGATGTTATCACGCAGCACTTTGCGATGACGCTTGGCGCCACCCTTTCCCAAGCCTTTGCCTCCTTTACCACGACCAGTCATTTTTCACTGTTCTATACTATTATACACGCACAGCACGAAAGTCACTAAAGAACTAATTTCAACGTTTCTGTGTGCCCCTATTTATAGGTAAAACGACAAAAACCCGAGAGAGTACGAACGATATGTTCGTTCGCTTTTCGCTCGTCAAATGAAATGGCCTCTGTTTCTCTCTCTCTCTCTCTCTCTCTTTCACCCTCCACGATTGCTATATAAGTAGGTAGCAAATGCTCTGATCGTTTATTGTGTTTTCAAACGTGAAGTAGTGAACGTGAACTTTAGTGAAACCCAAATCGGAGATGGCTCGTACCAAGCAAACTGCTCGCAAATCGACTGGTGGAAAGGCGCCACGCAAACAACTGGCTACTAAGGCCGCTCGCAAGAGTGCTCCAGCCACCGGAGGTGTGAAGAAGCCCCACCGCTATCGCCCTGGAACCGTGGCCTTGCGTGAAATTCGTCGCTACCAAAAGAGCACCGAGCTTCTAATCCGCAAGCTGCCTTTCCAGCGTCTGGTGCGTGAAATCGCTCAGGACTTTAAGACGGACTTGCGATTCCAGAGCTCGGCGGTTATGGCTCTGCAGGAAGCTAGCGAAGCCTACCTGGTTGGTCTCTTCGAAGATACCAACTTGTGTGCCATTCATGCCAAGCGTGTCACCATAATGCCCAAAGACATCCAGTTAGCGCGACGCATTCGCGGCGAGCGTGCTTAAGCTGACACGGCATTAACTTGCAGATAAAGCGCTAGCGTACTCTATAATCGGTCCTTTTCAGGACCACAAACCAGATTCAATGAGATAAAATTTTCTGTTGCCGACTATTTATAACTTTAAAAAAAATAAGAACAAAATTCATATTCTATTATTTATGGCGCAAACGGTACTGGGTCTTAAATCATATGTAAAAATACTAATTCTGCCAGAGAAGGAATAAAAATAATCTTATTTTAATTGTCAGCTCAACATTTATTAAATTAAAGAAGAGGTTAATACAAAAATATATATTTTTATTTGTTCTTTGTGCGAACATCCTTTAAAGCAGTGAAAGTGTCGTGCGGGGCAAGGGACTCTGAACCTTAAACATCTAAAAAAAAAATCTGAATTCTGTGTAAGACAGTTTGAAATTAATGAAATTACATTGATGACGGCAATATTTATAAAATAACAGAAAATAATAAAATAAAACTAGCTATTTTATATTTTTTCCATGTGTTAACTGAAGAATGTGTTATTATTGAAGAGGTCGTACGGGACAATTGACACTGTCCCTTCAAACGTCTGTAAAAAATAAAACCTATGTAAAATTCAGCACGGAAATTGGCTAATTTTGTTGCGGAATGTAATATATATTACATAATAAAGGATAATACAAAAATTGTTTCTTTTTATTTTTTATTTGATTTATTTATTTGACTACATAGACGGTAATGCATATGTGGCAAGGAAATCGATTGATTTCAGAACAAATTATTTTAAAATATGCATGAAAACACATTAATAACAAGCAAACACATTAATAATTTAAGAAAATATTATTTATTATATTAATATTATGTTATTTAAGAAAGTATCTGTATTTTTAACGATCGAAAATTATTTCTGAATGCTGCTTTAAAGCAAATTTTTCTGTAGTTCAATGTGAACTTAAATCAAGTAATAAAGTATCTTAATTAATAATAGACGCTTCTTTTAGAAGCCCTTCAAGGGGATGAACGTTTCAATTTTAATAAACATTACGAATTAGTGAAATATTTGCAATGATTCTTATTTTATTAGATGTTTTTTTATAAATTGGTCCAGTTAAAAATTTGAATATAAAAATTCAATCAACATTTGAAAGTCTCAAAACCCATATTACATCCTTTTAAAAATGGAAAGTGACGAAAAAATTATTTAAAAGTGTAGAACTATTAAAACCTTATTTTTATTAATGATTTAAAATACTAAAAAATTAAAAAAAAGTTTACACTTCAAGCAAACTTCGACATAGTAAATGACTGATGTCAGTAGCATTGTTAAAGTGCTCTCCTCCTCGATTCTCATCAGAGCAAAGGAGGTTGGTAGGCAGCGCGCGAGCCATTTTTAACAGAAAAAAAGTGTTCTCAGTGAAAAAAAGATGTCTGATTCTGCAGTTGCAACGTCCGCTTCCCCAGTGGCTGCCCCACCAGCGACAGTTGAGAAGAAAGTGGTCCAAAAAAAGGCATCTGGATCTGCTGGCACAAAGGCAAAGAAAGCCTCTGCGACGCCGTCACATCCGCCAACTCAGCAAATGGTGGACGCTTCCATTAAAAATTTAAAGGAACGTGGCGGTTCATCACTTCTGGCAATCAAAAAATATATCACTGCCACTTATAAATGCGACGCCCAAAAGTTAGCGCCATTCATCAAGAAGTACTTAAAATCGGCCGTGGTCAATGGAAAGCTTATTCAAACTAAGGGAAAGGGTGCATCTGGATCTTTCAAACTGTCGGCCTCTGCCAAGAAGGAAAAGGATCCGAAGGCAAAGTCGAAGGTTTTGTCTGCTGAGAAAAAAGTTCAAAGCAAGAAGGTAGCCTCTAAGAAGATTGGTGTCTCCTCCAAAAAAACTGCCGTTGGGGCTGCTGACAAAAAGCCCAAAGCTAAGAAGGCTGTGGCTACCAAAAAGACTGCCGAAAATAAGAAAACTGAGAAGGCAAAAGCCAAGGATGCCAAGAAAACTGGAATCATAAAGTCGAAGCCCGCCGCAACAAAGGCGAAAGTGACTGCAGCGAAGCCAAAGGCTGTAGTAGCGAAAGCGTCAAAGGCAAAGCCAGCGGTGTCTGCAAAACCCAAAAAGACGGTGAAGAAAGCATCGGTTTCTGCTACCGCCAAGAAGCCGAAAGCGAAGACTACGGCTGCCAAAAAGTAAATTGTGAAAAAGTGCAGTATTTGGTACATGTTCGCAATTAAAATTTTAGATTTATGATTTATAGATCTGAAATTTGTTTAAACAAGTCCTTTTCAGGGCTACAACGTTCCGTTGCAAGAGAAAAAAACTTTTATTTTCTTCCACTTATTTATTAGCTGACGTTCGCAGCAACAATAAAACGTTTCATGTCATGAATTACATTGCATGTTGGTCGCATTCAGTTTTCGTTCCCGATTTTTTTGTATTTATTTGAACATTACCCAATTACCCATATTGCGGGTAAATAAGTTTTATTTGTAAATTCATATTCGATGATTGGTGGTTGAAAAATGCATTTCTTTGGTATAACACATTGTGGCCCTGAAAAGGGCCGTTTTGGATTATTGTCCGCATTCGCAGGAGAAAATTATTTAGAGCTGGTGTACTTGGTGACAGCCTTGGTTCCCTCACTGACAGCATGCTTGGCCAACTCTCCAGGCAAAAGCAGGCGAACAGCCGTTTGGATCTCCCGACTGGTGATGGTCGAGCGCTTGTTGTAGTGAGCTAGACGAGACGCTTCGGCAGCAATTCGCTCGAAAATATCATTTACAAAGCTGTTCATTATGCTCATCGCCTTCGACGAAATTCCGGTGTCAGGATGGACCTGCTTGAGAACCTTGTAAATGTAGATGGCATAGCTCTCCTTCCTTTTGCGCTTCTTTTTCTTGTCGGTCTTGGTGATGTTCTTCTGAGCCTTGCCAGCCTTCTTGGCTGCCTTTCCACTAGTTTTCGGAGGCATTGTTCACGTTACTTATATTTTCACAAACACAATTCACTTATCGTAATGTGGGCCCGAACGCGTTCACGTTTATACTTTTTTTCGAGCAGTCAATTCAGGTCTAAGTCACCCACCCCTAACTGAATGCGCGGGCAAACGGAAAAGTATAAATATTTCGCTGTCGGGGTTAGGCGAGCATTCGTGTTCCGTGTGTAAAGTGAACTAAGTGAAATAAACGCAAAGCAAAATGTCTGGACGTGGAAAAGGTGGCAAAGTGAAGGGAAAGGCAAAGTCCCGCTCAAACCGTGCCGGTCTTCAATTCCCTGTGGGCCGTATTCACCGTTTGCTCCGGAAGGGAAACTACGCAGAGCGTGTTGGTGCAGGCGCTCCAGTTTACCTAGCTGCCGTAATGGAATATCTGGCCGCTGAGGTTCTCGAGTTGGCTGGCAATGCTGCTCGTGACAACAAGAAGACTAGAATTATTCCGCGTCATCTGCAACTGGCCATCCGCAACGACGAGGAGTTAAACAAGCTGCTCTCCGGCGTCACAATTGCACAAGGTGGCGTGTTGCCTAATATACAGGCTGTTCTGTTGCCCAAGAAGACCGAGAAGAAGGCCTAAACGTTTCAAAGGCTAAGCTAAAAACCTACATGTACATAAAATCGTCAATCAAACCGTCCTTTTCAGGACGACCAAATTATTACCAAAGAATTGAAAAATTTTTTAGCTTGGCAATTTCTTGTAATTAGTAAATCATAAAGAATTATTAACGTAAAGATGGTAATGTAGTAAGGGTTTTCTACTATATGCGGTATAAACTATAATTTGCTTCTTTAAACAATCGCACACCACGATGTGATGCTGTACATGCGGTGTCTGAAACCATTTGTACAGTCTGTACAAATCCATGTTAGAAATACACATTCTATTTGAAAGAGTACGAACGACAGACATTTATTTTTAGTTTAACATATTTTTTGGGAGTCCCGACCAATAAAATTAAATACTTTTTGAAAATCTTCCTCCTTTTAAAAACTGAATGGTGGTCCTGAAAAGGACCGATTGCTTAATAGGGGTACACAGGATGTACACTTTTTAACCGCCAAATCCGTAGAGGGTGCGGCCTTGCCTCTTCAGAGCGTACACAACATCCATGGCTGTAACTGTCTTCCTCTTGGCGTGTTCCGTGTAGGTCACGGCATCACGAATTACGTTCTCCAAGAAAACCTTCAGAACGCCACGCGTTTCCTCGTATATGAGTCCAGATATGCGCTTCACACCGCCTCGACGGGCCAAACGGCGGATAGCAGGCTTCGTGATACCTTGGATGTTATCACGCAGCACTTTGCGATGACGCTTGGCGCCACCCTTTCCCAAGCCTTTGCCTCCTTTACCACGACCAGTCATTTTTCACTGTTCTATACTATTATACACGCACAGCACGAAAGTCACTAAAGAACTAATTTCAACGTTTCTGTGTGCCCCTATTTATAGGTAAAACGACAAAAACCCGAGAGAGTACGAACGATATGTTCGTTCGCTTTTCGCTCGTCAAATGAAATGGCCTCTGTTTCTCTCTCTCTCTCTCTCTCTCTTTCACCCTCCACGATTGCTATATAAGTAGGTAGCAAATGCTCTGATCGTTTATTGTGTTTTCAAACGTGAAGTAGTGAACGTGAACTTTAGTGAAACCCAAATCGGAGATGGCTCGTACCAAGCAAACTGCTCGCAAATCGACTGGTGGAAAGGCGCCACGCAAACAACTGGCTACTAAGGCCGCTCGCAAGAGTGCTCCAGCCACCGGAGGTGTGAAGAAGCCCCACCGCTATCGCCCTGGAACCGTGGCCTTGCGTGAAATTCGTCGCTACCAAAAGAGCACCGAGCTTCTAATCCGCAAGCTGCCTTTCCAGCGTCTGGTGCGTGAAATCGCTCAGGACTTTAAGACGGACTTGCGATTCCAGAGCTCGGCGGTTATGGCTCTGCAGGAAGCTAGCGAAGCCTACCTGGTTGGTCTCTTCGAAGATACCAACTTGTGTGCCATTCATGCCAAGCGTGTCACCATAATGCCCAAAGACATCCAGTTAGCGCGACGCATTCGCGGCGAGCGTGCTTAAGCTGACACGGCATTAACTTGCAGATAAAGCGCTAGCGTACTCTATAATCGGTCCTTTTCAGGACCACAAACCAGATTCAATGAGATAAAATTTTCTGTTGCCGACTATTTATAACTTTAAAAAAAATAAGAACAAAATTCATATTCTATTATTTATGGCGCAAACGGTACTGGGTCTTAAATCATATGTAAAAATACTAATTCTGCCAGAGAAGGAATAAAAATAATCTTATTTTAATTGTCAGCTCAACATTTATTAAATTAAAGAAGAGGTTAATACAAAAATATATATTTTTATTTGTTCTTTGTGCGAACATCCTTTAAAGCAGTGAAAGTGTCGTGCGGGGCAAGGGACTCTGAACCTTAAACATCTAAAAAAAAAATCTGAATTCTGTGTAAGACAGTTTGAAATTAATGAAATTACATTGATGACGGCAATATTTATAAAATAACAGAAAATAATAAAATAAAACTAGCTATTTTATATTTTTTCCATGTGTTAACTGAAGAATGTGTTATTATTGAAGAGGTCGTACGGGACAATTGACACTGTCCCTTCAAACGTCTGTAAAAAATAAAACCTATGTAAAATTCAGCACGGAAATTGGCTAATTTTGTTGCGGAATGTAATATATATTACATAATAAAGGATAATACAAAAATTGTTTCTTTTTATTTTTTATTTGATTTATTTATTTGACTACATAGACGGTAATGCATATGTGGCAAGGAAATCGATTGATTTCAGAACAAATTATTTTAAAATATGCATGAAAACACATTAATAACAAGCAAACACATTAATAATTTAAGAAAATATTATTTATTATATTAATATTATGTTATTTAAGAAAGTATCTGTATTTTTAACGATCGAAAATTATTTCTGAATGCTGCTTTAAAGCAAATTTTTCTGTAGTTCAATGTGAACTTAAATCAAGTAATAAAGTATCTTAATTAATAATAGACGCTTCTTTTAGAAGCCCTTCAAGGGGATGAACGTTTCAATTTTAATAAACATTACGAATTAGTGAAATATTTGCAATGATTCTTATTTTATTAGATGTTTTTTTATAAATTGGTCCAGTTAAAAATTTGAATATAAAAATTCAATCAACATTTGAAAGTCTCAAAACCCATATTACATCCTTTTAAAAATGGAAAGTGACGAAAAAATTATTTAAAAGTGTAGAACTATTAAAACCTTATTTTTATTAATGATTTAAAATACTAAAAAATTAAAAAAAAGTTTACACTTCAAGCAAACTTCGACATAGTAAATGACTGATGTCAGTAGCATTGTTAAAGTGCTCTCCTCCTCGATTCTCATCAGAGCAAAGGAGGTTGGTAGGCAGCGCGCGAGCCATTTTTAACAGAAAAAAAGTGTTCTCAGTGAAAAAAAGATGTCTGATTCTGCAGTTGCAACGTCCGCTTCCCCAGTGGCTGCCCCACCAGCGACAGTTGAGAAGAAAGTGGTCCAAAAAAAGGCATCTGGATCTGCTGGCACAAAGGCAAAGAAAGCCTCTGCGACGCCGTCACATCCGCCAACTCAGCAAATGGTGGACGCTTCCATTAAAAATTTAAAGGAACGTGGCGGTTCATCACTTCTGGCAATCAAAAAATATATCACTGCCACTTATAAATGCGACGCCCAAAAGTTAGCGCCATTCATCAAGAAGTACTTAAAATCGGCCGTGGTCAATGGAAAGCTTATTCAAACTAAGGGAAAGGGTGCATCTGGATCTTTCAAACTGTCGGCCTCTGCCAAGAAGGAAAAGGATCCGAAGGCAAAGTCGAAGGTTTTGTCTGCTGAGAAAAAAGTTCAAAGCAAGAAGGTAGCCTCTAAGAAGATTGGTGTCTCCTCCAAAAAAACTGCCGTTGGGGCTGCTGACAAAAAGCCCAAAGCTAAGAAGGCTGTGGCTACCAAAAAGACTGCCGAAAATAAGAAAACTGAGAAGGCAAAAGCCAAGGATGCCAAGAAAACTGGAATCATAAAGTCGAAGCCCGCCGCAACAAAGGCGAAAGTGACTGCAGCGAAGCCAAAGGCTGTAGTAGCGAAAGCGTCAAAGGCAAAGCCAGCGGTGTCTGCAAAACCCAAAAAGACGGTGAAGAAAGCATCGGTTTCTGCTACCGCCAAGAAGCCGAAAGCGAAGACTACGGCTGCCAAAAAGTAAATTGTGAAAAAGTGCAGTATTTGGTACATGTTCGCAATTAAAATTTTAGATTTATGATTTATAGATCTGAAATTTGTTTAAACAAGTCCTTTTCAGGGCTACAACGTTCCGTTGCAAGAGAAAAAAACTTTTATTTTCTTCCACTTATTTATTAGCTGACGTTCGCAGCAACAATAAAACGTTTCATGTCATGAATTACATTGCATGTTGGTCGCATTCAGTTTTCGTTCCCGATTTTTTTGTATTTATTTGAACATTACCCAATTACCCATATTGCGGGTAAATAAGTTTTATTTGTAAATTCATATTCGATGATTGGTGGTTGAAAAATGCATTTCTTTGGTATAACACATTGTGGCCCTGAAAAGGGCCGTTTTGGATTATTGTCCGCATTCGCAGGAGAAAATTATTTAGAGCTGGTGTACTTGGTGACAGCCTTGGTTCCCTCACTGACAGCATGCTTGGCCAACTCTCCAGGCAAAAGCAGGCGAACAGCCGTTTGGATCTCCCGACTGGTGATGGTCGAGCGCTTGTTGTAGTGAGCTAGACGAGACGCTTCGGCAGCAATTCGCTCGAAAATATCATTTACAAAGCTGTTCATTATGCTCATCGCCTTCGACGAAATTCCGGTGTCAGGATGGACCTGCTTGAGAACCTTGTAAATGTAGATGGCATAGCTCTCCTTCCTTTTGCGCTTCTTTTTCTTGTCGGTCTTGGTGATGTTCTTCTGAGCCTTGCCAGCCTTCTTGGCTGCCTTTCCACTAGTTTTCGGAGGCATTGTTCACGTTACTTATATTTTCACAAACACAATTCACTTATCGTAATGTGGGCCCGAACGCGTTCACGTTTATACTTTTTTTCGAGCAGTCAATTCAGGTCTAAGTCACCCACCCCTAACTGAATGCGCGGGCAAACGGAAAAGTATAAATATTTCGCTGTCGGGGTTAGGCGAGCATTCGTGTTCCGTGTGTAAAGTGAACTAAGTGAAATAAACGCAAAGCAAAATGTCTGGACGTGGAAAAGGTGGCAAAGTGAAGGGAAAGGCAAAGTCCCGCTCAAACCGTGCCGGTCTTCAATTCCCTGTGGGCCGTATTCACCGTTTGCTCCGGAAGGGAAACTACGCAGAGCGTGTTGGTGCAGGCGCTCCAGTTTACCTAGCTGCCGTAATGGAATATCTGGCCGCTGAGGTTCTCGAGTTGGCTGGCAATGCTGCTCGTGACAACAAGAAGACTAGAATTATTCCGCGTCATCTGCAACTGGCCATCCGCAACGACGAGGAGTTAAACAAGCTGCTCTCCGGCGTCACAATTGCACAAGGTGGCGTGTTGCCTAATATACAGGCTGTTCTGTTGCCCAAGAAGACCGAGAAGAAGGCCTAAACGTTTCAAAGGCTAAGCTAAAAACCTACATGTACATAAAATCGTCAATCAAACCGTCCTTTTCAGGACGACCAAATTATTACCAAAGAATTGAAAAATTTTTTAGCTTGGCAATTTCTTGTAATTAGTAAATCATAAAGAATTATTAACGTAAAGATGGTAATGTAGTAAGGGTTTTCTACTATATGCGGTATAAACTATAATTTGCTTCTTTAAACAATCGCACACCACGATGTGATGCTGTACATGCGGTGTCTGAAACCATTTGTACAGTCTGTACAAATCCATGTTAGAAATACACATTCTATTTGAAAGAGTACGAACGACAGACATTTATTTTTAGTTTAACATATTTTTTGGGAGTCCCGACCAATAAAATTAAATACTTTTTGAAAATCTTCCTCCTTTTAAAAACTGAATGGTGGTCCTGAAAAGGACCGATTGCTTAATAGGGGTACACAGGATGTACACTTTTTAACCGCCAAATCCGTAGAGGGTGCGGCCTTGCCTCTTCAGAGCGTACACAACATCCATGGCTGTAACTGTCTTCCTCTTGGCGTGTTCCGTGTAGGTCACGGCATCACGAATTACGTTCTCCAAGAAAACCTTCAGAACGCCACGCGTTTCCTCGTATATGAGTCCAGATATGCGCTTCACACCGCCTCGACGGGCCAAACGGCGGATAGCAGGCTTCGTGATACCTTGGATGTTATCACGCAGCACTTTGCGATGACGCTTGGCGCCACCCTTTCCCAAGCCTTTGCCTCCTTTACCACGACCAGTCATTTTTCACTGTTCTATACTATTATACACGCACAGCACGAAAGTCACTAAAGAACTAATTTCAACGTTTCTGTGTGCCCCTATTTATAGGTAAAACGACAAAAACCCGAGAGAGTACGAACGATATGTTCGTTCGCTTTTCGCTCGTCAAATGAAATGGCCTCTGTTTTTCTCTCTCTCTCTCTCTCTCTTTCACCGTCCACGATTGCTATATAAGTAGGTAGCAAATGCTCTGATCGTTTATTGTGTTTTCAAACGTGAAGTAGTGAACGTGAACTTTAGTGAAACCCAAATCGGAGATGGCTCGTACCAAGCAAACTGCTCGCAAATCGACTGGTGGAAAGGCGCCACGCAAACAACTGGCTACTAAGGCCGCTCGCAAGAGTGCTCCAGCCACCGGAGGTGTGAAGAAGCCCCACCGCTATCGCCCTGGAACCGTGGCCTTGCGTGAAATTCGTCGCTACCAAAAGAGCACCGAGCTTCTAATCCGCAAGCTGCCTTTCCAGCGTCTGGTGCGTGAAATCGCTCAGGACTTTAAGACGGACTTGCGATTCCAGAGCTCGGCGGTTATGGCTCTGCAGGAAGCTAGCGAAGCCTACCTGGTTGGTCTCTTCGAAGATACCAACTTGTGTGCCATTCATGCCAAGCGTGTCACCATAATGCCCAAAGACATCCAGTTAGCGCGACGCATTCGCGGCGAGCGTGCTTAAGCTGACACGGCATTAACTTGCAGATAAAGCGCTAGCGTACTCTATAATCGGTCCTTTTCAGGACCACAAACCAGATTCAATGAGATAAAATTTTCTGTTGCCGACTATTTATAACTTTAAAAAAAAAATAAGAACAAAATTCATATTCTATTATTTATGGCGCAAACGGTACTGGGTCTTAAATCATATGTAAAAATACTAATTCTGCCAGAGAAGGAATAAAAATAATCTTATTTTAATTGTCAGCTCAACATTTATTAAATTAAAGAAGAGGTTAATACAAAAATATATATTTTTATTTGTTCTTTGTGCGAACATCCTTTAAAGCAGTGAAAGTGTCGTGCGGGGCAAGGGACTCTGAACCTTAAACATCTAAAAAAAAAATCTGAATTCTGTGTAAGACAGTTTGAAATTAATGAAATTACATTGATGACGGCAATATTTATAAAATAACAGAAAATAATAAAATAAAACTAGCTATTTTATATTTTTTCCATGTGTTAACTGAAGAATGTGTTATTATTGAAGAGGTCGTACGGGACAATTGACACTGTCCCTTCAAACGTCTGTAAAAAATAAAACCTATGTAAAATTCAGCACGGAAATTGGCTAATTTTGTTGCGGAATGTAATATATATTACATAATAAAGGATAATACAAAAATTGTTTCTTTTTATTTTTTATTTGATTTATTTATTTGACTACATAGACGGTAATGCATATGTGGCAAGGAAATCGATTGATTTCAGAACAAATTATTTTAAAATATGCATGAAAACACATTAATAACAAGCAAACACATTAATAATTTAAGAAAATATTATTTATTATATTAATATTATGTTATTTAAGAAAGTATCTGTATTTTTAACGATCGAAAATTATTTCTGAATGCTGCTTTAAAGCAAATTTTTCTGTAGTTCAATGTGAACTTAAATCAAGTAATAAAGTATCTTAATTAATAATAGACGCTTCTTTTAGAAGCCCTTCAAGGGGATGAACGTTTCAATTTTAATAAACATTACGAATTAGTGAAATATTTGCAATGATTCTTATTTTATTAGATGTTTTTTTATAAATTGGTCCAGTTAAAAATTTGAATATAAAAATTCAATCAACATTTGAAAGTCTCAAAACCCATATTACATCCTTTTAAAAATGGAAAGTGACGAAAAAATTATTTAAAAGTGTAGAACTATTAAAACCTTATTTTTATTAATGATTTAAAATACTAAAAAATTAAAAAAAAGTTTACACTTCAAGCAAACTTCGACATAGTAAATGACTGATGTCAGTAGCATTGTTAAAGTGCTCTCCTCCTCGATTCTCATCAGAGCAAAGGAGGTTGGTAGGCAGCGCGCGAGCCATTTTTAACAGAAAAAAAGTGTTCTCAGTGAAAAAAAGATGTCTGATTCTGCAGTTGCAACGTCCGCTTCCCCAGTGGCTGCCCCACCAGCGACAGTTGAGAAGAAAGTGGTCCAAAAAAAGGCATCTGGATCTGCTGGCACAAAGGCAAAGAAAGCCTCTGCGACGCCGTCACATCCGCCAACTCAGCAAATGGTGGACGCTTCCATTAAAAATTTAAAGGAACGTGGCGGTTCATCACTTCTGGCAATCAAAAAATATATCACTGCCACTTATAAATGCGACGCCCAAAAGTTAGCGCCATTCATCAAGAAGTACTTAAAATCGGCCGTGGTCAATGGAAAGCTTATTCAAACTAAGGGAAAGGGTGCATCTGGATCTTTCAAACTGTCGGCCTCTGCCAAGAAGGAAAAGGATCCGAAGGCAAAGTCGAAGGTTTTGTCTGCTGAGAAAAAAGTTCAAAGCAAGAAGGTAGCCTCTAAGAAGATTGGTGTCTCCTCCAAAAAAACTGCCGTTGGGGCTGCTGACAAAAAGCCCAAAGCTAAGAAGGCTGTGGCTACCAAAAAGACTGCCGAAAATAAGAAAACTGAGAAGGCAAAAGCCAAGGATGCCAAGAAAACTGGAATCATAAAGTCGAAGCCCGCCGCAACAAAGGCGAAAGTGACTGCAGCGAAGCCAAAGGCTGTAGTAGCGAAAGCGTCAAAGGCAAAGCCAGCGGTGTCTGCAAAACCCAAAAAGACGGTGAAGAAAGCATCGGTTTCTGCTACCGCCAAGAAGCCGAAAGCGAAGACTACGGCTGCCAAAAAGTAAATTGTGAAAAAGTGCAGTATTTGGTACATGTTCGCAATTAAAATTTTAGATTTATGATTTATAGATCTGAAATTTGTTTAAACAAGTCCTTTTCAGGGCTACAACGTTCCGTTGCAAGAGAAAAAAACTTTTATTTTCTTCCACTTATTTATTAGCTGACTTATTTATTCGCAGCAACAATAAAACGTTTCATGTCATGAATTACATTGCATGTTGGTCGCATTCAGTTTTCGTTCCCGATTTTTTTGTATTTATTTGAACATTACCAAATTACCCATATTGCGGGTAAATAAGTTTTATTTGTAAATTCATATTCGATGATTGGTGGTTGAAAAATGCATTTCTTTGGTATAACACATTGTGGCCCTGAAAAGGGCCGTTTTGGATTATTGTCCGCATTCGCAGGAGAAAATTATTTAGAGCTGGTGTACTTGGTGACAGCCTTGGTTCCCTCACTGACAGCATGCTTGGCCAACTCTCCAGGCAAAAGCAGGCGAACAGCCGTTTGGATCTCCCGACTGGTGATGGTCGAGCGCTTGTTGTAGTGAGCTAGACGAGACGCTTCGGCAGCAATTCGCTCGAAAATATCATTTACAAAGCTGTTCATTATGCTCATCGCCTTCGACGAAATTCCGGTGTCAGGATGGACCTGCTTGAGAACCTTGTAAATGTAGATGGCATAGCTCTCCTTCCTTTTGCGCTTCTTTTTCTTGTCGGTCTTGGTGATGTTCTTCTGAGCCTTGCCAGCCTTCTTGGCTGCCTTTCCACTAGTTTTCGGAGGCATTGTTCACGTTACTTATATTTTCACAAACACAATTCACTTATCGTAATGTGGGCCCGAACGCGTTCACGTTTATACTTTTTTTCGAGCAGTCAATTCAGGTCTAAGTCACCCACCCCTAACTGAATGCGCGGGCAAACGGAAAAGTATAAATATTTCGCTGTCGGGGTTAGGCGAGCATTCGTGTTCCGTGTGTAAAGTGAACTAAGTGAAATAAACGCAAAGCAAAATGTCTGGACGTGGAAAAGGTGGCAAAGTGAAGGGAAAGGCAAAGTCCCGCTCAAACCGTGCCGGTCTTCAATTCCCTGTGGGCCGTATTCACCGTTTGCTCCGGAAGGGAAACTACGCAGAGCGTGTTGGTGCAGGCGCTCCAGTTTACCTAGCTGCCGTAATGGAATATCTGGCCGCTGAGGTTCTCGAGTTGGCTGGCAATGCTGCTCGTGACAACAAGAAGACTAGAATTATTCCGCGTCATCTGCAACTGGCCATCCGCAACGACGAGGAGTTAAACAAGCTGCTCTCCGGCGTCACAATTGCACAAGGTGGCGTGTTGCCTAATATACAGGCTGTTCTGTTGCCCAAGAAGACCGAGAAGAAGGCCTAAACGTTTCAAAGGCTAAGCTAAAAACCTACATGTACATAAAATCGTCAATCAAACCGTCCTTTTCAGGACGACCAAATTATTACCAAAGAATTGAAAAATTTTTTAGCTTGGCAATTTCTTGTAATTAGTAAATCATAAAGAATTATTAACGTAAAGATGGTAATGTAGTAAGGGTTTTCTACTATATGCGGTATAAACTATAATTTGCTTCTTTAAACAATCGCACACCACGATGTGATGCTGTACATGCGGTGTCTGAAACCATTTGTACAGTCTGTACAAATCCATGTTAGAAATACACATTCTATTTGAAAGAGTACGAACGACAGACATTTATTTTTAGTTTAACATATTTTTTGGGAGTCCCGACCAATAAAATTAAATACTTTTTGAAAATCTTCCTCCTTTTAAAAACTGAATGGTGGTCCTGAAAAGGACCGATTGCTTAATAGGGGTACACAGAATGTACACTTTTTAACCGCCAAATCCGTAGAGGGTGCGGCCTTGCCTCTTCAGAGCGTACACAACATCCAGGGCTGTAACTGTCTTCCTCTTGGCGTGTTCCGTGTAGGTCACGGCATCACGAATTACGTTCTCCAAGAAAACCTTCAGAACGCCACGCGTTTCCTCGTATATGAGTCCAGATATGCGCTTCACACCGCCTCGACGGGCCAAACGGCGGATAGCAGGCTTCGTGATACCTTGGATGTTATCACGCAGCACTTTGCGATGACGCTTGGCGCCACCCTTTCCCAAGCCTTTGCCTCCTTTACCACGACCAGTCATTTTTCACTGTTCTATACTATTATACACGCACAGCACGAAAGTCACTAAAGAACTAATTTCAACGTTTCTGTGTGCCCCTATTTATAGGTAAAACGACAAAAACCCGAGAGAGTACGAACGATATGTTCGTTCGCTTTTCGCTCGTCAAATGAAATGGCCTCTGTTTCTCTCTCTCTCTCTCTCTCTCTTTCACCCTCCACGATTGCTATATAAGTAGGTAGCAAATGCTCTGATCGTTTATTGTGTTTTCAAACGTGAAGTAGTGAACGTGAACTTTAGTGAAACCCAAATCGGAGATGGCTCGTACCAAGCAAACTGCTCGCAAATCGACTGGTGGAAAGGCGCCACGCAAACAACTGGCTACTAAGGCCGCTCGCAAGAGTGCTCCAGCCACCGGAGGTGTGAAGAAGCCCCACCGCTATCGCCCTGGAACCGTGGCCTTGCGTGAAATTCGTCGCTACCAAAAGAGCACCGAGCTTCTAATCCGCAAGCTGCCTTTCCAGCGTCTGGTGCGTGAAATCGCTCAGGACTTTAAGACGGACTTGCGATTCCAGAGCTCGGCGGTTATGGCTCTGCAGGAAGCTAGCGAAGCCTACCTGGTTGGTCTCTTCGAAGATACCAACTTGTGTGCCATTCATGCCAAGCGTGTCACCATAATGCCCAAAGACATCCAGTTAGCGCGACGCATTCGCGGCGAGCGTGCTTAAGCTGACACGGCATTAACTTGCAGATAAAGCGCTAGCGTACTCTATAATCGGTCCTTTTCAGGACCACAAACCAGATTCAATGAGATAAAATTTTCTGTTGCCGACTATTTATAACTTTAAAAAAAATAAGAACAAAATTCATATTCTATTATTTATGGCGCAAACGGTACTGGGTCTTAAATCATATGTAAAAATACTAATTCTGCCAGAGAAGGAATAAAAATAATCTTATTTTAATTGTCAGCTCAACATTTATTAAATTAAAGAAGAGGTTAATACAAAAATATATATTTTTATTTGTTCTTTGTGCGAACATCCTTTAAAGCAGTGAAAGTGTCGTGCGGGGCAAGGGACTCTGAACCTTAAACATCTAAAAAAAAAATCTGAATTCTGTGTAAGACAGTTTGAAATTAATGAAATTACATTGATGACGGCAATATTTATAAAATAACAGAAAATAATAAAATAAAACTAGCTATTTTATATTTTTTCCATGTGTTAACTGAAGAATGTGTTATTATTGAAGAGGTCGTACGGGACAATTGACACTGTCCCTTCAAACGTCTGTAAAAAATAAAACCTATGTAAAATTCAGCACGGAAATTGGCTAATTTTGTTGCGGAATGTAATATATATTACATAATAAAGGATAATACAAAAATTGTTTCTTTTTATTTTTTATTTGATTTATTTATTTGACTACATAGACGGTAATGCATATGTGGCAAGGAAATCGATTGATTTCAGAACAAATTATTTTAAAATATGCATGAAAACACATTAATAACAAGCAAACACATTAATAATTTAAGAAAATATTATTTATTATATTAATATTATGTTATTTAAGAAAGTATCTGTATTTTTAACGATCGAAAATTATTTCTGAATGCTGCTTTAAAGCAAATTTTTCTGTAGTTCAATGTGAACTTAAATCAAGTAATAAAGTATCTTAATTAATAATAGACGCTTCTTTTAGAAGCCCTTCAAGGGGATGAACGTTTCAATTTTAATAAACATTACGAATTAGTGAAATATTTGCAATGATTCTTATTTTATTAGATGTTTTTTTATAAATTGGTCCAGTTAAAAATTTGAATATAAAAATTCAATCAACATTTGAAAGTCTCAAAACCCATATTACATCCTTTTAAAAATGGAAAGTGACGAAAAAATTATTTAAAAGTGTAGAACTATTAAAACCTTATTTTTATTAATGATTTAAAATACTAAAAAATTAAAAAAAAGTTTACACTTCAAGCAAACTTCGACATAGTAAATGACTGATGTCAGTAGCATTGTTAAAGTGCTCTCCTCCTCGATTCTCATCAGAGCAAAGGAGGTTGGTAGGCAGCGCGCGAGCCATTTTTAACAGAAAAAAAGTGTTCTCAGTGAAAAAAAGATGTCTGATTCTGCAGTTGCAACGTCCGCTTCCCCAGTGGCTGCCCCACCAGCGACAGTTGAGAAGAAAGTGGTCCAAAAAAAGGCATCTGGATCTGCTGGCACAAAGGCAAAGAAAGCCTCTGCGACGCCGTCACATCCGCCAACTCAGCAAATGGTGGACGCTTCCATTAAAAATTTAAAGGAACGTGGCGGTTCATCACTTCTGGCAATCAAAAAATATATCACTGCCACTTATAAATGCGACGCCCAAAAGTTAGCGCCATTCATCAAGAAGTACTTAAAATCGGCCGTGGTCAATGGAAAGCTTATTCAAACTAAGGGAAAGGGTGCATCTGGATCTTTCAAACTGTCGGCCTCTGCCAAGAAGGAAAAGGATCCGAAGGCAAAGTCGAAGGTTTTGTCTGCTGAGAAAAAAGTTCAAAGCAAGAAGGTAGCCTCTAAGAAGATTGGTGTCTCCTCCAAAAAAACTGCCGTTGGGGCTGCTGACAAAAAGCCCAAAGCTAAGAAGGCTGTGGCTACCAAAAAGACTGCCGAAAATAAGAAAACTGAGAAGGCAAAAGCCAAGGATGCCAAGAAAACTGGAATCATAAAGTCGAAGCCCGCCGCAACAAAGGCGAAAGTGACTGCAGCGAAGCCAAAGGCTGTAGTAGCGAAAGCGTCAAAGGCAAAGCCAGCGGTGTCTGCAAAACCCAAAAAGACGGTGAAGAAAGCATCGGTTTCTGCTACCGCCAAGAAGCCGAAAGCGAAGACTACGGCTGCCAAAAAGTAAATTGTGAAAAAGTGCAGTATTTGGTACATGTTCGCAATTAAAATTTTAGATTTATGATTTATAGATCTGAAATTTGTTTAAACAAGTCCTTTTCAGGGCTACAACGTTCCGTTGCAAGAGAAAAAAACTTTTATTTTCTTCCACTTATTTATTAGCTGACGTTCGCAGCAACAATAAAACGTTTCATGTCATGAATTACATTGCATGTTGGTCGCATTCAGTTTTCGTTCCCGATTTTTTTGTATTTATTTGAACATTACCCAATTACCCATATTGCGGGTAAATAAGTTTTATTTGTAAATTCATATTCGATGATTGGTGGTTGAAAAATGCATTTCTTTGGTATAACACATTGTGGCCCTGAAAAGGGCCGTTTTGGATTATTGTCCGCATTCGCAGGAGAAAATTATTTAGAGCTGGTGTACTTGGTGACAGCCTTGGTTCCCTCACTGACAGCATGCTTGGCCAACTCTCCAGGCAAAAGCAGGCGAACAGCCGTTTGGATCTCCCGACTGGTGATGGTCGAGCGCTTGTTGTAGTGAGCTAGACGAGACGCTTCGGCAGCAATTCGCTCGAAAATATCATTTACAAAGCTGTTCATTATGCTCATCGCCTTCGACGAAATTCCGGTGTCAGGATGGACCTGCTTGAGAACCTTGTAAATGTAGATGGCATAGCTCTCCTTCCTTTTGCGCTTCTTTTTCTTGTCGGTCTTGGTGATGTTCTTCTGAGCCTTGCCAGCCTTCTTGGCTGCCTTTCCACTAGTTTTCGGAGGCATTGTTCACGTTACTTATATTTTCACAAACACAATTCACTTATCGTAATGTGGGCCCGAACGCGTTCACGTTTATACTTTTTTTCGAGCAGTCAATTCAGGTCTAAGTCACCCACCCCTAACTGAATGCGCGGGCAAACGGAAAAGTATAAATATTTCGCTGTCGGGGTTAGGCGAGCATTCGTGTTCCGTGTGTAAAGTGAACTAAGTGAAATAAACGCAAAGCAAAATGTCTGGACGTGGAAAAGGTGGCAAAGTGAAGGGAAAGGCAAAGTCCCGCTCAAACCGTGCCGGTCTTCAATTCCCTGTGGGCCGTATTCACCGTTTGCTCCGGAAGGGAAACTACGCAGAGCGTGTTGGTGCAGGCGCTCCAGTTTACCTAGCTGCCGTAATGGAATATCTGGCCGCTGAGGTTCTCGAGTTGGCTGGCAATGCTGCTCGTGACAACAAGAAGACTAGAATTATTCCGCGTCATCTGCAACTGGCCATCCGCAACGACGAGGAGTTAAACAAGCTGCTCTCCGGCGTCACAATTGCACAAGGTGGCGTGTTGCCTAATATACAGGCTGTTCTGTTGCCCAAGAAGACCGAGAAGAAGGCCTAAACGTTTCAAAGGCTAAGCTAAAAACCTACATGTACATAAAATCGTCAATCAAACCGTCCTTTTCAGGACGACCAAATTATTACCAAAGAATTGAAAAATTTTTTAGCTTGGCAATTTCTTGTAATTAGTAAATCATAAAGAATTATTAACGTAAAGATGGTAATGTAGTAAGGGTTTTCTACTATATGCGGTATAAACTATAATTTGCTTCTTTAAACAATCGCACACCACGATGTGATGCTGTACATGCGGTGTCTGAAACCATTTGTACAGTCTGTACAAATCCATGTTAGAAATACACATTCTATTTGAAAGAGTACGAACGACAGACATTTATTTTTAGTTTAACATATTTTTTGGGAGTCCCGACCAATAAAATTAAATACTTTTTGAAAATCTTCCTCCTTTTAAAAACTGAATGGTGGTCCTGAAAAGGACCGATTGCTTAATAGGGGTACACAGAATGTACACTTTTTAACCGCCAAATCCGTAGAGGGTGCGGCCTTGCCTCTTCAGAGCGTACACAACATCCAGGGCTGTAACTGTCTTCCTCTTGGCGTGTTCCGTGTAGGTCACGGCATCACGAATTACGTTCTCCAAGAAAACCTTCAGAACGCCACGCGTTTCCTCGTATATGAGTCCAGATATGCGCTTCACACCGCCTCGACGGGCCAAACGGCGGATAGCAGGCTTCGTGATACCTTGGATGTTATCACGCAGCACTTTGCGATGACGCTTGGCGCCACCCTTTCCCAAGCCTTTGCCTCCTTTACCACGACCAGTCATTTTTCACTGTTCTATACTATTATACACGCACAGCACGAAAGTCACTAAAGAACTAATTTCAACGTTTCTGTGTGCCCCTATTTATAGGTAAAACGACAAAAACCCGAGAGAGTACGAACGATATGTTCGTTCGCTTTTCGCTCGTCAAATGAAATGGCCTCTGTTTCTCTCTCTCTCTCTCTCTCTCTTTCACCCTCCACGATTGCTATATAAGTAGGTAGCAAATGCTCTGATCGTTTATTGTGTTTTCAAACGTGAAGTAGTGAACGTGAACTTTAGTGAAACCCAAATCGGAGATGGCTCGTACCAAGCAAACTGCTCGCAAATCGACTGGTGGAAAGGCGCCACGCAAACAACTGGCTACTAAGGCCGCTCGCAAGAGTGCTCCAGCCACCGGAGGTGTGAAGAAGCCCCACCGCTATCGCCCTGGAACCGTGGCCTTGCGTGAAATTCGTCGCTACCAAAAGAGCACCGAGCTTCTAATCCGCAAGCTGCCTTTCCAGCGTCTGGTGCGTGAAATCGCTCAGGACTTTAAGACGGACTTGCGATTCCAGAGCTCGGCGGTTATGGCTCTGCAGGAAGCTAGCGAAGCCTACCTGGTTGGTCTCTTCGAAGATACCAACTTGTGTGCCATTCATGCCAAGCGTGTCACCATAATGCCCAAAGACATCCAGTTAGCGCGACGCATTCGCGGCGAGCGTGCTTAAGCTGACACGGCATTAACTTGCAGATAAAGCGCTAGCGTACTCTATAATCGGTCCTTTTCAGGACCACAAACCAGATTCAATGAGATAAAATTTTCTGTTGCCGACTATTTATAACTTTAAAAAAAATAAGAACAAAATTCATATTCTATTATTTATGGCGCAAACGGTACTGGGTCTTAAATCATATGTAAAAATACTAATTCTGCCAGAGAAGGAATAAAAATAATCTTATTTTAATTGTCAGCTCAACATTTATTAAATTAAAGAAGAGGTTAATACAAAAATATATATTTTTATTTGTTCTTTGTGCGAACATCCTTTAAAGCAGTGAAAGTGTCGTGCGGGGCAAGGGACTCTGAACCTTAAACATCTAAAAAAAAAATCTGAATTCTGTGTAAGACAGTTTGAAATTAATGAAATTACATTGATGACGGCAATATTTATAAAATAACAGAAAATAATAAAATAAAACTAGCTATTTTATATTTTTTCCATGTGTTAACTGAAGAATGTGTTATTATTGAAGAGGTCGTACGGGACAAGTGACACTGTCCCTTCAAACGTCTGTAAAAAATAAAACCTATGTAAAATTCAGCACGGAAATTGGCTAATTTTGTTGCGGAATGTAATATATATTACATAATAAAGGATAATACAAAAATTGTTTCTTTTTATTTTTTATTTGATTTATTTATTTGACTACATAGACGGTAATGCATATGTGGCAAGGAAATCGATTGATTTCAGAACAAATTATTTTAAAATATGCATGAAAACACATTAATAACAAGCAAACACATTAATAATTTAAGAAAATATTATTTATTATATTAATATTATGTTATTTAAGAAAGTATCTGTATTTTTAACGATCGAAAATTATTTCTGAATGCTGCTTTAAAGCAAATTTTTCTGTAGTTCAATGTGAACTTAAATCAAGTAATAAAGTATCTTAATTAATAATAGACGCTTCTTTTAGAAGCCCTTCAAGGGGATGAACGTTTCAATTTTAATAAACATTACGAATTAGTGAAATATTTGCAATGATTCTTATTTTATTAGATGTTTTTTTATAAATTGGTCCAGTTAAAAATTTGAATATAAAAATTCAATCAACATTTGAAAGTCTCAAAACCCATATTACATCCTTTTAAAAATGGAAAGTGACGAAAAAATTATTTAAAAGTGTAGAACTATTAAAACCTTATTTTTATTAATGATTTAAAATACTAAAAAATTAAAAAAAGTTTACACTTCAAGCAAACTTCGACATAGTAAATGACTGATGTCAGTAGCATTGTTAAAGTGCTCTCCTCCTCGATTCTCATCAGAGCAAAGGAGGTTGGTAGGCAGCGCGCGAGCCATTTTTAACAGAAAAAAAGTGTTCTCAGTGAAAAAAAGATGTCTGATTCTGCAGTTGCAACGTCCGCTTCCCCAGTGGCTGCCCCACCAGCGACAGTTGAGAAGAAAGTGGTCCAAAAAAAGGCATCTGGATCTGCTGGCACAAAGGCAAAGAAAGCCTCTGCGACGCCGTCACATCCGCCAACTCAGCAAATGGTGGACGCTTCCATTAAAAATTTAAAGGAACGTGGCGGTTCATCACTTCTGGCAATCAAAAAATATATCACTGCCACTTATAAATGCGACGCCCAAAAGTTAGCGCCATTCATCAAGAAGTACTTAAAATCGGCCGTGGTCAATGGAAAGCTTATTCAAACTAAGGGAAAGGGTGCATCTGGATCTTTCAAACTGTCGGCCTCTGCCAAGAAGGAAAAGGATCCGAAGGCAAAGTCGAAGGTTTTGTCTGCTGAGAAAAAAGTTCAAAGCAAGAAGGTAGCCTCTAAGAAGATTGGTGTCTCCTCCAAAAAAACTGCCGTTGGGGCTGCTGACAAAAAGCCCAAAGCTAAGAAGGCTGTGGCTACCAAAAAGACTGCCGAAAATAAGAAAACTGAGAAGGCAAAAGCCAAGGATGCCAAGAAAACTGGAATCATAAAGTCGAAGCCCGCCGCAACAAAGGCGAAAGTGACTGCAGCGAAGCCAAAGGCTGTAGTAGCGAAAGCGTCAAAGGCAAAGCCAGCGGTGTCTGCAAAACCCAAAAAGACGGTGAAGAAAGCATCGGTTTCTGCTACCGCCAAGAAGCCGAAAGCGAAGACTACGGCTGCCAAAAAGTAAATTGTGAAAAAGTGCAGTATTTGGTACATGTTCGCAATTAAAATTTTAGATTTATGATTTATAGATCTGAAATTTGTTTAAACAAGTCCTTTTCAGGGCTACAACGTTCCGTTGCAAGAGAAAAAAACTTTTATTTTCTTCCACTTATTTATTAGCTGACGTTCGCAGCAACAATAAAACGTTTCATGTCATGAATTACATTGCATGTTGGTCGCATTCAGTTTTCGTTCCCGATTTTTTTGTATTTATTTGAACATTACCCAATTACCCATATTGCGGGTAAATAAGTTTTATTTGTAAATTCATATTCGATGATTGGTGGTTGAAAAATGCATTTCTTTGGTATAACACATTGTGGCCCTGAAAAGGGCCGTTTTGGATTATTGTCCGCATTCGCAGGAGAAAATTATTTAGAGCTGGTGTACTTGGTGACAGCCTTGGTTCCCTCACTGACAGCATGCTTGGCCAACTCTCCAGGCAAAAGCAGGCGAACAGCCGTTTGGATCTCCCGACTGGTGATGGTCGAGCGCTTGTTGTAGTGAGCTAGACGAGACGCTTCGGCAGCAATTCGCTCGAAAATATCATTTACAAAGCTGTTCATTATGCTCATCGCCTTCGACGAAATTCCGGTGTCAGGATGGACCTGCTTGAGAACCTTGTAAATGTAGATGGCATAGCTCTCCTTCCTTTTGCGCTTCTTTTTCTTGTCGGTCTTGGTGATGTTCTTCTGAGCCTTGCCAGCCTTCTTGGCTGCCTTTCCACTAGTTTTCGGAGGCATTGTTCACGTTACTTATATTTTCACAAACACAATTCACTTATCGTAATGTGGGCCCGAACGCGTTCACGTTTATACTTTTTTTCGAGCAGTCAATTCAGGTCTAAGTCACCCACCCCTAACTGAATGCGCGGGCAAACGGAAAAGTATAAATATTTCGCTGTCGGGGTTAGGCGAGCATTCGTGTTCCGTGTGTAAAGTGAACTAAGTGAAATAAACGCAAAGCAAAATGTCTGGACGTGGAAAAGGTGGCAAAGTGAAGGGAAAGGCAAAGTCCCGCTCAAACCGTGCCGGTCTTCAATTCCCTGTGGGCCGTATTCACCGTTTGCTCCGGAAGGGAAACTACGCAGAGCGTGTTGGTGCAGGCGCTCCAGTTTACCTAGCTGCCGTAATGGAATATCTGGCCGCTGAGGTTCTCGAGTTGGCTGGCAATGCTGCTCGTGACAACAAGAAGACTAGAATTATTCCGCGTCATCTGCAACTGGCCATCCGCAACGACGAGGAGTTAAACAAGCTGCTCTCCGGCGTCACAATTGCACAAGGTGGCGTGTTGCCTAATATACAGGCTGTTCTGTTGCCCAAGAAGACCGAGAAGAAGGCCTAAACGTTTCAAAGGCTAAGCTAAAAACCTACATGTACATAAAATCGTCAATCAAACCGTCCTTTTCAGGACGACCAAATTATTACCAAAGAATTGAAAAATTTTTTAGCTTGGCAATTTCTTGTAATTAGTAAATCATAAAGAATTATTAACGTAAAGATGGTAATGTAGTAAGGGTTTTCTACTATATGCGGTATAAACTATAATTTGCTTCTTTAAACAATCGCACACCACGATGTGATGCTGTACATGCGGTGTCTGAAACCATTTGTACAGTCTGTACAAATCCATGTTAGAAATACACATTCTATTTGAAAGAGTACGAACGACAGACATTTATTTTTAGTTTAACATATTTTTTGGGAGTCCCGACCAATAAAATTAAATACTTTTTGAAAATCTTCCTCCTTTTAAAAACTGAATGGTGGTCCTGAAAAGGACCGATTGCTTAATAGGGGTACACAGAATGTACACTTTTTAACCGCCAAATCCGTAGAGGGTGCGGCCTTGCCTCTTCAGAGCGTACACAACATCCAGGGCTGTAACTGTCTTCCTCTTGGCGTGTTCCGTGTAGGTCACGGCATCACGAATTACGTTCTCCAAGAAAACCTTCAGAACGCCACGCGTTTCCTCGTATATGAGTCCAGATATGCGCTTCACACCGCCTCGACGGGCCAAACGGCGGATAGCAGGCTTCGTGATACCTTGGATGTTATCACGCAGCACTTTGCGATGACGCTTGGCGCCACCCTTTCCCAAGCCTTTGCCTCCTTTACCACGACCAGTCATTTTTCACTGTTCTATACTATTATACACGCACAGCACGAAAGTCACTAAAGAACTAATTTCAACGTTTCTGTGTGCCCCTATTTATAGGTAAAACGACAAAAACCCGAGAGAGTACGAACGATATGTTCGTTCGCTTTTCGCTCGTCAAATGAAATGGCCTCTGTTTCTCTCTCTCTCTCTCTCTCTCTTTCACCCTCCACGATTGCTATATAAGTAGGTAGCAAATGCTCTGATCGTTTATTGTGTTTTCAAACGTGAAGTAGTGAACGTGAACTTTAGTGAAACCCAAATCGGAGATGGCTCGTACCAAGCAAACTGCTCGCAAATCGACTGGTGGAAAGGCGCCACGCAAACAACTGGCTACTAAGGCCGCTCGCAAGAGTGCTCCAGCCACCGGAGGTGTGAAGAAGCCCCACCGCTATCGCCCTGGAACCGTGGCCTTGCGTGAAATTCGTCGCTACCAAAAGAGCACCGAGCTTCTAATCCGCAAGCTGCCTTTCCAGCGTCTGGTGCGTGAAATCGCTCAGGACTTTAAGACGGACTTGCGATTCCAGAGCTCGGCGGTTATGGCTCTGCAGGAAGCTAGCGAAGCCTACCTGGTTGGTCTCTTCGAAGATACCAACTTGTGTGCCATTCATGCCAAGCGTGTCACCATAATGCCCAAAGACATCCAGTTAGCGCGACGCATTCGCGGCGAGCGTGCTTAAGCTGACACGGCATTAACTTGCAGATAAAGCGCTAGCGTACTCTATAATCGGTCCTTTTCAGGACCACAAACCAGATTCAATGAGATAAAATTTTCTGTTGCCGACTATTTATAACTTTAAAAAAAATAAGAACAAAATTCATATTCTATTATTTATGGCGCAAACGGTACTGGGTCTTAAATCATATGTAAAAATACTAATTCTGCCAGAGAAGGAATAAAAATAATCTTATTTTAATTGTCAGCTCAACATTTATTAAATTAAAGAAGAGGTTAATACAAAAATATATATTTTTATTTGTTCTTTGTGCGAACATCCTTTAAAGCAGTGAAAGTGTCGTGCGGGGCAAGGGACTCTGAACCTTAAACATCTAAAAAAAAAATCTGAATTCTGTGTAAGACAGTTTGAAATTAATGAAATTACATTGATGACGGCAATATTTATAAAATAACAGAAAATAATAAAATAAAACTAGCTATTTTATATTTTTTCCATGTGTTAACTGAAGAATGTGTTATTATTGAAGAGGTCGTACGGGACAATTGACACTGTCCCTTCAAACGTCTGTAAAAAATAAAACCTATGTAAAATTCAGCACGGAAATTGGCTAATTTTGTTGCGGAATGTAATATATATTACATAATAAAGGATAATACAAAAATTGTTTCTTTTTATTTTTTATTTGATTTATTTATTTGACTACATAGACGGTAATGCATATGTGGCAAGGAAATCGATTGATTTCAGAACAAATTATTTTAAAATATGCATGAAAACACATTAATAACAAGCAAACACATTAATAATTTAAGAAAATATTATTTATTATATTAATATTATGTTATTTAAGAAAGTATCTGTATTTTTAACGATCGAAAATTATTTCTGAATGCTGCTTTAAAGCAAATTTTTCTGTAGTTCAATGTGAACTTAAATCAAGTAATAAAGTATCTTAATTAATAATAGACGCTTCTTTTAGAAGCCCTTCAAGGGGATGAACGTTTCAATTTTAATAAACATTACGAATTAGTGAAATATTTGCAATGATTCTTATTTTATTAGATGTTTTTTTATAAATTGGTCCAGTTAAAAATTTGAATATAAAAATTCAATCAACATTTGAAAGTCTCAAAACCCATATTACATCCTTTTAAAAATGGAAAGTGACGAAAAAATTATTTAAAAGTGTAGAACTATTAAAACCTTATTTTTATTAATGATTTAAAATACTAAAAAATTAAAAAAAAGTTTACACTTCAAGCAAACTTCGACATAGTAAATGACTGATGTCAGTAGCATTGTTAAAGTGCTCTCCTCCTCGATTCTCATCAGAGCAAAGGAGGTTGGTAGGCAGCGCGCGAGCCATTTTTAACAGAAAAAAAGTGTTCTCAGTGAAAAAAAGATGTCTGATTCTGCAGTTGCAACGTCCGCTTCCCCAGTGGCTGCCCCACCAGCGACAGTTGAGAAGAAAGTGGTCCAAAAAAAGGCATCTGGATCTGCTGGCACAAAGGCAAAGAAAGCCTCTGCGACGCCGTCACATCCGCCAACTCAGCAAATGGTGGACGCTTCCATTAAAAATTTAAAGGAACGTGGCGGTTCATCACTTCTGGCAATCAAAAAATATATCACTGCCACTTATAAATGCGACGCCCAAAAGTTAGCGCCATTCATCAAGAAGTACTTAAAATCGGCCGTGGTCAATGGAAAGCTTATTCAAACTAAGGGAAAGGGTGCATCTGGATCTTTCAAACTGTCGGCCTCTGCCAAGAAGGAAAAGGATCCGAAGGCAAAGTCGAAGGTTTTGTCTGCTGAGAAAAAAGTTCAAAGCAAGAAGGTAGCCTCTAAGAAGATTGGTGTCTCCTCCAAAAAAACTGCCGTTGGGGCTGCTGACAAAAAGCCCAAAGCTAAGAAGGCTGTGGCTACCAAAAAGACTGCCGAAAATAAGAAAACTGAGAAGGCAAAAGCCAAGGATGCCAAGAAAACTGGAATCATAAAGTCGAAGCCCGCCGCAACAAAGGCGAAAGTGACTGCAGCGAAGCCAAAGGCTGTAGTAGCGAAAGCGTCAAAGGCAAAGCCAGCGGTGTCTGCAAAACCCAAAAAGACGGTGAAGAAAGCATCGGTTTCTGCTACCGCCAAGAAGCCGAAAGCGAAGACTACGGCTGCCAAAAAGTAAATTGTGAAAAAGTGCAGTATTTGGTACATGTTCGCAATTAAAATTTTAGATTTATGTTTTATAGATCTGAAATTTGTTTAAACAAGTCCTTTTCAGGGCTACAACGTTCCGTTGCAAGAGAAAAAAACTTTTATTTTCTTCCACTTATTTATTAGCTGACGTTCGCAGCAACAATAAAACGTTTCATGTCATGAATTACATTGCATGTTGGTCGCATTCAGTTTTCGTTCCCGATTTTTTTGTATTTATTTGAACATTACCCAATTACCCATATTGCGGGTAAATAAGTTTTATTTGTAAATTCATATTCGATGATTGGTGGTTGAAAAATGCATTTCTTTGGTATAACACATTGTGGCCCTGAAAAGGGCCGTTTTGGATTATTGTCCGCATTCGCAGGAGAAAATTATTTAGAGCTGGTGTACTTGGTGACAGCCTTGGTTCCCTCACTGACAGCATGCTTGGCCAACTCTCCAGGCAAAAGCAGGCGAACAGCCGTTTGGATCTCCCGACTGGTGATGGTCGAGCGCTTGTTGTAGTGAGCTAGACGAGACGCTTCGGCAGCAATTCGCTCGAAAATATCATTTACAAAGCTGTTCATTATGCTCATCGCCTTCGACGAAATTCCGGTGTCAGGATGGACCTGCTTGAGAACCTTGTAAATGTAGATGGCATAGCTCTCCTTCCTTTTGCGCTTCTTTTTCTTGTCGGTCTTGGTGATGTTCTTCTGAGCCTTGCCAGCCTTCTTGGCTGCCTTTCCACTAGTTTTCGGAGGCATTGTTCACGTTACTTATATTTTCACAAACACAATTCACTTATTGTAATGTGGGCCCGAACGCGTTCACATTTATACTTTTTTTCGAGCAGTCAATTCAGGTCTAAGTCCCCCACCCCTAACTGAATGCGCAGGCAAACGGAAAAGTATAAATATTTCGCTGTCGGGGTTAGGCGAGCATTCGTGTTCCGTGTGTAAAGTGAACTAAGTGAAATAAACGCAAAGCAAAATGTCTGGACGTGGAAAAGGTGGCAAAGTGAAGGGAAAGGCAAAGTCCCGCTCAGACCGTGCCGGTCTTCAATTCCCTGTGGGCCGTATTCACCGTTTGCTCCGGAAGGGAAACTACGCAGAGCGTGTTGGTGCAGGCGCTCCAGTTTACCTAGCTGCCGTAATGGAATATCTGGCCGCTGAGGTTCTCGAGTTGGCTGGCAATGCTGCTCGTGACAACAAGAAGACTAGAATTATTCCGCGTCATCTGCAACTGGCCATCCGCAACGACGAGGAGTTAAACAAGCTGCTCTCCGGCGTCACAATTGCACAAGGTGGCGTGTTGCCTAATATACAGGCTGTTCTGTTGCCCAAGAAGACCGAGAAGAAGGCCTAAACGTTTCAAAGGCTAAGCTAAAAACCTACATGTACATAAAATCGTCAATCAAACCGTCCTTTTCAGGACGACCAAATTATTACCAAAGAATTGAAAAATTTTTTAGCTTGGCAATTTCTTGTAATTAGTAAATCATAAAGAATTATTAACGTAAAGATGGTAATGTAGTAAGGGTTTTCTACTATATGCGGTATAAACTATAATTTGCTTCTTTAAACAATCGCACACCACGATGTGATGCTGTACATGCGGTGTCTGAAACCATTTGTACAGTCTGTACAAATCCATGTTAGAAATACACATTCTATTTGAAAGAGTACGAACGACAGACATTTATTTTTAGTTTAACATATTTTTTGGGAGTCCCGACCAATAAAATTAAATACTTTTTGAAAATCTTCCTCCTTTTAAAAACTGAATGGTGGTCCTGAAAAGGACCGATTGCTTAATAGGGGTACACAGGATGTACACTTTTTAACCGCCAAATCCGTAGAGGGTGCGGCCTTGCCTCTTCAGAGCGTACACAACATCCATGGCTGTAACTGTCTTCCTCTTGGCGTGTTCCGTGTAGGTCACGGCATCACGAATTACGTTCTCCAAGAAAACCTTCAGAACGCCACGCGTTTCCTCGTATATGAGTCCAGATATGCGCTTCACACCGCCTCGACGGGCCAAACGGCGGATAGCAGGCTTCGTGATACCTTGGATGTTATCACGCAGCACTTTGCGATGACGCTTGGCGCCACCCTTTCCCAAGCCTTTGCCTCCTTTACCACGACCAGTCATTTTTCACTGTTCTATACTATTATACACGCACAGCACGAAAGTCACTAAAGAACTAATTTCAACGTTTCTGTGTGCCCCTATTTATAGGTAAAACGACAAAAACCCGAGAGAGTACGAACGATATGTTCGTTCGCTTTTCGCTCGTCAAATGAAATGGCCTCTGTTTCTCTCTCTCTCTCTCTCTCTCTCTTTCACCCTCCACGATTGCTATATAAGTAGGTAGCAAATGCTCTGATCGTTTATTGTGTTTTCAAACGTGAAGTAGTGAACGTGAACTTTAGTGAAACCCAAATCGGAGATGGCTCGTACCAAGCAAACTGCTCGCAAATCGACTGGTGGAAAGGCGCCACGCAAACAACTGGCTACTAAGGCCGCTCGCAAGAGTGCTCCAGCCACCGGAGGTGTGAAGAAGCCCCACCGCTATCGCCCTGGAACCGTGGCCTTGCGTGAAATTCGTCGCTACCAAAAGAGCACCGAGCTTCTAATCCGCAAGCTGCCTTTCCAGCGTCTGGTGCGTGAAATCGCTCAGGACTTTAAGACGGACTTGCGATTCCAGAGCTCGGCGGTTATGGCTCTGCAGGAAGCTAGCGAAGCCTACCTGGTTGGTCTCTTCGAAGATACCAACTTGTGTGCCATTCATGCCAAGCGTGTCACCATAATGCCCAAAGACATCCAGTTAGCGCGACGCATTCGCGGCGAGCGTGCTTAAGCTGACACGGCATTAACTTGCAGATAAAGCGCTAGCGTACTCTATAATCGGTCCTTTTCAGGACCACAAACCAGATTCAATGAGATAAAATTTTCTGTTGCCGACTATTTATAACTTAAAAAAAATTAGAACAAAATTCATATTCTATTATTTATGGCGCAAACGGTACTGGGTCTTAAATCATATGTAAAAATATATAATATATATTACATATTATAAAATTATAATATAAATCATTATAAAATAACAGAAAATAATAAAATAAAACTAGCTATTTTATATTTTTTCCATGTGTTAACTGAAGAATGTGTTATTATTGAAGAGGTCATACGGGACAAGTGACACTGTCCCTTCAAACGTCTGTAAAAAATAAAACCTATGTAAAATTCAGCACGGAAATTGGCTAATTTTGTTGCGGAATGTAATATATATTACATAATAAGGGATAATACAAAAATAGTTTCTTTTTATTTTTTATTTGATTTATTTATTTGACTACATAGACGGTAATGCATATGTGGCAAGGAAATCGATTGATTTCAGAACAAATTATTTTAAAATATGCATGAAAACACATTAATAACAAGCAAACACATTAATAATTTAAGAAAATATTATTTATTATATTAATATTATGTTATTTAAGAAAGTATCTGTATTTTTAACGATCGAAAATTATTTCTGAATGCTGCTTTAAAGCAAATTTTTCTGTAGTTCAATGTGAACTTAAATCAAGTAATAAAGTATCTTAATTAATAATAGACGCTTCTTTTAGAAGCCCTTCAAGGGGATGAACGTTTCAATTTTAATAAACATTACGAATTAGTGAAATATTTGCAATGATTCTTATTTTATTAGATGTTTTTTTATAAATTGGTCCAGTTAAAAATTTGAATATAAAAATTCAATCAACATTTGAAAGTCTCAAAACCCATATTACATCCTTTTAAAAATGGAAAGTGACGAAAAAATTATTTAAAAGTGTAGAACTATTAAAACCTTATTTTTATTAATGATTTAAAATACTAAAAAATTAAAAAAAAGTTTACACTTCAAGCAAACTTCGACATAGTAAATGACTGATGTCAGTAGCATTGTTAAAGTGCTCTCCTCCTCGATTCTCATCAGAGCAAAGGAGGTTGGTAGGCAGCGCGCGAGCCATTTTTAACAGAAAAAAAGTGTTCTCAGTGAAAAAAAGATGTCTGATTCTGCAGTTGCAACGTCCGCTTCCCCAGTGGCTGCCCCACCAGCGACAGTTGAGAAGAAAGTGGTCCAAAAAAAGGCATCTGGATCTGCTGGCACAAAGGCAAAGAAAGCCTCTGCGACGCCGTCACATCCGCCAACTCAGCAAATGGTGGACGCTTCCATTAAAAATTTAAAGGAACGTGGCGGTTCATCACTTCTGGCAATCAAAAAATATATCACTGCCACTTATAAATGCGACGCCCAAAAGTTAGCGCCATTCATCAAGAAGTACTTAAAATCGGCCGTGGTCAATGGAAAGCTTATCCAAACTAAGGGGAAGGGTGCATCTGGATCTTTCAAACTGTCGGCCTCTGCCAAGAAGGAAAAGGATCCGAAGGCAAAGTCGAAGGTTTTGTCTGCTGAGAAAAAAGTTCAAAGCAAGAAGGTAGCCTCTAAGAAGATTGGTGTCTCCTCCAAAAAAACTGCCGTTGGGGCTGCTGACAAAAAGCCCAAAGCTAAGAAGGCTGTGGCTACCAAAAAGACTGCCGAAAATAAGAAAACTGAGAAGGCAAAAGCCAAGGATGCCAAGAAAACTGGAATCATAAAGTCGAAGCCCGCCGCAACAAAGGCGAAAGTGACTGCAGCGAAGCCAAAGGCTGTAATAGCGAAAGCGTCAAAGGCAAAGCCAGCGGTGTCTGCAAAACCCAAAAAGACGGTGAAGAAAGCATCGGTTTCTGCTACCGCCAAGAAGCCGAAAGCGAAGACTACGGCTGCCAAAAAGTAAATTGTGAAAAAGTGCAGTATTTGGTACATGTTCGCAATTAAAATTTTAGATTTATGTTTTATAGATCTGAAATTTGTTTAAACAAGTCCTTTTCAGGGCTACAACGTTCCGTTGCAAGAGAAAAAAACTTTTATTTTCTTCCACTTATTTATTAGCTGACGTTCGCAGCAACAATAAAACGTTTCATGTCATGAATTACATTGCATGTTGGTCGCATTCAGTTTTCGTTCCCGATTTTTTTGTATTTATTTGAACATTACCCAATTACCCATATTGCGGGTAAATAAGTTTTATTTGTAAATTCATATTCGATGATTGGTGGTTGAAAAATGCATTTCTTTGGTATAACACATTGTGGCCCTGAAAAGGGCCGTTTTGGATTATTGTCCGCATTCGCAGGAGAAAATTATTTAGAGCTGGTGTACTTGGTGACAGCCTTGGTTCCCTCACTGACAGCATGCTTGGCCAACTCTCCAGGCAAAAGCAGGCGAACAGCCGTTTGGATCTCCCGACTGGTGATGGTCGAGCGCTTGTTGTAGTGAGCTAGACGAGACGCTTCGGCAGCAATTCGCTCGAAAATATCATTTACAAAGCTGTTCATTATGCTCATCGCCTTCGACGAAATTCCGGTGTCAGGATGGACCTGCTTGAGAACCTTGTAAATGTAGATGGCATAGCTCTCCTTCCTTTTGCGCTTCTTTTTCTTGTCGGTCTTGGTGATGTTCTTCTGAGCCTTGCCAGCCTTCTTGGCTGCCTTTCCACTAGTTTTCGGAGGCATTGTTCACGTTACTTATATTTTCACAAACACAATTCACTTATTGTAATGTGGGCCCGAACGCGTTCACATTTATACTTTTTTTCGAGCAGTCAATTCAGGTCTAAGTCCCCCACCCCTAACTGAATGCGCAGGCAAACGGAAAAGTATAAATATTTCGCTGTCGGGGTTAGGCGAGCATTCGTGTTCCGTGTGTAAAGTGAACTAAGTGAAATAAACGCAAAGCAAAATGTCTGGACGTGGAAAAGGTGGCAAAGTGAAGGGAAAGGCAAAGTCCCGCTCAGACCGTGCCGGTCTTCAATTCCCTGTGGGCCGTATTCACCGTTTGCTCCGGAAGGGAAACTACGCAGAGCGTGTTGGTGCAGGCGCTCCAGTTTACCTAGCTGCCGTAATGGAATATCTGGCCGCTGAGGTTCTCGAGTTGGCTGGCAATGCTGCTCGTGACAACAAGAAGACTAGAATTATTCCGCGTCATCTGCAACTGGCCATCCGCAACGACGAGGAGTTAAACAAGCTGCTCTCCGGCGTCACAATTGCACAAGGTGGCGTGTTGCCTAATATACAGGCTGTTCTGTTGCCCAAGAAGACCGAGAAGAAGGCCTAAACGTTTCAAAGGCTAAGCTAAAAACCTACATGTACATAAAATCGTCAATCAAACCGTCCTTTTCAGGACGACCAAATTATTACCAAAGAATTGAAAAATTTTTTAGCTTGGCAATTTCTTGTAATTAGTAAATCATAAAGAATTATTAACGTAAAGATGGTAATGTAGTAAGGGTTTTCTACTATATGCGGTATAAACTATAATTTGCTTCTTTAAACAATCGCACACCACGATGTGATGCTGTACATGCGGTGTCTGAAACCATTTGTACAGTCTGTACAAATCCATGTTAGAAATACACATTCTATTTGAAAGAGTACGAACGACAGACATTTATTTTTAGTTTAACATATTTTTTGGGAGTCCCGACCAATAAAATTAAATACTTTTTGAAAATCTTCCTCCTTTTAAAAACTGAATGGTGGTCCTGAAAAGGACCGATTGCTTAATAGGGGTACACAGGATGTACACTTTTTAACCGCCAAATCCGTAGAGGGTGCGGCCTTGCCTCTTCAGAGCGTACACAACATCCATGGCTGTAACTGTCTTCCTCTTGGCGTGTTCCGTGTAGGTCACGGCATCACGAATTACGTTCTCCAAGAAAACCTTCAGAACGCCACGCGTTTCCTCGTATATGAGTCCAGATATGCGCTTCACACCGCCTCGACGGGCCAAACGGCGGATAGCAGGCTTCGTGATACCTTGGATGTTATCACGCAGCACTTTGCGATGACGCTTGGCGCCACCCTTTCCCAAGCCTTTGCCTCCTTTACCACGACCAGTCATTTTTCACTGTTCTATACTATTATACACGCACAGCACGAAAGTCACTAAAGAACTAATTTCAACGTTTCTGTGTGCCCCTATTTATAGGTAAAACGACAAAAACCCGAGAGAGTACGAACGATATGTTCGTTCGCTTTTCGCTCGTCAAATGAAATGGCCTCTGTTTCTCTCTCTCTCTCTCTCTCTCTCTTTCACCCTCCACGATTGCTATATAAGTAGGTAGCAAATGCTCTGATCGTTTATTGTGTTTTCAAACGTGAAGTAGTGAACGTGAACTTTAGTGAAACCCAAATCGGAGATGGCTCGTACCAAGCAAACTGCTCGCAAATCGACTGGTGGAAAGGCGCCACGCAAACAACTGGCTACTAAGGCCGCTCGCAAGAGTGCTCCAGCCACCGGAGGTGTGAAGAAGCCCCACCGCTATCGCCCTGGAACCGTGGCCTTGCGTGAAATTCGTCGCTACCAAAAGAGCACCGAGCTTCTAATCCGCAAGCTGCCTTTCCAGCGTCTGGTGCGTGAAATCGCTCAGGACTTTAAGACGGACTTGCGATTCCAGAGCTCGGCGGTTATGGCTCTGCAGGAAGCTAGCGAAGCCTACCTGGTTGGTCTCTTCGAAGATACCAACTTGTGTGCCATTCATGCCAAGCGTGTCACCATAATGCCCAAAGACATCCAGTTAGCGCGACGCATTCGCGGCGAGCGTGCTTAAGCTGACACGGCATTAACTTGCAGATAAAGCGCTAGCGTACTCTATAATCGGTCCTTTTCAGGACCACAAACCAGATTCAATGAGATAAAATTTTCTGTTGCCGACTATTTATAACTTAAAAAAAATTAGAACAAAATTCATATTCTATTATTTATGGCGCAAACGGTACTGGGTCTTAAATCATATGTAAAAATATATAATATATATTACATATTATAAAATTATAATATAAATCATTATAAAATAACAGAAAATAATAAAATAAAACTAGCTATTTTATATTTTTTCCATGTGTTAACTGAAGAATGTGTTATTATTGAAGAGGTCATACGGGACAAGTGACACTGTCCCTTCAAACGTCTGTAAAAAATAAAACCTATGTAAAATTCAGCACGGAAATTGGCTAATTTTGTTGCGGAATGTAATATATATTACATAATAAGGGATAATACAAAAATAGTTTCTTTTTATTTTTTATTTGATTTATTTATTTGACTACATAGACGGTAATGCATATGTGGCAAGGAAATCGATTGATTTCAGAACAAATTATTTTAAAATATGCATGAAAACACATTAATAACAAGCAAACACATTAATAATTTAAGAAAATATTATTTATTATATTAATATTATGTTATTTAAGAAAGTATCTGTATTTTTAACGATCGAAAATTATTTCTGAATGCTGCTTTAAAGCAAATTTTTCTGTAGTTCAATGTGAACTTAAATCAAGTAATAAAGTATCTTAATTAATAATAGACGCTTCTTTTAGAAGCCCTTCAAGGGGATGAACGTTTCAATTTTAATAAACATTACGAATTAGTGAAATATTTGCAATGATTCTTATTTTATTAGATGTTTTTTTATAAATTGGTCCAGTTAAAAATTTGAATATAAAAATTCAATCAACATTTGAAAGTCTCAAAACCCATATTACATCCTTTTAAAAATGGAAAGTGACGAAAAAATTATTTAAAAGTGTAGAACTATTAAAACCTTATTTTTATTAATGATTTAAAATACTAAAAAATTAAAAAAAAGTTTACACTTCAAGCAAACTTCGACATAGTAAATGACTGATGTCAGTAGCATTGTTAAAGTGCTCTCCTCCTCGATTCTCATCAGAGCAAAGGAGGTTGGTAGGCAGCGCGCGAGCCATTTTTAACAGAAAAAAAGTGTTCTCAGTGAAAAAAAGATGTCTGATTCTGCAGTTGCAACGTCCGCTTCCCCAGTGGCTGCCCCACCAGCGACAGTTGAGAAGAAAGTGGTCCAAAAAAAGGCATCTGGATCTGCTGGCACAAAGGCAAAGAAAGCCTCTGCGACGCCGTCACATCCGCCAACTCAGCAAATGGTGGACGCTTCCATTAAAAATTTAAAGGAACGTGGCGGTTCATCACTTCTGGCAATCAAAAAATATATCACTGCCACTTATAAATGCGACGCCCAAAAGTTAGCGCCATTCATCAAGAAGTACTTAAAATCGGCCGTGGTCAATGGAAAGCTTATCCAAACTAAGGGGAAGGGTGCATCTGGATCTTTCAAACTGTCGGCCTCTGCCAAGAAGGAAAAGGATCCGAAGGCAAAGTCGAAGGTTTTGTCTGCTGAGAAAAAAGTTCAAAGCAAGAAGGTAGCCTCTAAGAAGATTGGTGTCTCCTCCAAAAAAACTGCCGTTGGGGCTGCTGACAAAAAGCCCAAAGCTAAGAAGGCTGTGGCTACCAAAAAGACTGCCGAAAATAAGAAAACTGAGAAGGCAAAAGCCAAGGATGCCAAGAAAACTGGAATCATAAAGTCGAAGCCCGCCGCAACAAAGGCGAAAGTGACTGCAGCGAAGCCAAAGGCTGTAATAGCGAAAGCGTCAAAGGCAAAGCCAGCGGTGTCTGCAAAACCCAAAAAGACGGTGAAGAAAGCATCGGTTTCTGCTACCGCCAAGAAGCCGAAAGCGAAGACTACGGCTGCCAAAAAGTAAATTGTGAAAAAGTGCAGTATTTGGTACATGTTCGCAATTAAAATTTTAGATTTATGTTTTATAGATCTGAAATTTGTTTAAACAAGTCCTTTTCAGGGCTACAACGTTCCGTTGCAAGAGAAAAAAACTTTTATTTTCTTCCACTTATTTATTAGCTGACGTTCGCAGCAACAATAAAACGTTTCATGTCATGAATTACATTGCATGTTGGTCGCATTCAGTTTTCGTTCCCGATTTTTTTGTATTTATTTGAACATTACCCAATTACCCATATTGCGGGTAAATAAGTTTTATTTGTAAATTCATATTCGATGATTGGTGGTTGAAAAATGCATTTCTTTGGTATAACACATTGTGGCCCTGAAAAGGGCCGTTTTGGATTATTGTCCGCATTCGCAGGAGAAAATTATTTAGAGCTGGTGTACTTGGTGACAGCCTTGGTTCCCTCACTGACAGCATGCTTGGCCAACTCTCCAGGCAAAAGCAGGCGAACAGCCGTTTGGATCTCCCGACTGGTGATGGTCGAGCGCTTGTTGTAGTGAGCTAGACGAGACGCTTCGGCAGCAATTCGCTCGAAAATATCATTTACAAAGCTGTTCATTATGCTCATCGCCTTCGACGAAATTCCGGTGTCAGGATGGACCTGCTTGAGAACCTTGTAAATGTAGATGGCATAGCTCTCCTTCCTTTTGCGCTTCTTTTTCTTGTCGGTCTTGGTGATGTTCTTCTGAGCCTTGCCAGCCTTCTTGGCTGCCTTTCCACTAGTTTTCGGAGGCATTGTTCACGTTACTTATATTTTCACAAACACAATTCACTTATTGTAATGTGGGCCCGAACGCGTTCACATTTATACTTTTTTTCGAGCAGTCAATTCAGGTCTAAGTCCCCCACCCCTAACTGAATGCGCAGGCAAACGGAAAAGTATAAATATTTCGCTGTCGGGGTTAGGCGAGCATTCGTGTTCCGTGTGTAAAGTGAACTAAGTGAAATAAACGCAAAGCAAAATGTCTGGACGTGGAAAAGGTGGCAAAGTGAAGGGAAAGGCAAAGTCCCGCTCAGACCGTGCCGGTCTTCAATTCCCTGTGGGCCGTATTCACCGTTTGCTCCGGAAGGGAAACTACGCAGAGCGTGTTGGTGCAGGCGCTCCAGTTTACCTAGCTGCCGTAATGGAATATCTGGCCGCTGAGGTTCTCGAGTTGGCTGGCAATGCTGCTCGTGACAACAAGAAGACTAGAATTATTCCGCGTCATCTGCAACTGGCCATCCGCAACGACGAGGAGTTAAACAAGCTGCTCTCCGGCGT
Source organism: Drosophila melanogaster (assembly GCF_000001215.4). Lineage (NCBI taxonomy): Eukaryota > Metazoa > Arthropoda > Insecta > Diptera > Drosophilidae > Drosophila > Drosophila melanogaster. The sequence continues at coordinate 21,528,692 of NT_033779.5, forward strand.
CACAATTGCACAAGGTGGCGTGTTGCCTAATATACAGGCTGTTCTGTTGCCCAAGAAGACCGAGAAGAAGGCCTAAACGTTTCAAAGGCTAAGCTAAAAACCTACATGTACATAAAATCGTCAATCAAACCGTCCTTTTCAGGACGACCAAATTATTACCAAAGAATTGAAAAATTTTTTAGCTTGGCAATTTCTTGTAATTAGTAAATCATAAAGAATTATTAACGTAAAGATGGTAATGTAGTAAGGGTTTTCTACTATATGCGGTATAAACTATAATTTGCTTCTTTAAACAATCGCACACCACGATGTGATGCTGTACATGCGGTGTCTGAAACCATTTGTACAGTCTGTACAAATCCATGTTAGAAATACACATTCTATTTGAAAGAGTACGAACGACAGACATTTATTTTTAGTTTAACATATTTTTTGGGAGTCCCGACCAATAAAATTAAATACTTTTTGAAAATCTTCCTCCTTTTAAAAACTGAATGGTGGTCCTGAAAAGGACCGATTGCTTAATAGGGGTACACAGGATGTACACTTTTTAACCGCCAAATCCGTAGAGGGTGCGGCCTTGCCTCTTCAGAGCGTACACAACATCCATGGCTGTAACTGTCTTCCTCTTGGCGTGTTCCGTGTAGGTCACGGCATCACGAATTACGTTCTCCAAGAAAACCTTCAGAACGCCACGCGTTTCCTCGTATATGAGTCCAGATATGCGCTTCACACCGCCTCGACGGGCCAAACGGCGGATAGCAGGCTTCGTGATACCTTGGATGTTATCACGCAGCACTTTGCGATGACGCTTGGCGCCACCCTTTCCCAAGCCTTTGCCTCCTTTACCACGACCAGTCATTTTTCACTGTTCTATACTATTATACACGCACAGCACGAAAGTCACTAAAGAACTAATTTCAACGTTTCTGTGTGCCCCTATTTATAGGTAAAACGACAAAAACCCGAGAGAGTACGAACGATATGTTCGTTCGCTTTTCGCTCGTCAAATGAAATGGCCTCTGTTTCTCTCTCTCTCTCTCTCTCTCTCTTTCACCCTCCACGATTGCTATATAAGTAGGTAGCAAATGCTCTGATCGTTTATTGTGTTTTCAAACGTGAAGTAGTGAACGTGAACTTTAGTGAAACCCAAATCGGAGATGGCTCGTACCAAGCAAACTGCTCGCAAATCGACTGGTGGAAAGGCGCCACGCAAACAACTGGCTACTAAGGCCGCTCGCAAGAGTGCTCCAGCCACCGGAGGTGTGAAGAAGCCCCACCGCTATCGCCCTGGAACCGTGGCCTTGCGTGAAATTCGTCGCTACCAAAAGAGCACCGAGCTTCTAATCCGCAAGCTGCCTTTCCAGCGTCTGGTGCGTGAAATCGCTCAGGACTTTAAGACGGACTTGCGATTCCAGAGCTCGGCGGTTATGGCTCTGCAGGAAGCTAGCGAAGCCTACCTGGTTGGTCTCTTCGAAGATACCAACTTGTGTGCCATTCATGCCAAGCGTGTCACCATAATGCCCAAAGACATCCAGTTAGCGCGACGCATTCGCGGCGAGCGTGCTTAAGCTGACACGGCATTAACTTGCAGATAAAGCGCTAGCGTACTCTATAATCGGTCCTTTTCAGGACCACAAACCAGATTCAATGAGATAAAATTTTCTGTTGCCGACTATTTATAACTTAAAAAAAATTAGAACAAAATTCATATTCTATTATTTATGGCGCAAACGGTACTGGGTCTTAAATCATATGTAAAAATATATAATATATATTACATATTATAAAATTATAATATAAATCATTATAAAATAACAGAAAATAATAAAATAAAACTAGCTATTTTATATTTTTTCCATGTGTTAACTGAAGAATGTGTTATTATTGAAGAGGTCATACGGGACAAGTGACACTGTCCCTTCAAACGTCTGTAAAAAATAAAACCTATGTAAAATTCAGCACGGAAATTGGCTAATTTTGTTGCGGAATGTAATATATATTACATAATAAGGGATAATACAAAAATAGTTTCTTTTTATTTTTTATTTGATTTATTTATTTGACTACATAGACGGTAATGCATATGTGGCAAGGAAATCGATTGATTTCAGAACAAATTATTTTAAAATATGCATGAAAACACATTAATAACAAGCAAACACATTAATAATTTAAGAAAATATTATTTATTATATTAATATTATGTTATTTAAGAAAGTATCTGTATTTTTAACGATCGAAAATTATTTCTGAATGCTGCTTTAAAGCAAATTTTTCTGTAGTTCAATGTGAACTTAAATCAAGTAATAAAGTATCTTAATTAATAATAGACGCTTCTTTTAGAAGCCCTTCAAGGGGATGAACGTTTCAATTTTAATAAACATTACGAATTAGTGAAATATTTGCAATGATTCTTATTTTATTAGATGTTTTTTTATAAATTGGTCCAGTTAAAAATTTGAATATAAAAATTCAATCAACATTTGAAAGTCTCAAAACCCATATTACATCCTTTTAAAAATGGAAAGTGACGAAAAAATTATTTAAAAGTGTAGAACTATTAAAACCTTATTTTTATTAATGATTTAAAATACTAAAAAATTAAAAAAAAGTTTACACTTCAAGCAAACTTCGACATAGTAAATGACTGATGTCAGTAGCATTGTTAAAGTGCTCTCCTCCTCGATTCTCATCAGAGCAAAGGAGGTTGGTAGGCAGCGCGCGAGCCATTTTTAACAGAAAAAAAGTGTTCTCAGTGAAAAAAAGATGTCTGATTCTGCAGTTGCAACGTCCGCTTCCCCAGTGGCTGCCCCACCAGCGACAGTTGAGAAGAAAGTGGTCCAAAAAAAGGCATCTGGATCTGCTGGCACAAAGGCAAAGAAAGCCTCTGCGACGCCGTCACATCCGCCAACTCAGCAAATGGTGGACGCTTCCATTAAAAATTTAAAGGAACGTGGCGGTTCATCACTTCTGGCAATCAAAAAATATATCACTGCCACTTATAAATGCGACGCCCAAAAGTTAGCGCCATTCATCAAGAAGTACTTAAAATCGGCCGTGGTCAATGGAAAGCTTATCCAAACTAAGGGGAAGGGTGCATCTGGATCTTTCAAACTGTCGGCCTCTGCCAAGAAGGAAAAGGATCCGAAGGCAAAGTCGAAGGTTTTGTCTGCTGAGAAAAAAGTTCAAAGCAAGAAGGTAGCCTCTAAGAAGATTGGTGTCTCCTCCAAAAAAACTGCCGTTGGGGCTGCTGACAAAAAGCCCAAAGCTAAGAAGGCTGTGGCTACCAAAAAGACTGCCGAAAATAAGAAAACTGAGAAGGCAAAAGCCAAGGATGCCAAGAAAACTGGAATCATAAAGTCGAAGCCCGCCGCAACAAAGGCGAAAGTGACTGCAGCGAAGCCAAAGGCTGTAATAGCGAAAGCGTCAAAGGCAAAGCCAGCGGTGTCTGCAAAACCCAAAAAGACGGTGAAGAAAGCATCGGTTTCTGCTACCGCCAAGAAGCCGAAAGCGAAGACTACGGCTGCCAAAAAGTAAATTGTGAAAAAGTGCAGTATTTGGTACATGTTCGCAATTAAAATTTTAGATTTATGATTTATAGATCTGAAATTTGTTTAAACAAGTCCTTTTCAGGGCTACAACGTTCCGTTGCAAGAGAAAAAAACTTTTATTTTCTTCCACTTATTTATTAGCTGACGTTCGCAGCAACAATAAAACGTTTCATGTCATGAATTACATTGCATGTTGGTCGCATTCAGTTTTCGTTCCCGATTTTTTTGTATTTATTTGAACATTACCCAATTACCCATATTGCGGGTAAATAAGTTTTATTTGTAAATTCATATTCGATGATTGGTGGTTGAAAAATGCATTTCTTTGGTATAACACATTGTGGCCCTGAAAAGGGCCGTTTTGGATTATTGTCCGCATTCGCAGGAGAAAATTATTTAGAGCTGGTGTACTTGGTGACAGCCTTGGTTCCCTCACTGACAGCATGCTTGGCCAACTCTCCAGGCAAAAGCAGGCGAACAGCCGTTTGGATCTCCCGACTGGTGATGGTCGAGCGCTTGTTGTAGTGAGCTAGACGAGACGCTTCGGCAGCAATTCGCTCGAAAATATCATTTACAAAGCTGTTCATTATGCTCATCGCCTTCGACGAAATTCCGGTGTCAGGATGGACCTGCTTGAGAACCTTGTAAATGTAGATGGCATAGCTCTCCTTCCTTTTGCGCTTCTTTTTCTTGTCGGTCTTGGTGATGTTCTTCTGAGCCTTGCCAGCCTTCTTGGCTGCCTTTCCACTAGTTTTCGGAGGCATTGTTCACGTTACTTATATTTTCACAAACACAATTCACTTATCGTAATGTGGGCCCGAACGCGTTCACGTTTATACTTTTTTTCGAGCAGTCAATTCAGGTCTAAGTCACCCACCCCTAACTGAATGCGCGGGCAAACGGAAAAGTATAAATATTTCGCTGTCGGGGTTAGGCGAGCATTCGTGTTCCGTGTGTAAAGTGAACTAAGTGAAATAAACGCAAAGCAAAATGTCTGGACGTGGAAAAGGTGGCAAAGTGAAGGGAAAGGCAAAGTCCCGCTCAAACCGTGCCGGTCTTCAATTCCCTGTGGGCCGTATTCACCGTTTGCTCCGGAAGGGAAACTACGCAGAGCGTGTTGGTGCAGGCGCTCCAGTTTACCTAGCTGCCGTAATGGAATATCTGGCCGCTGAGGTTCTCGAGTTGGCTGGCAATGCTGCTCGTGACAACAAGAAGACTAGAATTATTCCGCGTCATCTGCAACTGGCCATCCGCAACGACGAGGAGTTAAACAAGCTGCTCTCCGGCGTCACAATTGCACAAGGTGGCGTGTTGCCTAATATACAGGCTGTTCTGTTGCCCAAGAAGACCGAGAAGAAGGCCTAAACGTTTCAAAGGCTAAGCTAAAAACCTACATGTACATAAAATCGTCAATCAAACCGTCCTTTTCAGGACGACCAAATTATTACCAAAGAATTGAAAAATTTTTTAGCTTGGCAATTTCTTGTAATTAGTAAATCATAAAGAATTATTAACGTAAAGATGGTAATGTAGTAAGGGTTTTCTACTATATGCGGTATAAACTATAATTTGCTTCTTTAAACAATCGCACACCACGATGTGATGCTGTACATGCGGTGTCTGAAACCATTTGTACAGTCTGTACAAATCCATGTTAGAAATACACATTCTATTTGAAAGAGTACGAACGACAGACATTTATTTTTAGTTTAACATATTTTTTGGGAGTCCCGACCAATAAAATTAAATACTTTTTGAAAATCTTCCTCCTTTTAAAAACTGAATGGTGGTCCTGAAAAGGACCGATTGCTTAATAGGGGTACACAGAATGTACACTTTTTAACCGCCAAATCCGTAGAGGGTGCGGCCTTGCCTCTTCAGAGCGTACACAACATCCAGGGCTGTAACTGTCTTCCTCTTGGCGTGTTCCGTGTAGGTCACGGCATCACGAATTACGTTCTCCAAGAAAACCTTCAGAACGCCACGCGTTTCCTCGTATATGAGTCCAGATATGCGCTTCACACCGCCTCGACGGGCCAAACGGCGGATAGCAGGCTTCGTGATACCTTGGATGTTATCACGCAGCACTTTGCGATGACGCTTGGCGCCACCCTTTCCCAAGCCTTTGCCTCCTTTACCACGACCAGTCATTTTTCACTGTTCTATACTATTATACACGCACAGCACGAAAGTCACTAAAGAACTAATTTCAACGTTTCTGTGTGCCCCTATTTATAGGTAAAACGACAAAAACCCGAGAGAGTACGAACGATATGTTCGTTCGCTTTTCGCTCGTCAAATGAAATGGCCTCTGTTTCTCTCTCTCTCTCTCTCTCTCTTTCACCCTCCACGATTGCTATATAAGTAGGTAGCAAATGCTCTGATCGTTTATTGTGTTTTCAAACGTGAAGTAGTGAACGTGAACTTTAGTGAAACCCAAATCGGAGATGGCTCGTACCAAGCAAACTGCTCGCAAATCGACTGGTGGAAAGGCGCCACGCAAACAACTGGCTACTAAGGCCGCTCGCAAGAGTGCTCCAGCCACCGGAGGTGTGAAGAAGCCCCACCGCTATCGCCCTGGAACCGTGGCCTTGCGTGAAATTCGTCGCTACCAAAAGAGCACCGAGCTTCTAATCCGCAAGCTGCCTTTCCAGCGTCTGGTGCGTGAAATCGCTCAGGACTTTAAGACGGACTTGCGATTCCAGAGCTCGGCGGTTATGGCTCTGCAGGAAGCTAGCGAAGCCTACCTGGTTGGTCTCTTCGAAGATACCAACTTGTGTGCCATTCATGCCAAGCGTGTCACCATAATGCCCAAAGACATCCAGTTAGCGCGACGCATTCGCGGCGAGCGTGCTTAAGCTGACACGGCATTAACTTGCAGATAAAGCGCTAGCGTACTCTATAATCGGTCCTTTTCAGGACCACAAACCAGATTCAATGAGATAAAATTTTCTGTTGCCGACTATTTATAACTTTAAAAAAAATAAGAACAAAATTCATATTCTATTATTTATGGCGCAAACGGTACTGGGTCTTAAATCATATGTAAAAATACTAATTCTGCCAGAGAAGGAATAAAAATAATCTTATTTTAATTGTCAGCTCAACATTTATTAAATTAAAGAAGAGGTTAATACAAAAATATATATTTTTATTTGTTCTTTGTGCGAACATCCTTTAAAGCAGTGAAAGTGTCGTGCGGGGCAAGGGACTCTGAACCTTAAACATCTAAAAAAAAAATCTGAATTCTGTGTAAGACAGTTTGAAATTAATTAAATTACATTGATGACGGCAATATTTATAAAATAACAGAAAATAATAAAATAAAACTAGCTATTTTATATTTTTTCCATGTGTTAACTGAAGAATGTGTTATTATTGAAGAGGTCGTACGGGACAATTGACACTGTCCCTTCAAACGTCTGTAAAAAATAAAACCTATGTAAAATTCAGCACGGAAATTGGCTAATTTTGTTGCGGAATGTAATATATATTACATAATAAAGGATAATACAAAAATTGTTTCTTTTTATTTTTTATTTGATTTATTTATTTGACTACATAGACGGTAATGCATATGTGGCAAGGAAATCGATTGATTTCAGAACAAATTATTTTAAAATATGCATGAAAACACATTAATAACAAGCAAACACATTAATAATTTAAGAAAATATTATTTATTATATTAATATTATGTTATTTAAGAAAGTATCTGTATTTTTAACGATCGAAAATTATTTCTGAATGCTGCTTTAAAGCAAATTTTTCTGTAGTTCAATGTGAACTTAAATCAAGTAATAAAGTATCTTAATTAATAATAGACGCTTCTTTTAGAAGCCCTTCAAGGGGATGAACGTTTCAATTTTAATAAACATTACGAATTAGTGAAATATTTGCAATGATTCTTATTTTATTAGATGTTTTTTTATAAATTGGTCCAGTTAAAAATTTGAATATAAAAATTCAATCAACATTTGAAAGTCTCAAAACCCATATTACATCCTTTTAAAAATGGAAAGTGACGAAAAAATTATTTAAAAGTGTAGAACTATTAAAACCTTATTTTTATTAATGATTTAAAATACTAAAAAATTAAAAAAAGTTTACACTTCAAGCAAACTTCGACATAGTAAATGACTGATGTCAGTAGCATTGTTAAAGTGCTCTCCTCCTCGATTCTCATCAGAGCAAAGGAGGTTGGTAGGCAGCGCGCGAGCCATTTTTAACAGAAAAAAAGTGTTCTCAGTGAAAAAAAGATGTCTGATTCTGCAGTTGCAACGTCCGCTTCCCCAGTGGCTGCCCCACCAGCGACAGTTGAGAAGAAAGTGGTCCAAAAAAAGGCATCTGGATCTGCTGGCACAAAGGCAAAGAAAGCCTCTGCGACGCCGTCACATCCGCCAACTCAGCAAATGGTGGACGCTTCCATTAAAAATTTAAAGGAACGTGGCGGTTCATCACTTCTGGCAATCAAAAAATATATCACTGCCACTTATAAATGCGACGCCCAAAAGTTAGCGCCATTCATCAAGAAGTACTTAAAATCGGCCGTGGTCAATGGAAAGCTTATTCAAACTAAGGGAAAGGGTGCATCTGGATCTTTCAAACTGTCGGCCTCTGCCAAGAAGGAAAAGGATCCGAAGGCAAAGTCGAAGGTTTTGTCTGCTGAGAAAAAAGTTCAAAGCAAGAAGGTAGCCTCTAAGAAGATTGGTGTCTCCTCCAAAAAAACTGCCGTTGGGGCTGCTGACAAAAAGCCCAAAGCTAAGAAGGCTGTGGCTACCAAAAAGACTGCCGAAAATAAGAAAACTGAGAAGGCAAAAGCCAAGGATGCCAAGAAAACTGGAATCATAAAGTCGAAGCCCGCCGCAACAAAGGCGAAAGTGACTGCAGCGAAGCCAAAGGCTGTAGTAGCGAAAGCGTCAAAGGCAAAGCCAGCGGTGTCTGCAAAACCCAAAAAGACGGTGAAGAAAGCATCGGTTTCTGCTACCGCCAAGAAGCCGAAAGCGAAGACTACGGCTGCCAAAAAGTAAATTGTGAAAAAGTGCAGTATTTGGTACATGTTCGCAATTAAAATTTTAGATTTATGATTTATAGATCTGAAATTTGTTTAAACAAGTCCTTTTCAGGGCTACAACGTTCCGTTGCAAGAGAAAAAAACTTTTATTTTCTTCCACTTATTTATTAGCTGACGTTCGCAGCAACAATAAAACGTTTCATGTCATGAATTACATTGCATGTTGGTCGCATTCAGTTTTCGTTCCCGATTTTTTTGTATTTATTTGAACATTACCCAATTACCCATATTGCGGGTAAATAAGTTTTATTTGTAAATTCATATTCAATGATTGGTGGTTGAAAAATGCATTTCTTTGGTATAACACATTGTGGCCCTGAAAAGGGCCGTTTTGGATTATTGTCCGCATTCTCAGGAGAAAATTATTTAGAGCTGGTGTACTTGGTGACAGCCTTGGTTCCCTCACTGACAGCATGCTTGGCCAACTCTCCAGGCAAAAGCAGGCGAACAGCCGTTTGGATCTCCCGACTGGTGATGGTCGAGCGCTTGTTGTAGTGAGCTAGACGAGACGCTTCGGCAGCAATTCGCTCGAAAATATCATTTACAAAGCTGTTCATTATGCTCATCGCCTTCGACGAAATTCCGGTGTCAGGATGGACCTGCTTGAGAACCTTGTAAATGTAGATGGCATAGCTCTCCTTCCTTTTGCGCTTCTTTTTCTTGTCGGTCTTGGTGATGTTCTTCTGAGCCTTGCCAGCCTTCTTGGCTGCCTTTCCACTAGTTTTCGGAGGCATTGTTCACGTTACTTATATTTTCACAAACACAATTCACTTATCGTAATGTGGGCCCGAACGCGTTCACGTTTATACTTTTTTTCGAGCAGTCAATTCAGGTCTAAGTCACCCACCCCTAACTGAATGCGCGGGCAAACGGAAAAGTATAAATATTTCGCTGTCGGGGTTAGGCGAGCATTCGTGTTCCGTGTGTAAAGTGAACTAAGTGAAATAAACGCAAAGCAAAATGTCTGGACGTGGAAAAGGTGGCAAAGTGAAGGGAAAGGCAAAGTCCCGCTCAAACCGTGCCGGTCTTCAATTCCCTGTGGGCCGTATTCACCGTTTGCTCCGGAAGGGAAACTACGCAGAGCGTGTTGGTGCAGGCGCTCCAGTTTACCTAGCTGCCGTAATGGAATATCTGGCCGCTGAGGTTCTCGAGTTGGCTGGCAATGCTGCTCGTGACAACAAGAAGACTAGAATTATTCCGCGTCATCTGCAACTGGCCATCCGCAACGACGAGGAGTTAAACAAGCTGCTCTCCGGCGTCACAATTGCACAAGGTGGCGTGTTGCCTAATATACAGGCTGTTCTGTTGCCCAAGAAGACCGAGAAGAAGGCCTAAACGTTTCAAAGGCTAAGCTAAAAACCTACATGTACATAAAATCGTCAATCAAACCGTCCTTTTCAGGACGACCAAATTATTACCAAAGAATTGAAAAATTTTTTAGCTTGGCAATTTCTTGTAATTAGTAAATCATAAAGAATTATTAACGTAAAGATGGTAATGTAGTAAGGGGTTTCTACTATATGCGGTATAAACTATAATTTGCTTCTTTAAACAATCGCACACCACGATGTGATGCTGTACATGCGGTGTCTGAAACCATTTGTACAGTCTGTACAAATCCATGTTAGAAATACACATTCTATTTGAAAGAGTACGAACGACAGACATTTATTTTTAGTTTAACATATTTTTTGGGAGTCCCGACCAATAAAATTAAATACTTTTTGAAAATCTTCCTCCTTTTAAAAACTGAATGGTGGTCCTGAAAAGGACCGATTGCTTAATAGGGGTACACAGGATGTACACTTTTTAACCGCCAAATCCGTAGAGGGTGCGGCCTTGCCTCTTCAGAGCGTACACAACATCCATGGCTGTAACTGTCTTCCTCTTGGCGTGTTCCGTGTAGGTCACGGCATCACGAATTACGTTCTCCAAGAAAACCTTCAGAACGCCACGCGTTTCCTCGTATATGAGTCCAGATATGCGCTTCACACCGCCTCGACGGGCCAAACGGCGGATAGCAGGCTTCGTGATACCTTGGATGTTATCACGCAGCACTTTGCGATGACGCTTGGCGCCACCCTTTCCCAAGCCTTTGCCTCCTTTACCACGACCAGTCATTTTTCACTGTTCTATACTACAGTATAATTCGCTTAGCTGCCTCGAGTACTTTGCACAATGCCTCGATGCAGGTAACTTAAAAATGCAGCTAACTTAATTTTTTTTTTTTAAGGAAAAATAAAGAATTTATTTCTTTATAACAATGTTAAACATAAAAGGAACTGATAATTTCATTCTTAATGATAAGTAAGATCGACATATAAATTTAAGTGATGGTGAATTGATTAAAACACTTTTTAAAACTAACTTAAAAATAGTCAGTAATTTTTTTTTGCAATACAGCTGAGTTTATATGTAAATTAAACAGCTTGTCTTCCATAGAATTCAAGTTTTGCAAAAACTCATCATTATTGTTTCGCATAAAAATGGACTTTAAAGCCTTAATTGCTGCAAACCCATCCTTAAAAGTAGGACGCTCAGTATCGTCCACATCTTCATCACTATGGCTTTCTTCGTTATCGCTGGTTTTTGCATCTTGAACTAAAGAGCGCACGATTTCATCATCATCTAATTGACCATGGCAAGCCTCATCTGCATCAACATTGGCATATTCATTCCAATTAATATTCGATACAATGTCAACTTCTACGCATTGTTTGTCTTTTTCAGCAATGGTGTCTTCATTTTCAAAACTGAACTTAAATCCAGCCTGAAAATAATAAATTCGTTATTTGAGATACATATCAATAATAATCCCATCTTACCTTACCTCATTTGCTGATACGGAATCATTTGTAGCAGTTTCGCCGTGTATTTTGCCATACTTTATATTGTGGCGCTTGCGCCAGCGCCAAAGCCAGCTGGCGTCAGGTTCAAAGGCGTCGTTAAATTTTTGGCAAAATTCTTTCGCTTTTGCTAATATGACGTGCCGGTCAAGAATTACGTTCTTTGATTCCTGCTGTCCGAACCAAATGTATAAGGCTTCTTCTACTAAGTCGTGCGCTCCTTTTCTTTGACGCTTTCTTTTTAAACCTGACGCGGCCACAGCTTCATGAATTTCATTTGTTTTTTGTAAAATGCGGTTGACTGTGGATCTGTCGCATTTGAACTTGGCACAAATTTCCTTTTTGTCCACTTTGTTGGTCACTAACTCGATTATTTGAAGCTTTTCCTTTAGTGTTAGTCCAACGACACGCTTTGTTTTACCCATTTTAATAACTTTGTGTCATAAGAAACAAAAACACAAAAATCACGATCAAAGCAAAAACAAAAACGGACATGCGCAGATACTGAAACGAGTTGGCATTCTTGCCATCTTTTAGATATGCAAAAATGATTCATAGATGGCGCAGCTAACTTTGATGATATTCATTGAAATTGGCAAAAAAAACAGCTGATATGATGCACTTAAGTTAAAAAGGCTGTTATCTGCGATGCAGCAAACGTATGAATTTTCGTACAAATTTTCTATTCACACAAAAAAATGGAAAAATAATGCAGATATCTTGCCGATGCAGCTAACTATCGATGCAGCTAAGCGAATTATACTGTATTATACACGCACAGCACGAAAGTCACTAAAGAACTAATTTCAACGTTTCTGTGTGCCCCTATTTATAGGTAAAACGACAAAAACCCGAGAGAGTACGAACGATATGTTCGTTCGCTTTTCGCTCGTCAAATGAAATGGCCTCTGTTTTTCTCTCTCTCTCTCTCTCTCTTTCACCGTCCACGATTGCTATATAAGTAGGTAGCAAATGCTCTGATCGTTTATTGTGTTTTCAAACGTGAAGTAGTGAACGTGAACTTTAGTGAAACCCAAATCGGAGATGGCTCGTACCAAGCAAACTGCTCGCAAATCGACTGGTGGAAAGGCGCCACGCAAACAACTGGCTACTAAGGCCGCTCGCAAGAGTGCTCCAGCCACCGGAGGTGTGAAGAAGCCCCACCGCTATCGCCCTGGAACCGTGGCCTTGCGTGAAATTCGTCGCTACCAAAAGAGCACCGAGCTTCTAATCCGCAAGCTGCCTTTCCAGCGTCTGGTGCGTGAAATCGCTCAGGACTTTAAGACGGACTTGCGATTCCAGAGCTCGGCGGTTATGGCTCTGCAGGAAGCTAGCGAAGCCTACCTGGTTGGTCTCTTCGAAGATACCAACTTGTGTGCCATTCATGCCAAGCGTGTCACCATAATGCCCAAAGACATCCAGTTAGCGCGACGCATTCGCGGCGAGCGTGCTTAAGCTGACACGGCATTAACTTGCAGATAAAGCGCTAGCGTACTCTATAATCGGTCCTTTTCAGGACCACAAACCAGATTCAATGAGATAAAATTTTCTGTTGCCGACTATTTATAACTTAAAAAAAAATAAGAACAAAATTCATATTCTATTATTTATGGCGCAAACGGTATTGGGTCTTAAATCATATGTAAAAATACTAATTCTGCCAGAGAAGGAATAAAAATAATCTTATTTTAATTGTCAGCTCAACATTTATTAAATTAAAGAAGAGGTTAATACAAAAATATATATTTTTATTTGTTCTTTGTGCGAACATCCTTTAAAGCAGTGAAAGTGTCGTGCGGGGCAAGGGACTCTGAACCTTAAACATCTAAAAAAAAAATCTGAATTCTGTGTAAGACAGTTTGAAATTAATTAAATTACATTGATGACGGCAATATTTATAAAATAACAGAAAATAATAAAATAAAACTAGCTATTTTATATTTTTTCCATGTGTTAACTGAAGAATGTGTTATTATTGAAGAGGTCGTACGGGACAAGTGACACTGTCCCTTCAAACGTCTGTAAAAAATAAAACCTATGTAAAATTCAGCACGGAAATTGGCTAATTTTGTTGCGGAATGTAATATATATTACATAATAAAGGATAATACAAAAATTGTTTCTTTTTATTTTTTATTTGATTTATTTATTTGACTACATAGACGGTAATGCATATGTGGCGAGGAAATCGATTGATTTCAGAACAAATTATTTTAAAATATGCATGAAAACACATTAATAACAAGCAAACACATTAATAATTTAAGAAAATATTATTTATTATATTAATATTATGTTATTTAAGAAAGTATCTGTATTTTTAACGATCGAAAATTATTTCTGAATGCTGCTTTAAAGCAAATTTTTCTGTAGTTCAATGTGAACTTAAATCAAGTAATAAAGTATCTTAATTAATAATAGACGCTTCTTTTAGAAGCCCTTCAAGGGGATGAACGTTTCAATTTTAATAAACATTACGAATTAGTGAAATATTTGCAATGATTCTTATTTTAATAGATGTTTTTTTATAAATTGGTCCAGTTAAAAATTTGAATATAAAAATTCAATCAACATTTGAAAGTCTCAAAACCCATATTACATCCTTTTAAAAATGGAAAGTGACGAAAAAATTATTTAAAAGTGTAGAACTATTAAAACCTTATTTTTATTAATGATTTAAAATACTAAAAAATTAAAAAAAAGTTTACACTTCAAGCAAACTTCGACATAGTAAATGACTGATGTCAGTAGCATTGTTAAAGTGCTCTCCTCCTCGATTCTCATCAGAGCAAAGGAGGTTGGTAGGCAGCGCGCGAGCCATTTTTAACAGAAAAAAAGTGTTCTCAGTGAAAAAAAGATGTCTGATTCTGCAGTTGCAACGTCCGCTTCCCCAGTGGCTGCCCCACCAGCGACAGTTGAGAAGAAAGTGGTCCAAAAAAAGGCATCTGGATCTGCTGGCACAAAGGCAAAGAAAGCCTCTGCGACGCCGTCACATCCGCCAACTCAGCAAATGGTGGACGCTTCCATTAAAAATTTAAAGGAACGTGGCGGTTCATCACTTCTGGCAATCAAAAAATATATCACTGCCACTTATAAATGCGACGCCCAAAAGTTAGCGCCATTCATCAAGAAGTACTTAAAATCGGCCGTGGTCAATGGAAAGCTTATCCAAACTAAGGGGAAGGGTGCATCTGGATCTTTCAAACTGTCGGCCTCTGCCAAGAAGGAAAAGGATCCGAAGGCAAAGTCTAAGGTTTTGTCTGCTGAGAAAAAAGTTCAAAGCAAGAAGGTAGCCTCTAAGAAGATTGGTGTCTCCTCCAAAAAAACTGCCGTTGGGGCTGCTGACAAAAAGCCCAAAGCTAAGAAGGCTGTGGCTACCAAAAAGACTGCCGAAAATAAGAAAACTGAGAAGGCAAATGCCAAGGATGCCAAGAAAACTGGAATCATAAAGTCGAAGCCCGCCGCAACAAAGGCGAAAGTGACTGCAGCGAAGCCAAAGGCTGTAGTAGCGAAAGCGTCAAAGCGATTTAAACTTTGGTAAACTCTGGTTAAAGGGAATGCAGATAATCTGCGCAATGTATGTCGGTACGATATGTAATGTATATGGAGATGTATATGTATATGTATGTATATGTATGTATATGGAGATGTAATGTATATGTATGTATATGGAGATGTAATGCATGCAATGTATATGGGTAAATGGCTGGAAAATATTTAATTAATATTTTCCTTGGAATGGCCAGCGGGTATGTGTTGTTTGTTGTTTGTATGTATAGCAGAGCAAATTGTATTGAGCGGACTGCGGAGTTAAAGCAAAACAAATGTGTTGAAAAGAATTTGGCTTGCGTTGGACACAGTGAAACGAGAACGGAATGTTTGCCACTTTTGGCGGAGCTTTAGAAATTTTCACTGAACTTGGCGCAAATTAATTTCACTTTTCATCATTTGGAATTTTGCACTGGTCGGATGAATATTTAAATATATTCGGAGCTTTGGACTTTAGAAATTTTCACTGAACTTGGCACAAATTAATTTCACTTTTCCACATTTGGAATTTTGCACTGGTCGGATGAATATTTAAATATATTCGGAAAATGGGACTTAGAATTTTAGAACGGTAATATGGCGGCGCCCGTGAAAATGGATAATAGATAGTAATTTCCTTTAATTGCCTTTTGTCGGAGAAATCCGTTAGATCTGACAATAAATCTGGCAGCAAATTGAACGAAATTGGATGTTCGAACCTTTGCTGCAGACCGGCAATTAAAAGGTATGGAGATTTCGTACTTATCTTATAAGTTGGTCGCTGAAGGACAAACTTGAAAAATCCAGGATATCCGGCTCGAAGGACCAAAATGATGGGGTGATGGGGGGTGCTGGTCCTGGAAAATTCCTAGTTTGCTGAAAAAAAAGACCACTCGAAAAAGACACTCGAAGACTTGTAGAATTAGCGCGGGCGCGACCGGGCGTATGTTTTATTGTTCGTAGTTAGTTTTACACTAAAGCTTATTCTAATGCGTTGGGTTCTCCCAAGCGCAGCGGAGACTCCTCGGAGACTCTGTGGTGAAGAGCGGGAGAGCGTAAGAGGGAGTGGAGAACGTAAGAGGGAGCGGAGAGCGGGTAACAGTCCAAACCCCGTAACTCGAACACATGTCGTGCAAGATATTACAGACAAAACGGAACAAAACACAGCCGAACACAATATAGACTATGTACTTCTTCCCAAAAATGCTTTGCCTATTCCCTCTTATGCTGGTAAAATAGTCCACATGGATATATTCTCAACAGATATTCCTTACGTGTGTCGACAAATTGGCAATCGCATCAAGGGCAATCGTGGACGTAAAGTCACTAATATTAAATATAGCCAACTTCTTTCCAAACGTAAAAACCATCTATTGTGACAACGATAGGTCACTAAATTCAGAAACTATTAAATCAGTACTCCTCAACAATTTCAGCATTTCAATCGCAAACGCACCACAGGTTTCACAGCACACACGCAGAAATAGCCCGGTGCTTCAAAATAGAAAAAGGGATAAACGACACCACAGAGGTAGTTCTTTTAGCAACTGCCAAGTATAACGGAACCATACATTCAGTAACAGACATATTTGAAATGGTGGAGTAAAACGCGAGACGATTTAGTTAAAGTTTAATAACTGTTTTATTTGACATAAGCGTGACACCGTTGTGAGTCGTTCGGAAGTTAACACAAGAAGAAGGAAGTTTCCAGAAAAACAAAAAGAACTTATTCAGATCAGTGTGACCAACTTTCAGTATATATATAGCCAAATTAACATACATAATATTTTAGTATTTCAATAAGACAAAAAACCAATAGAAATAATACAATAACACCAGTAGAATTCGAGAAAGAAATTAGCGACAAAATTTAACAAGCACAGAAAAGGAGCTTTGAAAGGATAGGACGGATAAAGATTACCAAGTGAAGGCGATAAAGTTTTCTTAAAGTCAAACAAAATCTTGGGAAATAAACTCTCGCCGCTCTGCTCTGAACAAACCTAAAGGGGAGGGTGGTTCATAAAGACAATCTTCGTTAATCACCCCTTACTTATTTTTGTATTCCGTTTAGGTTAGGAGCATAGTTTCTACCTCTAGTAAAGCGGCTGTGACGACGGACGCGGTGACAAAAATCGGTAAGTACACGAAATCGAGCTACATCTCTATAACGGACGGAGACGTAGTAATATGGGACAGCTACGGATACTTTCAACACTCAACGAACATGACGTCCTACGAAGACTACGCAGACCAAAAGGTTACGGTGGGCTTTACAGATGACCACAGGACACCAGTAGTAAAGGCGGACCTTCAGCACATTCGCAATTTAGTTGCTACCCTTAAAATACACCATAGGGGAACTAGGAGCATTAATATACTGGGAACAACGATAAAGGTTATTGAAGGAACTCCCGACGTTGCTGACTGGGAGCAAATAAAATTTAATCAGGAGCAATTAAGTAGAACGGAAGAAAGTCAAAACGAGTTTGAAGTGGAGTGGGCGGAATTGTTTGTTGTTGCGGCTAATTCCTCCAGAAATGAAACGCCCGGGACCGCCTTCAATTGTTTGCACTTTATTCTCGCACTTGTAAATTAAGACTAACTTAAAACTAACATTGGAAATACCGCGGGACCGCGGAGTGGTGAATACCTTGTGGGAAGGGAGGAGAGCGAGAGGAGAGAAGGAGAGCGCGAGCAGCGGTGCCTGCGAGCCGTGGAGGAGCTTTGAGTACAAGCATTGGCCGCTTACCCTGCGCTCAACTGTTTGCGCCCTTCTGGCGTGAACATTCTCCCCCCCCCCCTTGCGTAGGCAAAGGTATCCCTGGCCCGCTAAGACAGCAGGATCGGCCTCTTCATTCCGTGCACGCTCCAGAAACGGTCCATCCGAACACCGAGTTCTGCGCGACGGGCAACCCATCCTCAATTTTTAGGAACCCCGGTTGGATCAAATTGGCATATACATCTGATCCCAACACGAGGGAGATGGAGGCCGGCCGGTGGAAGCGCTCGTCCGCGAGACGAACACCGTCAAACTTGGCCCTGGCGACGTCGCTCAGAGCTCGGATGGGTGTCCGGATCCTTAGGCTGGGTTCGATCTTCAGGACGACGTTGAGTCGGAAGGTGCTTGTTCGGGACCGGAGTGTCACCGAGCAGACCTCGTCGTCTCCCAGCCGGGTGATGGGTAGCCGGAACGCAGCCGACAACGACCGGTCGATGCTGCTCACCGCCATGCATGGGTCGATCATGGCCCCGGTCTCGAAGGTCTTCGAGCCCGTGTCCAGCACGACGATGGCTGTGGGCAGGATGGGGACAGCCTTCTGCTGCCCCGTTGCCACTGCCGGAGACGCGACGGAGACCTTCGGACGCGGGCGATTGTTGGCGACTGGGGCTGGTGGCGGAGTGCGGGAAATCCGGACCGGACGAGGTGCAGCGGGATGGCGCTCTCTGCGCGTCGGAGCTGGTAGCGCTGCCGGGGTCGGAGCGGGGAGGACCTCGTGCATGTGGAGTAGAGTGTGGTGGTCTCCTCCACACTTCTTGCATCCCTCTTGGCTGCGGCAGTCTCCTCCTGAGTGCTGATGGGCGAGGCAGTTCAAGCAGTACTTATTAATAAGTACTGCCCGAAGGCGCTTTTAAGCGCTCAGTTTGTGGAACCTCTTGCACTTCCGAAGAGGGTGGATTCCAGAGCAGACTCGGCAGCGGTAGGATTTAACACCTCGAGTACGTCTGCTCTCCAACGACTGGGTGGCACGAGGACGAGGTGCCATTATTGGAGGAAGTGAGTAAGTCTGCCAATAAAAGAAATAAAAGAAAAGCTTAGTATGAGCCGACTACTATTTGGGCCCCGGAATGGGGGAAGTGCCCTAATCCCTAGGAACGGAGGACTCTTTGTCCTCCATCGGCAGAAGAATAACTTTGTGGACAGGGCGTTTTATGGTGCCGCGAGACGTACGGATCTCAACGACTCGAATGCGGTCGTCGGCTCCTGGAAAGGCAGAAACGATTCTGCCGACCCGCCATTCGTTCGGTGGTAGATTGTCCTCCTTGACAACTACCATATCGTCGGCTTGGAGGTTCCTGGTCGGAAATTGCCATTTGTTTCGTTTATGGAGTTCTTTAAGATACTCCTCTTTCCACCGTGCACTAAACTGCTGATGTTGTGCCTTGAGGTGTTGCCATCGATTTATTATCGACTTGGCTTCGCCCTTTATCTCGGGTTCCGCCGTGGAAAGCAACGGCCCTCCAATAAGGAAATGGCCTGGTGTGAGGGCCAGCAAATCTGAGGGATCTTCGGACACAGGGGAGAGGGGTCTAGAGTTGAGGCAAGGGTCGCCTATTTGGTGCACCTGGGTCGTGAAGGATGCGACCCGTTTCGGGTTACCCTTGGAAATCGGCCCCGTTAGCACCCACCCGAAAATAGTTTCTTGGCCCAGGAGCGAGCCGCAAATATTTTGTCGGGTGCCATCCATCATTATGGATGGTAGAATGTCAGCCCCGATCAATACATCAATTTGAGAGCTCTCACAAAAGGTAGGATCTGCCCAGCGGAGTGCGGGCAGGTCCTTCAAAGAATTCCGAGGGATCGGATAGGAGGGCAGTTTGCCTGAGAGCTCCGGAAGGACGTACGCTTCAGTGTCTAGCTGGCTTAGTAGGAGAGCGAATCCCGAAGTGACACAGCTTCGAGGATTTCGCGGAGACCGAATGATTTAAACCGGAGACTTGGGTCTGGGTGTCGCCTAATGGCAACTTGATGAGGTTGAACAGGCGTTCTGAAATGAACGTCGCCTCGGATCCCGTGTCGATTAAGGCTCGGGCTCGGTAGTTCGTCCCCAAATGGCACACGTTAATGATCGCTGTGCTCAGTAGGACGGCTGAAGTGCCAGACGCGAAAAAAGTTTGCACCGCTGAGGTGCTTGCCGATGCATTTCTGCTAGAGGGTCTCGGAGGTTGCTGTGTAGGGGGCGAGGTTGAGGAACTCGCATTTTCGGAATTTGGGGGGCTGCGATGCAGCAGCGTGCGGTGCCTGCCCTTACAGTTAAAGCAGCTGTGTGTGCTTGTGCAGTCACGTAGCTGGTGACCTCTGGCAAAACAATTCAGACATAGCTGCTTCTTTTTTATAAAGCCGGAGCGCGAGTCAACAGACATTTGAAGAAAACGCGGGCACAATCTTACCGGATGGTTCTCCCTATAACATAAGTCACACCCTTTCTGTTTGGTGCTGACCTTTGTCTCGAAGGATTGAAGCCTTTTTGGAACTGCCTGAGTCGGTTTCATATCTTCGATGGCTTCCAATGTCCGATACCTTTCGCTCAGGAAGGCATTCATTTCTTCCCAAGCTGGGATCTCGGATTTGGCAGTTAGTGACTGTTCCCATAAGGACAGGGTCTGCTTGGGCAGTCTGCTCGCGCAAAGGAAAACCAAGAGACAATCCCAGTTTTCTGTGGATACCTGGGAATGCGCTAGTGCTGTTAAATACCCCTGAATCGTGGATTGTAGCTCTTTTAGAGCATGACCAGATTCTTGCGAAATTGAACTCAAGTTAAAAAGGAGCTTGAGCTGGCTGTTGACCGATCTCGCAGCGCCTCCCACGCCGAAGCAAACCCATCATTCGTGAGAGGAGATTTCGCCACGATGGCTTTTGCTTCGCCACTTGTTTTCGTAAGGAGGTGGAATAGCTTCTCGACCGGAGTCAGCCTGGGGTTGTTTACGTAAATTGCCGTGAATAGGTCCCGGAAAGTGGGCCATCGGAGGTAGTCGCCATCGAAGACTTCCGTGTCGCATGGAGGTAAGCGGCAGCCGGACGAAATTAGCGGCTGAGAGGGTGCTTGCGCGACTTGAGGCGTTGCTCTGTCGATTGTTTCGCCAATTTGTGCTGCACATGACTCGTATACTGAGTAGCAGTAGTCATATTTGGCCTGGAGAATAGGCACTGTGTCGAGGGATCCTTCTTGGGCCATTAGGTCAGAGCATGTTTCGTACTCTCTTTCCACTTTGTCCCATAAGGCTCGCACCTGTTGCAGACGGACTTGTAACGTGTGTAGGGACGGAGAGGCTTGATCAGGAGTGTTGATCTTCGCTTCGAAAAGGCTTACGCGATCGCTGACGGCGATGAATTTATGCAACGCTGCGGTTGCGGGCGTTGGCTGCTCAGAGGATGCCATTTTCTTTGTGGTAGAGCGTGTGACGCGGAGGAAATCAGTCCCGACAGCGGAGGGACTCTCGGATTTTCTCGATAGAGAAGACTCACTAGACGCTCGCGTTACTGGTCGGGAAATGACCAACCTAGGAGTTGTCTTCGAACTGGTCGATGGCAAAACCTTTGCTTTCGGAGTGGGAGTCGCGGTTTTGACCCTGGGACTAACGGACTTGGGTGCTGGCTTACCGCGAGTGGATAGCGGAGATTGCGGGTTGAACTTTTGTTCTTTTCCAGGTGCGGGTGTCTTTTTCTTGTCTCCCTCTAGGGGCATGCTCAGCTATGCCCTAGGAGAAGGAAGTCAAGAAGGCCTGCAAGCTGCAAAAAATGTGGAATTGAAAAAGAACCACACACAGAAGGCACCCAAATCTGGATGGACAAAGGATCCCGTCGGAATTCGGGAGAAAGTTGCAATTGGGATCTGGAGATTGGAGCACGAAAGGAAAAAAATCCCAATTTTTGTGAAATAAGGCCCCAATAGATCTTCAATCAACTGGAAAAAAGCTTAAATGAAGCACAACATAGCTAAAATTCAGTGTGAAAAAATAGCTAGGAGGATTCACAAAAAAAGCTGAAGTCCACAAGAAGATATAGCTATATTGGAGTCTAGAAAAACAATAGCTCAAATTTATAAAAAAAAACTATGAATTGCAATTTCTGGAAAAATAGCTACCAGCTGGAGTCTGGATAATAGCCAAGGATTTATAAAAAATCGCTACCGACTGGAAATCCCGAAAAAATAGCTAATATATAGAAAATAGCTATAACTTGGAATTTATGGAAAAATAGCTAAAAAATAGCTATCGAATACAGTTCGGATGATAGCTAATAATTTATAACAATAGCTACCGGATTTAGGACCACAACGAAAAAATCGCAACAAAACGGATGCGAAACATAAACACCAAAAAAAACCAACAAACACGCCAAAAAGCCAAGTTGGGAGGCTGATAAATTTGGGTGGAACTGATAAATAATTATTTTAATTTAGGAACCAGAAATAGGAGCCAGAAATAGCTTGTAAAAAATTATTATTTGGCTTAAATAATTATTCAATAATCGGGTCAGTTTTTTTTTTTTTTAATTTTGTCGTCGGACTTATTTATTTTATTTTATGTTTCGATTCTAGGGTATTCTCTCGTCGCTATGCGCCGGTTTTTTTGTCAGGGCAATAAAGAACAAAGAGGAGACGAAAGAGCTTGCACTTGGCAAGCCTATGTAAGTCGCGACTGTGTGTATGTATGTATTATTTTGAGTTTAATAGGGGACTTGCAATATGTATTTATGTATGGAGAAACATATACAGTTTGTCAAGAAACTGTTTACACACTGTGAAATAAGTTGAATTTTTGACTTTAAAGCTAAAAATAAAGGGTTTTTTGCTTAATTAAACGCAATTTTTTTATAAAATATAATTAAACAATATTTATTTTACTTATAAATCAAAAAACAAATTAAAAATATTAAATATACAAGAAAATAAACAACAAATTCCAAGTTTACACACTTTTGAGACTGTCAAGAAACTCTTTACACAAAACACTAAATCGAAGTTTAATCCTAAATTTTTTAATTATTTTATTAAAATTTTAAAAGTTTTGGTATGTAGTATGTTCCCCATTGGCTTTAGCTACAAGTTGAAGCCTTTTTTTCATGGATTGGACAAGTTTTTGCAGGTCATATTCAAACGGGATCTTTTCACACTCTTCGACTATTACAGTCATAAGCTGTTGTTGTGTTTTAGGTCCCTTTTTGCCACCTTCTTCTTTAAGTAGGCCAACAAATTTTCAATGGGGTTCAGATCAGGACTCTGAGGGGGCGTATCGATCACTTTACCACAGTTATTAAGGCGCCAGGTGCGTACATTGCACTCTTTATGTTTCTGATCATGTCCTGGTAAAACTTAAAATTTGGCTTGTTGTTGCTAACCAGACTAATTTTTTCTACACTGGCCTTCAAATTTGTTGTTTAACATTTCTAGATATTGCACGGCATTTATTGTGCTCTCAATTAAGGCTAGTTTTCCCACTCCACGGCTGGTGATACAGCCCCACACCATCAGTGACATTTTTCCAAATTTTATCGTTGGAATGATATTTTGTTTTTCTAGCGCACTCAACGGTTTGCGCCATACTCTGCTTGGCCCGTCGTTATAAAAGAGCATCATTTTTGTTTCGTCACAAAATATGACGTCATCCCAGTACTCTTCCGCATGATCCATCATGCTCACAGCGAATTAATGACGCTTTTCCATATTGGCATCTGATAGCAAAGGGTTTTTCCTTGCAAATCGTGAAGAGTACCTATGGCGTAGGATGACTTGGCGCACAGTTTCGTGTGACACAGTTAGGTGGCATTCTTGCCTGATATCCAGAGCAAGTGATCTGACCGAGATTCGGGGGTTCGCAATCACTATTCGCATTATAAAGCGGTCTACACGCTTTTTAATTTTAATTTTCCGCCCACCACCACTCTTAGGTTCAAGCCTGCCCTCTTTTTCCGAGCCTTTTAAAACATTGTAGATGGTCTTACGGGATACAGGAAACATTTATACTAATTCTGGAAAAGATTTTCCCAACTGGTGGTTATAGTTTATTAATTGGGTAACTTCAAAAGTTAATCTCTTTCCAGGCATTTTATTAAATTTAATAATTCGCTTTAAGCACGTTTGATCAGCAAAATTTCACAAGCAAAGTCAACAAATTTCAATAGAAGCGTTGTAAAAAGCAATGCAAAGCCAAAAATAACGGAAAAATCGAGTTCGTTCTAAGAAAAAGAACAAAACAAAGTAGGAAAACAAAATGTGTAAAGAGTTTCTTGACAGTCTCAAAAGTGTGTAAACTTGGAATTTGTTGTTTATTTTCTTGTATATTTAATATTTTTAATTTGTTTTTTGATTTATAAGTAAAATAAATATTGTTTAATTATATTTTATAAAAAAATTGCGTTTAATTAAGCAAAACACCCTTTATTTTTAGCTTTAAAGTCAAAAATTCAACTTATTTTACAGTGTGTAAACAGTTTCTTGACAAACTGTATATGTAATGTAATCTCGGAAGAAAAAGTCAGGGTTTATTTTATTCTGTATGTCGAGATTTGTGTTTTATTTTGAGCCAAGAGATAAAATTTGTTCTCAGTTCGGCTTCGATATTATTTATGATTTTTGGTAATATATTTCATTTGTGTATTAAATTGGTTAAATCTATGGAGTGATTCTTATATATGTATGTGGATGTAAATTTTATTGGAATATATGTGGATATGTATGGATATGTATATTTATGGGTATGTATAATTTTATGTGTATGTAAAATTTTGCTGAATATATGTACATATATGTATATTTGATTTAATTTAATTGAATTTGTGGTTTGTATATTTTACTGAGGCAAAAAAACAGCAGTTTAGCAGCGGACGATAATAGTGAATTTTGGACAGTGTTTTAAAAAAATGTATGTATATGTCGGGAAGTTAACTATTTCGGGGTCCTCTGTTGCCGCGCTCCGCCCGCGAGTCGTACACTTCCTCGGTTGCGACATATTCACGCGTCTGCCTTCTTAGAGTTTTCAAACATAAGTGTCCCGTGTACATTTCAACATCGCTCTATCTCGCTTGATACATGCTGGTCCGAACTCACCACAGGACCAGCATTTGTCTCTCTCTAACGCATCGTCGAACCGAGGCTATGTAGAACAGAGCAAAATCCGTTAAACTCGCATAACGGAACACAGCGATCAAAAAGAAACGAAGATAAGAACAGCTCGATACGAATTTTATTTAATAAAGATGACATGTTTATTAGAGATGGAACATAGAAAATAAAAATAAGACTAATAATGATGCGACATATATATATGTCGGAGCGCGACTCTTCGCATTCCAGAAATTCCTTCTGTGATTTCATATTCTGATGAAATTGTAATATTGCGGTAAAATTCTGTAGAGCGCTGCGGCAGAGGCACGAACAGCCTCTGCAGCTGAGTGAGGTCCGATCGAGTGGTCATAAATAGTGTGTTAGAGAGAGATGACAATGTGGCACACGCCAGTGTGTATAGCCATTAGAGAATATGATGAAGAAGGGACATGTAAGAAGATCCCTTCAGTGAAGTTTGACTGCTGACGTCGATCGGAACTTGCTGCGCTGACGCACAAAATCACGAAGTAAATAAATAATATGGATGAGACTCCTGTTTCGCCGACATCAGAAGTGGGATCGCCTTCGCCACAAGAGACCAGACCTGATCAGTATATGGCTGCGTTGGAGGCACAAAACCGTAACCTCATGGAGATAATAAGAACCATGCACGCACCGAGAGCATCGGCGTCAAATGAAAAGTCCTTGCACGTCGCACTGCCAAAATTCTGCGCTGACAGCGCTGGAGCAGATCCATCTGCATGGTGCACCACCGTGGATTTAATCCTTGCAGATAATGCGCTTGTAGGCAGTGCACTCGTAATAGCGTTAAGCAAATCATTAGAAGGCAGTGCATCGCAATGGCTGTCGCAGATATGCTTCGCTGGCATCACGTGGCCGCAGTTTAAAGAACTGTTCATACAGCGATTCGTAGAAATGGAGACGTCTGCTGCTATTTTGATGAACGTCTTGAACGGACGTCCAACACCTGGAGAGAGCTTTGCCCAGTATGGAAGTCGCATTGTCACCTTATTGCTATCCAAGTGGAAGGCCAAGGATTTGGAGGAGATTGCGGTTTCGGTAGCGTTGGCTCACATAGCACAAATCGATAATAAGTTGTTGCTGTGGGTGTTTACGACTAATGTGGCTACGCGCAATGAGCTTCAGCAACAACTGCAAGCTTACGCCTTCAAGAAACTTAACAACGATGATGATTCTGGCCCAGAAAGAAAGAAGTCAAGAATGCAGTCGCAAATCAAGTGCCACTTTTGTGAGAAAGTTGGCCACAAATTCGCCGAATGCCGTGCTCGAAAGGAAGGTACATCAAACACAAAAGGAAGAAACTACAGCGGAAGCAATACACCTGGGTTAAAAGATCGTTCAAACATGAAGTGTTTTAAATGCAACGAAATGGGACATGTGGCGTCTGTTTGTCCCAAAGGCAACAACAAGTACATCGAAAAGCGAGTTGACGTGTGCAAATTGAGTGAGCCAAGTGGACTGTTCTTTCAATTGGGTGAGCCCTTTCCATTTTTTTTTTGATTCGGACGCCGAATGTTCTTTAATAAAATTAAAATAAATTAAGTAACAATTTATTTAGTATTTAGTATGTACAAATCCAAAGTTATCAAAGCCGTTCAAAATAATGCACATGAAAATAGTTTGGAAATACTCTTTGACATCAATATAGAAGTAAGCGATAATGATAAATGTAAATTAAGAAATATATTGGAAAAGTATGCCGATAGTTTCGTAACTGGAATACCAAATAAGGCGCATTGAAAATTCGTTTAAGTAATAAAAATAAAAGTGTTCAAGGGCGCCCATAGCGACTCAGTTTCCATTGCTACAGATTTTGGATCAAATAGATCGTTTGCGGTGCGAAAGTGAATAAATAATATGGATGAGACTCCTGTTTCGCCGACATATATGTATATGCGCTTGGATACCAGCGGATCACCGTGAGACGAATTAGGGGGCCGGTATTGGCAAAGGGCTTGTTTATGCACTTAAAAAAAGAAGTAATCACGGTGGCTGGGCGCATGTACTTATATATTTTCACTTAATTTTCACTTTTCACTTGATACGGATGGACGGAAAGAATAAACGCCGTTGGAAAAACTAAAATGGCGACCACGGACGGAATAGGATTTAAAGCCGTACTTATCTTGATTTTTCCGCAAGGAGCGCTGGCAGGATCAGGATGTGTCGGTTTATCCGGCTCGAAGGACCATGAAGTGGAGTGGGCGGAATTGTTTGTTGTTGCGGCTAATTCCTCCAGAAATGAAACGCCCGGGACCGCCTTCAATTGTTTGCACTTTATTCTCGCACTTGTAAATTAAGACTAACTTAAAACTAACATTGGAAATACCGCGGGACCGCGGAGTGGTGAATACCTTGCGGGAAGGGAGGAGAGCGAGAGGAGAGAAGTAGAGCGCGAGCAGCGGTGCTTGCGAGCCGTGGAGGAGCTTTGAGTACAAGCATTGGCCGCTTACACTGCCGCTCAACTGTTTGCGCCCTTCTGGCGTGAACAGAGTTAAATATAAAATTTCAAGATAGACTGAACGAGCTAACCAACTCGTTAAATATAATCCAGGAGGTAAAAAAGCTTACCTCTCAAAGATCATCTTAGCGAAAAATATAATAATCATCACAGATTTGGAAAATATAGTAATGGGCCTAACCCTGGCAAAACTAAATATTGTAAACCCAACTATCCTATCCGATATAAGCGAACTCAAAGACAAACTGAAATATCTATTGTAAGCGTTTTTCAAAATTATGAATTAATAAATTTCCTCATTAAAGTACCAGACGGTAAGTTAGTCTGTAAAAAATCGCTGTTTACCCGGTTCAACACCACAACCGGATCCTAGATTTCGATGACGGAAATCTAGTCGCTAAATACACCGCTCGGATTATAAGCATCGGGGACTGCAAGACAACAGTCGGAGCTACTTTCTGCAAGGAACTCCAAAGCAGCACATGCGCACGTGAAATGGTTGCGGGGACTATTGCACATTGTATCACATCATCGTCAATGATGCCAAACTGACCATCATAGACGATAACAGTCTCGTCCAGACGGTAGCTGGTACCTACTTGGTTAATAACTCGAACAAAGTTTCCCTAAATGGATCCTGGTATGTCAACCAGCTAGGGAGCTCAAGAGAAAAACCCGCAGTGGCGGCCATGACCTAGGTGAATGTCACTTCACACTAGGACCGACTAAGCCTCCCTCTATTACACGAGCTGAGCCTGAGAAACTTCCATCACGTCGGAACTATAAGGGAAAGGTTCCTATTGGGATCCCTCGTCGGCTACTCCCTAATCATGCTAGTTCTAGCCTGCGTCATCTGGCTTAGCCGTCTGATTTGGATAGCTAATCGGCGCACCAACTCAAAGAGCGGTGACGACATAGAAGCAGGAGGCCGCCGGGACGGCGACCATTTAAAGTAGGTAAGAGTTTACACGCTCAACGAAGATATTGCGAAACTGCCAAGTTGCAGACCGGACGGAAAGGCCCGCACGCGAAAAACAGAAAATGCTGAATACGCAGTCCGTGGTGCAGTGCTCGATACTCTGCCGGATCACGCTGCCAACCAGTGGCCGTCGTCAAGCGGACACAAAGTCGCTGACACGACAATTAATCGACCGCGCAGTCGATAGTCCGAAGAACAGCGAAACATTTAGAGTCAGTTCTAGAGAATAATTCCATCAATTAACATTGATGCAACAATTGCAATCTAATAAATTTGAATCAATAAATAATAGAAAGCAATTAAATAAATTATATATATTAACATGAGAGAATGTTATAGTCGAGTTCCTCGACTATCAGATACCCGTTACTCAGCTAGTGTGAATGCGAACGAGAAATTTCATAATTTTTCTGGGATATCGATAGACATTGGGGAATAAATGAAAAAATATTTAAAAATTGTTCCAAAGTGTGGGCGTGGCGGGTTCGGCGGCTTTAAGGCGTTATAGTGTGCGTGGCAAAAAGTTGTTTGGCAAATCGATAGAAATTTACAAGACCAATAAAATTATGAAATGATTTGAAAAATGATTCAAAAATGTGGTAGTGGTAGTTTTAGGGAGTTAGAGTGGTCGTGGCAACATGGGTCAAAAAACTTGCGCTGCGTCTATGTTTCTAGAATCCAAATGCTGAATCTCAACCTTCTCGCTTTTATAGTTCATGTGATCTTAACTGTCATACGGACAGACGGACATGGATAGATCGACTCGGCTGTTAATCCTGATCAACAATATATTTACTTTATATAGACGAAAACGCTTTCTTCTGCCTGTTACATACTTTTCAACGAATCTAGCATACCCTTTTACACTGCGAGTAGGGTCATCTGGTTTCAGTTATGCATATCCTTGGGTACCCTGTGATGGCATTGTCTATGTCGCTGGATGTGGTAATGGGAAGGGTCAGGGTTCAGGCCGAAAAGTATCCGGGAAGTAAACTTGGAGGCATCTGTTTGTTTCCCTGTGTGTCTCCTTTAAGGGGTTTCCGAAGTACCAGGATGTTGAGGAATAGGTTGACTGCACAGTGATCGGAGCTCTGTGTTGATGGTCTTTGCCTGACCAATGCCTTTTAAAACGGCGAAGTCCATCACATTTGGATGCTTAAGTTGATCTGTGGACCACTGAGTGGAGTAACAGTCCAGTCCCTTGCCCTGCAGTTATCCGAGGAATGGTCTTCCCTTAATGTTGTTAGAGCACGTCCCCCACCAGGAGTAATTAGCATTGAAATCTACTGCTTCTTTAAAAGGGGATCAGATAGTGAATGTCTGGGCGGGAAAAACAATAAACTAAATAATAATCAAGCATAGGCATTTGTCATCGGGATATATCGATTGTTATTCCGATAGTTAGCACTTTACAGCACTAGGTAAACTATGAATTTTTTAAATAGGTTAATTTTATTAAGCCGTGTATTGTAAACTGTGTATGAATATAAAATACTAAGTGTTAACGCCAAAGAGAATGTACACGAGGATTCTTATGAAATGAAAATTTTCGAGGAGTTAATAACTGTAACCGATGACAATGGAATCGTGTACGAGGAAGAATGAGACAACCATAGTGTAGCATTAAGGAGCAGCGTGGATGGTAAACAAAGATGATGAAATAACTGCGAGAAATGAGGCAATAAGATAGATCGGCGTGGGACGTGATTGAAAAACTGGAAGCAAGACAAAAATCGCCTGATGAAAGCACATTACAATATTACATCGCTATTTGTGTCATATCAAGCCATTTTAGCGGATTCTTATGTAATTAGTGCAATTGTGAGTGGGCTTCAAGACAAAACGAAAGCTGTCACTACTTTGTGAATCGCTGGATAAATTACGTAAGAAGATAATCATGTATGACAAAGTAAAGATAGGAAATCTGCGGGTGGTTTCCGCAAATCCGAATGGTTTGAGTAACGTTAAGATGACCAAATCAATAAACCTTCAGCAAGGACTTACAGCTGTACGTTGTGGCATAGTATGAGCGATTGCAGACGTCCGGCGGACAAGAAAGTCCGAGCAGCTGTTTGTATCTGTAAAGTTAAGATTTCTTTATAGTGAAAGGAGTTGAATTTTTAAGTTTTCATTAATTTTTTGTTTTTATTTTGTTTTAAGTTTTTATTCAAAAAGCTTCAGTTCCAAATAATATGAAATTGAAACCGCAAAGATGTGAATACCACGGAATAGGTGGACCAAAAATATTAATTTTTGCAAAAATGGAGTGCATTTTTATTCGTAGAAGATACATTATTTAGGATATATTTAAGTAGAGTTAAAGGAACTAATTAGTAAAGGGGATAAATTCGGAAACCTAAAAATATGTGAACATGTAAAAAAAATACGAGTAATTTATGTAAATGTTCCTCATATTTTATGCGTTTTGTACTATCCTTTGCTAAAATTGAGAAACCTTTAACTGATTTATTAAAACGAGGAGGTCCATTTCGCCCAACTGAAGAACAATTAGAAGCTTTAAATCGTTGAAACAATCGATCGATCTTTAACCCCAATCGTGAGACTGAACTTCGCGCACGCGCTTTGGTGCCGTCCTTATAAAGAGACAAGATGATGGCAAGATGCATCCAGTATCGTTTTATTCAGGTAAAACTAATGCAGCAGAGTCTAGGTCATAGTTTCGAGTTTGAAATTATTAATTTAATGATTATTAATGCATTATTGTTAGATTGTTATTCTTTAGTGCAGACATTGAGCCCTAAGATATAATAAAAAAAAATTCGTGAACGACTATACGGATTTTGATTTATTGATATAAAATACTAAGTGTAAGCTGTGTATAAATTTAAAAACTAGGCAACACTAATATCGATAGAATTCTCTGTATAGTCTTAAGAACAAACGATAGTGTGATCGAGAAGTTTGAATCGAGTTTAAAAGGGAAACAACGTGAATGAAAAATATTAAATGATTGTTACAGTATTTTCGTTAATATTAAATCTATAACAATCTTTTTATGTTTTTTTTATTTACGTTCTCTCTCTTTCAAGCTATCGATTCAAAGTCCTCGATCTCGATCACAGTATCGTTTATTCCTAAGGCTATAAAATATATTATAAAAAATATAATAAAATATAAATATAAAATATTATATATAAATATAATAAAATATATTATATATATATAAAATATATATATTATAAATAATAAATTGTAATAAATTGGAGTTTTCTGGGGTAGAGTGTTGATACGAACTAATTTAAGTTAAGGAAATATAAAAAATGCGTTTTTTTTAATTCAAATGTATAAATGTTATACAAGAAAGTGCTAAGAGCACTAGTTGCTAAATATATTCTAAAGAAGAGCTAAATAATGTAATTACATTTTCCCATATTTCAGTTTTTTTTCAGTGTAGTTCTTTTCACTATATTCTTGATCCATGAATTATTATTCTTTTAAATAAGTTTCTTTTATCAAATAAAAAAAGCAAAGTTTTAAAATAAATAAAAAAAATTAAATTTATTCACTTATGGTTATTTAGATTTCAGGATTTTTCTAGGTGTATAATTGGAAAAAATTCTGTTTGTTATTATTCGTTTCAAGTATTTATTGTGACTGATCTAGAGTACAATGTTACTGCACGCAGGCAGCCAAATCACACGCTAATGAGGATAACACAATAAGAGAAAAAAGCTTTTGGTTACCGCGACCAAAAGAGGGAGACACAGTGCATTGACTTTATTACATATTATTATATATACATACATATTACATACATATTTTCAACAGTTATTGTAAAATCCCAAATAAGAAGATTTTACTCGTTGAGTTTTTGTAAGAAACTGATTTTATTTGGAAATATCTTCGGTTTAAATAGGTGACATGAGAATCGCATCTTAAAGTAAATGGCCTACGCAGAGGCCTAAGTAAATAGTCCCCGCCTTATCGAGGTCCCACGCTCGGGCACATCTGCCTATCTTGAGCGGCGAGGACCTTATCTGTGGTCTCCCACTAAGGGACTATTTTAGGAGGCGGGGAACGATCTCAAGTGACTGACTCATGTAGTGTGCACTTAAATTACATGTTTTTGAGCAATGCACCCATGTCGCCTTAGATAACAAAATCCTAAATATAATTTATCGCTCTCGATTCATTTACATAAGATATGAACGGAGCCCAAAATTGTAAGTCTTTAAATATATTCGTGTTCATGTGTGAACATTCTGCCAAAGGGCCAGCAAGCTGAGATGTACATTAGTATATTAGTTGCATTTATAACAGTAGTGGACTGTATTTATTTGATATACAGTTTGTCAAGAAACTGTTTACACACTGTAAAATAAGTAGAATTTTTGACTTTAAAGCTAAAAATAAAGGGTTTTTTGCTTAATTAAACGCAATTTTTTTATAAAATATAATTAAACAATATTTATTTTACTTATAAATCAAAAAACAAATTAAAAATATTAAATATACAAGAAAATAAACAACAAATTCCAAGTTTACACACTTTTGAGACTGTCAAGAAACTCTTTACACATTTTGTTTTCCTACTTTGTTTTGTTCTTTTTCTTAGAACGAACTCGATTTTTCCGTTATTTTTGGCTTTGCATTGCTTTTTACAACGCTTCTATTGAAATTTGTTGACTTTGCTTGTGAAATTTTGCTGATCAAACGTGCTTAAAGCGAATTATTAAATTTAATAAAATGCCTGGAAAGAGATTAACTTTTGAAGTTACCCAATTAATAAACTATAACCACCAGTTGGGAAAATCTTTTCCAGAATTAGTATAAATGTTTCCTGCATCCCGTAAGACCGTCTACAATGTTTTAAAAGGCTCGGAAAAAGAGGGCAGGCTTGAACCTAAGAGTGGTGGTGGGCGGAAAATTAAAATTAAAAAGCGTGTAGACCGCTTTATTATGCGAATAGTGATTGCGAACCCCCGAATCTCGGTCAGATCACTTGCTCTGGATATCAGGCAAGAATGCCACCTAACTGTGTCACACGAAACTGTGCGCCAAGTCATCCTACGCCATAGGTACTCTTCAAGATTTGCAAGGAAAAACCCTTTGCTATCAGATGCCAATATGGAAAAGCGTCATTAATTCGCTGTGAGCATGATGGATCATGCGGAAGAGTACTGGGATGACGTCATATTTTGTGACGAAACAAAAATGATGCTCTTTTATAACGACGGGCCAAGCAGAGTATGGCGCAAACCGTTGAGTGCGCTAGAAAAACAAAATATCATTCCAACGATAAAATTTGGAAAAATGTCACTGATGGTGTGGGGCTGTATCACCAGCCGTGGAGTGGGAAAACTAGCCTTAATTGAGAGCACAATAAATGCCGTGCAATATCTAGGAATCTTAAAAAACAAATTTGAAGGCCAGTGCAGAAAAATTCGGTCTAGTTAGCAACAACAAGCCAAATCTTAAGTTTTACCAGGACATGATCAGAAACAAAGAGTGGAATGTACGCACCTGGCGCCTTTGTAACTGTGGTAAAGTGATCGATACGCCCCCTCAGAGTCCTGATCTGAACCCCATTGAAAATTTGTGGACCTACTTAAAGAAGAAGGTGGCAAAAAGGGACCTAAAACACAACAACAGCTTATGACTGTAATAGTCGAAGAGTGTGAAAAGATCCCGTTTGAATATGACCTGCAAAAACTTGTCCAATCCATGAAAAAAAGGCTTCAACTTGTAGCTAAAGCCAATGGGGAACATACTACATACCAAAACTTTTAAAATTTTAATAAAATAATTAAAAAATTTAGGATTAAACTTCGATTTAGTGTTTTGTGTAAAGAGTTTCTTGACAGTCTCAAAAGTGTGTAAACTTGGAATTTGTTGTTTATTTTCTTGTATATTTAATATTTTTAATTTGTTTTTTGATTTATAAGTAAAATAAATATTGTTTAATTATATTTTATAAAAAAATGGCGTTTAATTAAGCAAAAAACCCTTTATTTTTAGCTTTAAAGTCAAAAATTCAACTTATTTCACAGTGTGTAAACAGTTTCTTGACAAACTGTATGTTCATTTATTTTGCAACTAAGATTTCAATGGGCCTAGTTTTTCTGGCTTTTAATTTTATTGGATTACAATTATGGTTTATATTATTTTTAATTCAACAATTTGTACTCAATTAACTTATTTTAAACATTTTGCTTTTTCTATGTAGAAGTACATTTTCTATTAAACAACGATATAGTGGACTGTATATTTTTATTTGTTATATTATTTTATTGTTTATTTACTATTGATATTTATAGTACTGGCAACGGACCTGCAAAGGTTATTGCTTGCATTCTTTGTTGCACAGCACATTTCCGTATGAAATATATTATTAATACTATCATTAGTATTAAAGCAATAATTAATCCAGCATGTCCGGAAATATGATGGAAATGTAAATCTTTCAATTTTTGATGGTTCTCTTTCATAAATTTAATTTCATTATTCAATCGTTCAAATTCCTCAGTATGATTTAATATTGATAGTTTCAGCGGATCCCAAATAATCTTCGGCGCTTCACTAACTTCTCCTATATAAGGTGTTGATAATAATTCTTCACTTTCGGACTGAATGTTATGGTGGGCAACTAGAATTTTATCGTCGGTTCTTGCCGTACAATATGGCGCAATGCTTAAAACTCCTTGCTGAGGCAAATCAAACAATTCAATTTGAGAGCCAGTACATTGCAGACGGACTTTTGAATTCGCAGGAACCTTAAACAACCAACTACTTTTCTTTTCTAACTCTACCCAGTAACTTTTAGAGTCGACTACTGTTTTATAGATGCAGTTCGCCGCTTTATCTGGCTTTAGAGGCTGAATCTCACATGCATTATCATTCGCTGAATTCCAGGGCCAACTTCCTTTGCATATTCTCTTATTTAGTTGCCATTTCTGACATTGATTTAATGTGGCTTCCGTCATTATGTGATAGGAATCTATCTCAAAATTATAAATTAAATATTCGGACGTTGTATGCACCATTATTATCCGATCTTCATTTCGAATTGGCACCGGAATAAGCCTGAACAATTTGGATGGATGCCTGCTAAACAGAGGCACTTTTGCACTAATGATCAATTTATCGTCGATGAATAAACCCCTGGCTGTTAACAGTGTATACACCTCCTTAAGTTCCGTACCTGACCGTTTTCCTGGAAAATGACCTGGTGTTAAAACTTCTTGTTGGTCCTTCTCACTAACTATAGTGTATAATGGCCTTGAATTTAAGCATGCTTCTATTTGACATAAAAGAGTTGACATTTCTTCGTAAGTCAAAATAGTGTCGCCGATTATACGCTTTAAATGGTATTTCATTGACTTAACTCCAGCTTCCCAAATACCTCCGAAGTGAGGTCCTGCCGGGGGAATAAAATGCCAATCAATCCTGTCCTTTTCAAGCTGCGCTGCAATCGTTATATTTTCTTGTATTGCATTAAATAACTCTTGATCTAATTTTCTTGCAGCTCCTACAAAATTTGTTCCGTTGTCTGAATAGATATTGGAACATTTTCCCCGTCTAGCAATAAATCTTCTGAGTGCTGCTAAAAATGCGTCTGAAGTTAGATCGCTTACCATTTCTAAGTGTATGGCTTTGGTGGCCATGCAAACGAATACAGCAACGTATCCTTTAAATGTTTTTTGGCCACGATTTTTTGAACATTTAACATAATAAGGACCTGCGTAATCTATTCCAGTATTAAGAAACGGGAATGTCATCGTCACTCTATATTTTGGCAAGTTACCCATTATTTGCTGAGCTGTATTTTGTTTATACCTTGCACACGTTACACATTCTCTTAAATACTTTTTCAACGAATTTTTCAACCGGAAAATCCAATACTTTCTTTGGATATAGTTTCGCATTAGGTTTATCCCTCCATGCAATGTTTCCTTATGAGCATTTTTTATTAATAAGCTTGTTAGGTGGCATTTTTCTAAAATGATTGGATGTTTAACATTAAATTCTGCATTGGAATTTTGCAATCTTCCTCCAACTCTTAGAACCCCATCCTTGTCCAAAAATGGATTCAATGACAATATTTTATTATTTGTCTTGATTTCCTTTTTGATTTTAAGGCACTTTATCTCTTGCCTAAACTGGTATTCTTGTTGTTTCTTAATAACAACTGTTTCCGCTATTCTTATCTCCTTTACTGAAATAATTGATGAATAGGCTTTATTTCTTGTTTTCATCTGCACGAATCTATTTATGTATGCTATTATACGTATAAGTTTTTCTATACTGGAATACCTTTCTATTAATTCGTAAATAGGATCATCTATTTTGTCATTTAATACCGTATTTATTAAGACAGGTTCTTCTACAGACTGCTGCCGAGGCCAAAGTTCTTTTGGGTCTGCTAGCCATTTCGGACCTTTCCACCAAAAATCACAGTTGATCAACTGGTTAGAATCCACTCCCCTGGATGCTAAATCTGCTGGATTATCCTCTGACTTAACATGATTCCATTCAGTATTTTTTAATTTCCGAATGTCATCCGTTCTTCTTTTTATAAATTTGATCTTACTTTGACCACTGTTAATCCATGCTAAGGTAATCGTGGAATCACTCCAAGCATAGATCTCCATTATATTGTCAATTGATCCTTTTAGTCTTTGGATTAATTCACTAAGCAGGTGAGCTGCACACAGCTCGAGTTTGGGAATTGTCTTCCTATTTTTTATAGGGTTGACTCTACTTTTGCTAGCTATTAAATTTTCTTTATATTTTTCCCAATAATTTTTATCTTCTATGGATAATTCCTGATCCCATTCACTTTTATTTATCCAAAGTTTTTGAATAAAAAGTTTTCCTGAAACCGTGACTGGTGCCAACCATCCTAACGGATCAAATATTTTTGCTAGTGTTGATAACACAACGCGCTTATTTATATTTTTTGATTCATCATTACAATTTACGCTGAACTTAAATAAATCCTTTTGAGGTTCCCATTTTAGTCCTAAAGTTTTAACACATTCATTTTCGATAATATTGAGAACCTTATTGTCCCCTGTGTCCTCCACAGTGGTTAATATTTTGGAATTGTTGGAAATCCATTTCCTTAAGTTGAATCCAACTTTCTGCAATTCATGGGGAATTAATGTTATTAATTTATTAGCTTCTTCTACCGAATCAGCTCCAGTCATTAGGTCATCCATATAGAAATCATTCCTAATTATTGCACTAATAACTTGGTTTTTACATTTATCTGCAATATCTACCAGAACCCTGGTAGCCAAATATGGTGCAGATGCAGTTCCGTAAGTGACTGTGGTTAATTTATATGTTTTAATTTTTTCTTTTGGAGAATTTCTCCATAAAATATATTGATATTTTTGATCATTATTATCTATTTTAATTTGTCGGTACATCTTTTCAATGTCTGCCGAAACAACAAATTCCCATTTTCTCCATTTAATAATAATGTCAAAAATATCTTTTTGAACTCGTGGCCCAACCCACATTATGTCGTTCAAACTTTTGTTATTCGTAGTTTTTGCTGAAGCATCAAAAACTACTCTCAATTTGGTCGTAAGGCTTGAATCTCTAATCACTGCCTGGTGCGGTAAAAAATATTTGCCTTCATCACTCACTTCAATCATGTGTCCTAAATCCATGTATTCATTCATGAATTTAGTGTAGTCAACCTTAAGTTTTTCATTTCTTTTTAGTTTTTTCTCCAGATTCATGTAACGAGCTATCGCTTGTTTCTTTGAATCTCCTAAGGTGACATCCTCCTTGAATGGAATTGACACAATGTATCGCCCATCTGAATCTTTTTTTGTCGTTTTGATAAATTTATTTTCACAGATTTCAGACTCGATATCATCTTTTTCTTCTTCTTCCACTTCCCAGTAGCGATCTAACTCTTTTATTTCTATTGTTGTGGCTACAATGGTTTCTTTTCCTTTGGATTTTTTACATCCAGAAACTATCCACCCGAAATCAGTTTTTTGCCCAAGGAGACCGTCTATTTTTATAACTCCATTTTGCAGAATGTGAGTATATACGTCTGCTCCAATGATTAAATCAATGCGACCCGGTTTATTAAAATCGGGGTCGGCTAATTTAAAGTTCTTCCATTTTTTCTGATCAACATTAATCGTGTTGACTGGAAGTGCCTTCATAAGTTTTGGGAGAATAATTGCTTCAATTTCTAAATTTTTCGGAGAATTTCTTATCGAAATAACCGCTTTGTGCTTGGAGATGCACGTTCCTGTGGAAGATACTCCACTTATTTCAGTATGAGACCGAAATTTTTTCAATTTTAGAATCTGTGCAGACTCTTCTGAAATAATTGTGCTTTGAGAGCCACTATCAATCAATGCTCTTAATTGTTCAAAGCCTCCATACCTCGACTTTACTTGAATCAAGGCCGTGGCCAACAAGGCTTGACCTGTTGTTCTACACGTATTCACTTTTTCTGGATTATGACCTGCAAAGTGAAGTAACGTGTGGTGAGGTTTACGACAAGTCGAACAAAGCTGCTCGCTTATACATTTTTTACCAAACGGATGCCTCAGACATCTTAGGCAAATCCCATTTTTTCTTACCCAGTCAGACCGTTCTGCTGGATTCATTATTTTAAATTTATGGCATTGAATTAAATAATGCCCTGGTAGTTTGCAATATGCACAATTGTCACTATAATTTTTATTCTTGTTATTATTAATCATTTTCTTTACAGGTTTTACTTCCTGTGAGAATGATGATATAGAATTGAGCCTTTGCTCTAAAAAGTCCATGACATCAGAAAGTGCCTGTATTTCTTTTGTCTTTTTAACATGGCTTTCATATAAATTGAGTGATTCTTTATTGAATTTCCGAAGAATTATGTGAGCGAAAATTGCATCCACATCTTCTGGTAATTGTGCCTTTAATTTTATAATATAAATTGACTCGTTAATCGTGTCAATAAATGTCTTTATTTGCTTATTGGATTCTAAATTTAAATTTGGCATATCCATAAGCCTATTCATATGATCTGAGAATATGTTTCTTTTATTCTCATATCGCTTGGTCAAAAACTCCCAAGTGGCTTCATAATTTTCTCCAGAGCCGAGCAGTAAATGAGTAACCACATTTCTGGCTTCTCCTTTTAATGCTGACTTTAGATAATTAAATTTGAGAGAAGGACTGAGATCCTCTCTCACATGTATGAGCTCTGTAAAGAGTTCATTAAAAAGATCCCATTCTTTGGAATCACCAAAGAAAGTGGGAATCTGTATTTTAGGCAGGGTTGGTAACTCCTCCGCCTTAACAACCGTCGACATTTCAGCTTTATTTATTGTGCCACTGAGTCGACTATTAATGGCTGTAAGAATATTTTGTTTGTCAAATTCAAGTTCGCTAATTTCTTCTTCGAATAGCGAACTCTCAAAATGACTATTCACCTGTTCAATCAGGTTATCTATTTTATGCCATAAAAATTCAATTTTATTTTTCCTTATTTTAAGGAAATCTGGACTACTGTCTATTAGTTTAGACGTATCTTCTAGATATACTCGAAATTGGCCAACATTATTACGAAATGCCTGCTCTACTTTTAAAGCGTTGTTTTGTGCTATACCCTCTTTTTCAGGGTGACCACGCATTTCAAGGTTTAATGTAGGGGGAGGGTTTGATTTAGGGACAGTGTTTGATTTAGGGAAAGTGTTTTCTACCGACTCGCCCTTAATTTTTTCATTTTTATTTTTAATTTTTTCTAACACCATCATTATTAAATCATACTGCTTCGCGTTAAAATATTCATGATCGACAACGCCGATCTTTAACAAATTGCTATGATTAGCAATGAAACATTTTTGAAGCTCATTTAATTTTAGAATTTCTACATCTGTTAATGTTGGTTTTACTTCCAACTTTCTAATTTCCAAAATAATTTCGGACTGCTTCTTAAGGAATTGAATAGTCTTTTCTGACATCATTTTGAAAATTTTTTGTAATTTCTTAATATATATAGTACGTGTATATGTATTTTATATGTATTTATATATATATGTGTGTTTGGATAAACAGAAAATTCTTGTTTTGACTTAGCTGATGTCGTTGTTGTTGCTGCTGCTGTTGCTGCTGTTGTTGCTGCTGTTGCTACTGCTGTTGCTGCTTCTGCTGCTGCTGTTGTTGCTGCTTCTGCTGCTGGTAGAGGCTCCTTTGAATTTGACTTCCTTCTCTTCTTTAAGGCTCCGTCGATGTTTAAAGATGATTTTTTTTTTTTTTTTGGCACGTTTTATTATTTTTGTAGTCCAGTCAGATTTTTTGTTTTTTAGCCATTTATTTCGGCATTTATGCTCTTTTGGCATATACACTGCACTCTATTTATGAGCTGATTTAATGCTATTAGAGCATTTATAAGGCACTGTTTTCAGGCACTTTTTATTTAATTTATGCTCTTATGGCATATACACTGCACTCTATTTATGAGCTGATTTAATGCTATTAGAGCATTTATAAGGCACTTTTGTTATGCACTTTTTAATTTCACAATTGCTGATGTATGGCCTCAAGCACGCCTTACCACAATTTATAATGGTACACAAAGCAACCTTTAGCTATAGACTATAAGGTGCTTGTTTTAAAACATAAAAGATTCTTTTGTATCTTTTGCTTTTTATATTTATACTCTGTTCCTTACCTTTGGTAGGGGGAAACAAGAGTTACTTATTTTTGCTACCTTTAGCTGTAAGATGCTTAAAGGAGCTGGCCTTTCTCTGAGTTCCTTACCTTTGGTAGGGGGAAACTGCAGAGTCGATTAAAGGCTCGATTGACCAAATGTAAAATCCCAAATAAGAAGATTTTACTCGTTGAGTTTTTGTAAGAAACTGATTTTATTTGGAAATATCTTCGGTTTAAATAGGTGACATGAGAATCGCATCTTAAAGTAAATGGCCTACGCAGAGGCCTAAGTAAATAGTCCCCGCCTTATCGAGGTCCCACGCTCGGGCACATCTGCCTATCTTGAGCGGCGAGGACCTTATCTGTGGTCTCCCACTAAGGGACTATTTTAGGAGGCGGGGAACGATCTCAAGTGACTGACTCATGTAGTGTGCACTTAAATTACATGTTTTTGAGCAATGCACCCATGTCGCCTTAGATAACAAAATCCTAAATATAATTTATCGCTCTCGATTCATTTACATAAGATATGAACGGAGCCCAAAATTGTAAGTCTTTAAATATATTCGTGTTCATGTGTGAACAGTTATTAAGTTGATTTTTTTCGCAATTTCTCTCAGTGTGTTTTGTGTGTAATTTCCAATTTAAAATTTTATGTAAATAAAAGTAACTCAAATTTTTAAATCTCGAATACTTTGAAAATATACGAAAATACAGGTACTTTCACTCGAATTTCAAATCTAAACGACTTTAATAATACTTTGCAGTTCTGTAATTTTTCCCGCCGATGTAGGGTTACGTCAGACATTCTGTCTTAAGCATTTTATAAATATTTTTTTGATTTTTCTTATGCTTACTTCATCCGGAAGTTCTCCCAGTGTATTTTTGTCTCCTAACCCTGCTTTTTTTGTCATCGTGCTTAACTATACTTTGTGTTCTTTTTTTATTAATACATCTTTCTAACAATTAAATTAAATACAAACCGCAGGGTCTTAATTTATTTGAGACTGCGTTCGCGCTACGGTTGCTTCTATAGGCTTTGGTCACTCAATGGTGCTCCACGGGTTCTCCACTGGACGGCCTGACCAAAGACACTAGAATAACAAGATGCGTAACGCCATACGATTTTTTGGCACACGATTTTTTCGCCGTGGCTCTAGAGGTGGCTCCAGGCTCTCTCGAATTTTTGTTAGAGAGCGAGAGAGCGAAGAGCGCTACAGCGAACAGCTCTTTTCTATTATTCTAGTTATTCTAGTGTCTTTGGCCTGACTCGGTTTTATTCTATCTTTCTGCCCGCCTAAACAGTTAAATCCATCGCGTCAACTAACTGATCACTTTTCCCCTGATATTCACTAACCTGTGACTGCCCCAGTCAAACCTTGGGGTCTGGGCGGTGAAACTGCTGCGCAATGGATGCGAAGATTTTTCCAGATTAAATTTCCGGCTGGAAAACACATGCAAAAACTTAGACCGCGCACCGTTTTCTGGCGAGTAAAACACATTATGATAATATAATTCCGCACTAAAAAAAATGTACTCGCCGGCAGGTTATAATTTTACAACAAAACGAACTTTTCATGACTTGACGCCACGACGATTTGTTTAGAAAAGAAATAGAACGGAAACTCAAGTCGGGGTTTAAATGAATTTAAAATGGCCCTAAATTAGTACCCCAAGGCTAAGCGCATACTTCCCAAAGTCTGTCTATCAGGAGCTTTCATAAGAGCTTCAGTCGCCACTACAAAGCCAACAAGCACGGCATTCCGTATGGAACACGCTCTATGCCTTATTTTCTGTGTGGGGGCCTAGTTCATAGGGCTGACCCTCTGATATGCAGTTATTTCAAAAAGTGTGGATATTATGTTTGAATTATTCCTGAAATGTCCTTAAGCAAACGTCCTTTAAGGTGGTTTAGGGAACATTTTGGAACACGCTCTCCGATTGGAGATATTCCTTAAAAATTGGAATACATATTTTTTAGTTGCACATTTTATATACCTTCTTAAGTCCCATAAAATAAAGTCGTACATACATAGTTAGACCAAACTTTTCTAAAACATTTAGCTTTTATATTTTTAAGGATTCACCTGTAAATAACGAAAAATAAATAAATAAAAAAGTTCCCATGAAAAAAACTCCACCGTTCCGCCAAAGACCCTAGAATAACAAGATGCGTAACGCCATACGATTTTTTGGCACACGATTTTTTGGCCGTGGCTCTAGAGGTGGCTCCAGGCTCTCTCGAATTTTTGTTAGAGAGCGAGAGAGCGAAGAGCGCTACAGCTAACAACTGTATGTGTGCACACGTATGCTCATGCATTGTAAATTTGACAAAATATGCCCTTCACCTCAGAAGTTCTTAGACTTTAAATCTATATTATTTTTGATCAATTGGCACCATGCGAAAAATTCTTGTTTTGCATTGCCTTAACGTTATTATTGTTTGAAAATAGATTAGAAATAGCCAAATCTATGTACATATTATCACAAAAATAAATTTCAAAAATGGCTTTATATTAGAATATTTGTCATTAGAGTATTCATATTGAGGCGTGTGAAAAATTAATAAGGCAATGATTGTTGAGTGCTTGTGTCCGCACTTCGTGCCGCAAGATATGAACAAAGCAAAGACACTAGAATTATTCTAGTGTCTTTGATATGACTTTTGCAATAAACAGTTATCATATTTTTATGAAATTTATGAAATTACAGTAGTTATAATAATTTCTATTGTACTTCCTTTAATTATTTAGTATATTTATTAAGTCATTTGACTTAATATGATGTAACATTAACATTAAAAGTGTTTAAAAAAAATATTTCGCTTTTAAAAAATTGTCAGATGAAAGACAAATTAGAATTAAACAAAAATATAAATGTGTAAACGGATAAACGAATAATTCTAGTGTCTTTGCTTTGTTCATATCTTGCGGCACGAAGTGCGGACACAAGCACTCAACAATCATTGCCATATTAATTTTTCACACGCCTCAATATGAATACTCTAATGACAAATATTCTTACATAAAGTCATTTTTGAAATTTATTTTTGTGATAATATGTACATAGATTTGGCTATTTCTAATCTATTTTCAAACAATAATAACGTTAAGGCAATGCAAAACAAGAATTTTTCGCATGGTGCCAATTGATCAAAAATAATATAGATTTAACGTCAAAGAACCTCTAGGGTGAAGGGGATATTTTGTCCCATTTACAATGCATGAGCATACGTGTGCACACATACAGTTGTTAGCTGTAGCGCTCTTCGCTCTCTCGCTCTCTAACAAAAATTCGAGAGAGCCTGGAGCCACCTCTAGAGCCACGGCGAAAAAATCGTGTGCCAAAAAATCGTATGGCGTTACGCATCTTGTTATTATAGTGTCTTTGGTAATACCTAACATTTTTTCATTAAGTCAATGAACTCAAAATATGGAAATTAATTTATAAATATTTCCACTGTGTTATAAACCCTGTGTGTTATAAACCTGTGTTATATAAACCCGTGATAAAATTATAACATGTTATACATATAATTCTTTCGATTGATCAGAAATTAAATGTTTGATAAGAAAATGTACTAATTGTATTATATTATGGAATTAAGAATATATTTTTTGGTATATTATTATTATAAGTTTCATTAAATATCGATAGACATCTTGCTGTAGTGGACATGTACTATTATTACGGTTCCATATGGGCTAATTTTAGTTCTTTTAGAAATTCGGTCACACTATTGATGAAGAAGGTCAAAATAAAAACTAGCTCAGTCGAGACAAAAACGTATGTGTCAGTGTAGTAGATTAACGTATAGAAAAACTGCAACACAACTTAAGTGAGATTGCCATTCAATATGTTCGCCAACAAATTGTTGACCTGCTCGGCATTACTAATAATGTTATTTTTACTAAGCAGTACAGGTTAGTGCCAAGCCAAT
This sequence comes from Drosophila melanogaster, assembly GCF_000001215.4. NCBI lineage: Eukaryota > Metazoa > Arthropoda > Insecta > Diptera > Drosophilidae > Drosophila > Drosophila melanogaster. The sequence continues at coordinate 21,573,579 of NT_033779.5, forward strand.
TAAACCCTTTTTAAAACAGCAATGAAATGCGTCGCATTGGAGGCCTTTGTTCAATGTGATAATACATCGCAGTTCTTTTTATATGTATATGTATGTCGTTTGTTCATCGCACATAATTTATTTTTCCGGTGCCGTTCACGTCGCCATATGCGTTAGTGTCTTATCGGCGTAATAAGGTGTAAACGGTTGAATTGCGAGTTTTGCCTTCGTAGATCAAGGGTTTTAAACCTATTTCAGTAATCTGGCTATCCTTTCATAACTCTTCTAGAAAAATGGTGTCGCTTACGTTCGTTAGCCCCGGAGAACATCCATTTTTACCCCTTTCGCTTATTTGTTCTGGCAATTTACAGTTTTGTATGCAGATAAAGTCATCCGCCACCGTATGCATCCATATTTATTTTATGCACTTAAAATATTTATATGCATGGGTGTATAAATCGGCATATCATATTAAATTTGTATCCGCCATATAGCATACTTTAGTTTTTGGTTACTATCTGTCAATTCATATAACAAGATTTTGGGTCATTTGTTCAATACCAATGTTAGACATTTGTGCACATAGTATATACAAAATAATATATGACATAAAAAAAACAATCTGTGATAAAATAACAACAAGAGATAACGCTATAGTCGGTTCTCTGACTATCAGACTATGATAAGCGGATAAGACAACAAAGACTTGGAGCTAGACTGGGCATATGTATGTACCTACATATTTGGGGAGACATATTAAAATAAACAATTTAAAACATTTTTTTTTATAGCATGCGTGATAAAATGTTTCGGCATAGCAACAGAAGGATAAATGATTAAATCAGAAAATATTTTTTATTTTTTAATTTGTAGTGTGTTCCTACTAATCTTATCTTGTTAAATAGTTCTATAACCAGACCGAATTTAAAATTCGATTTCGACCTTATACATTTGGTTTGTATAAATATTTGACAATATGTTACGGTACGGCCATTTTCATAGGATCTCTACAAATCACTGAAAACGGAAATAAATTGTCCATCAAGTCCAAACTCACTAATATAAATAACAAAGGGTAATTTTTTGATAAGAGAACAAAGGAAATACAATTAGAGCTAACCATATGTACATTTGAATCTCTAATAAATAATTTTTTTTTCACGTCAATTTAAAGAAAATTCCGATTTAATAAAGAAAAGCTTTAATATTTTTAAAAATTCTTCTTTTAGTGTTCTCTCAAAAGCTTATTGGCTTGCCGAGAGTCGGTAAAAATGTTAGTGATTTGTTTCTGGAACAAGCAAACCCACTGACCAGCAGCTCCTCAACAATCTCAACGTCTTCGACAACAACTGAGAAACCTATCACAACCAGATCAACTTCTACAATAACTCCGAGATCTACCACACCTTCAACGGAATCACCATCGACCACCGCACCAGTGATAAGCACGACCATTGCCCCGCAACCATATCCGCAACCATCCATTGGGGCTTGGAATACCTCTTGTATTATGCTTCAAATGGCGGCACAACTTAATTTTACCTATGAGGCTAGGGGTAAGAAAATAAATCCATATTTAGATTGCGATCGAATTACGGCATTGGTGAGGTATGGGCTCTATTAGATTTTATAGAAACTCGTCTCACAGTTTTAACATTTTAATGAACTTACTGAAATCGATAAGGCAAATATTTCAGTTTAGATTAAAAAGAGATGTACATATGTAAGGATATATGTATGTATATTATATATATTATATTTACATCACTGTACACATAGAAATGATAATCAAGTTTTCAGACAATAACGAGTGATGCACTAATGATGCACTAAGGGTAACGTAAGGATAAAGACGGAGCGCAAGTTTGTTGACCCATGTTGCCACGTCCACAAACCATTTTTTTTCCCATTTTATTCCCCAATATCTATCGATATCCCAGAAAAATTATAAAAGTTGCGTTCGCATTCACACTAGCTGAGTAACGGTTACCTCTTCGGGTATCTCTTTTGTTTTTAGTTTAAATCGAATGGTGTATCAAGACTTACATAAGTAGTACATCGTATATATAACTTAATAACTTTCACTCCGTTTTGGACCATTTATAATAGTTATCTTTTAAATAATTCATCAGTAAACCAGTATTTAACATATTAAAAAGTGTATAACAGGTAGAAGAAATCGTTTCCCAGTCGAGCTCAAGGAAGCTGGGTTCGGTAAAATCGAATTTATGAAATTTGAAAGCTGGAATAGTCTGTCCATCTATGCTAATGGGCAAACGCTTTTTATTAATTATTATTTGTACTTAAATAAGCAATTATACTTACTTCTAACTTCATATATTATTATAACTAAAAAAAACTTGCATCTTTGTAAGAATATCCGACTAACGAAGACTTTTATCTTTAGAGGGAAACTTTACCACCGGTCTGTACAACATCCCCAGCAACGCATCTGTTGAAGATGCAGAATGTAAAAGCCAGACTACTCAGTTTATTCATCTGATTTGGGGACCAGAAACATCAAAGCAATCATTAATTATGTATTTTAATAAAAGTAATGACACCACTGTGCTTTCCTTTATGCAAATTCATCTGGCTTTGCTGCCTGAGGATTTTCCAGATGCAAAGGGTAAGAAAATATAAAAAATAGTAGACAGATCTGTGTCGAATAATCCCCAATTCCAGAAAATCAAACGGTTCAGCTTATTACCAGGAGCGACGGAGCGTTTAAGACACCAGAAAATATGTCGTATCACTGCACTCGTGTTCAGAAGATAAATATGACTGAGACACTCGATGCTGAGCAGTTAATTGGTTGGATCAGCGTCAGTCATGTTCAGGTGGAGGCTTTCCGGAGGGCCAACGACACTGGTTTCTCAGTTGGACACGATTGCGATAGCTCGGAAACTTCGGATGTGGTTCCCATTGCCGTTGGAATTGCTTTAGCTGCATTAATTTTGGTGGTATTAATATCATATCTGTGTGCTAGGCGTCGTTCCACCTCCCGCGGTTACATGAGCTTCTAATAGAAGGACATCAGCTTAATTGGGCAGGTTGCGAATCAAAGGAGTATGGACAGCAAATTGTTAGAGAGAAATTTAAGATTGATTTTTATTATTGGAAGCCAAAATTGATTAGTTGAAGTTGAATTAGTTTTTTTTTCAAGAGGGTCATCGAAATCATCAAGCGCAATTGGGTTTAGAATAATAAAACGGTTCTTTAAAAACTTTTTTACGTCTCTGTCTTTGTAAGTGTCCGATATTGGTTCTTGTATGCTGATATTTGTGTTTTATTTAATTGGTTTGAGCAATGTAAATGTAAAATAAAAAAAAAATTTCTAAATAAATTAATCTCTATAATGTAGCTACCGTGTTAACCCTAAAAAGGTGGTGTCAGAGAGGACATTTCTATTGTTAAGGCAAAAACCTGTACGCAATACCAACAAGTATACATTCTATTCAAATGTTATATTTTTTAAACATTATTATTGGGGCATATAAATGTGTGTATTCCTGACCTTAACTGTAATAAATAATATTTAAAACCAAGCACAATAATGATTTTCGTTTGCTGGAAAGGGCTTATGGGAAAAATCTTAAAATCATTTTTAATTTTATACAATTTTTATTTTAAATTATTTTAATTGGTTAATTATTGCGCTGTTCCTGTTTAGATGAAATTCTACGCTCCTGCAGCTGACAAAATACATGACCTGAGCTGGGCATCATAAGTTGTTCCTTTAGCAACTCGAAACGCTCCTCGGCTAGTTCATAATCATTCTGCGCCAAGGCCACTAGGCCCAGATTGTACCTGGCTTCAAAGTTCATCGGCTGAAGTTGCAGAGCTCCCTCAAACCGTTCGCGTGCTAATATTAGGTTGTGCGAGTCCAATTCCACTATGCCGGCGTTGATCAATCCTGGCGCATTGTTTTTTAGCGATCCTATTTCATGTAACTGGTTAACGCAATGGGAGGCCATTTCTAGGTTGCCTAACTGAAATATACGTTATGTTTTTAAGTACAAAGTGCATGTACTTTATTACACGGTACCTATAAACTGCTAGAGTAAAATGACATTTAAATTAGAGTTCGATAGAGTAAAAGGGTATACTTTATTCGTTGAAAGATATGTAACAGATAGATAGATAGAAGCGCATGCTTATATCCTAAACTTGCTACGCCTACTCAAACGACCACAAACTTTCCCAAACTACGGCGCCCACCCTAGGAAGTATATAAATTAAGAAAAGTAAGCCCCGCAGAGGGTTCCTCGCTGCAGTCACTGGAACCTGTCCGATCGCCGATGGATGTTTCTCCGGAGATCGGAGGTGATAATTCCCAATTGATGAATTAGGATGGCTTCTGGCCTAGATGAGCTTATGAGCTGGTAGGTGCTCTTTATTCACTGGATCTCAAATAAGAACTGACTTAAAAGCTAACATATAAAGAGCTTCATAGCTTCCGGCCAAATGCTTGGTCAGCAATTTGACAGGTGCTGGAGTGCGGACGATCAGTCCGGTTAACTCAGTTGACTTATATGTTCTTTATCTAGCCAAGTTGAACTCGCCATGTCCTTCTGTCCACCTGTGTGAACATTGAAACCTCGGGACTTATAAAAGATAAAAAGTTAAAAAATAATACAAAATGTTTACTTTTCTATATTTACATTTGCCTTGCCAATTTCTATCGAAATACCAAACACATTTGTTAAACAACGTTAAACCTAAAATATAAATATCCAAAATGTAAACGATTAGCTTATGTATATGCATATTGGAAAAGTGAAATATTTATTGTTTTCGTGTAGTATTGCACCAATTGCAGACTTGTCTACAAATATAAGAGGATTTCTTCAAATAGGCAATAAGCTTTCGGGATTCATTTCCGCGTCGTCATCTACATCGTCTCTGCTTTGTAGTGGTCGGCCAGTTTTGGGACGTTCTGCGGGAGGTCCCAAAGGATCAAACTGCAGAACTGTAATGATATAAAGTATAATAGGATACAAAATTCGCTAGCAGTGTGACAAAACTTTACTGGACGTGTAGGGGCTCTGAGTATGGACTACGCTATTAAAATTTTCACCAACTTCTTTCAAGTGTTCTTCATTTGACTGTCTGATAGCTATAGGGTTAACTTAAAATAATCACTGGAACAGAGTAAAATGTACAAACTTACATCGCAAGCGGTTGCTAAACTTTGCCGCTGAAGGGAATCGCTGCTGCTGGTATCGCTGCTCGCTCTGACGTTCCTGCTGTTGGCTTTGCAGACGGGTGTATTCCGATGCGTACCTCTCATACAGGTCCCCTAATTCCAGCGACTTGGTAACTTGCATAAGAGCTCGTATGCAAGTTAGGTTGTCTGGAAATCGTGCGTGTATCTTTTGAAAAAGGCCGAGGTACTGTTTGGTAGGCAGATATGAGTTGCGAAAGCAGCTGGCAATACGTAACATTAGGTTGGGATCATTAGGATCGGCTAATACCGCTCTTTCATAGTAAAAAAGTGCCCGTTCCGTGGCCTGAAGCTTGATGTAATATGAACCGATTGAGCTTGCGATTCCGATGTCGCTCATGTTTATGCGGTACGCCTCGTTATAGTACTGATTTGCTTCTTGATGGTCTTGAATCTGCTCGTAAAGCGAGCCGACCTTTTCAAACAGCCTTGAATCGATGTCAGAGGCAGAAATGCCAACTACCTGAAGGTAGGCTTGAAGAGCCGCCCCTGGCGTAAAATTAGATATAAGTCCGCTTTCCAATCTGCGCTCCTGCAGCTTGGCAAGCTGGTAAAATACATGACTGTGCTGAACTGAGCTGGGCAACATAAGTTGTTCCTTTAGCAACTCGAAACGCTCCTCGGCTAGTTCATAATCATTCTGCGCCAAGGCCACTAGGCCCAGATTGTACCTGGCTTCAAAGTTCATCGGCTGAAGTTGCAGAGCTCCCTCAAACCGTTCGCTTGCTAATATTAGGTTGTGCGAGCCCAATTCCACTATGCCGGCGTTGATCAATCCTGGCGCATTGTTTTTTAGCGATCCTATTTCATGTAACTGGTTAACGCAATGGGAGGCCATTTCTAGGTTGCCTAACTGAAATATACGTTATGTTTTTAAGTACAAAGGGCATACACTTTATTATAATAAACGGTACCTATAAACTTTGGGCTAGAGTAAAATTACATTTAAATTAGAGTTGATATAATAAAGAATTATCAGCAGATAGTTTTTTTTAAGTAAGTGCATTCGTATTATCTTTGTGCGTTGTCATTTGCAATGCTGGCAATTGGCCTTTTTTTTGCTGTAAAATCTGCACGAAAGGTGGCGGGATGTACTTTTGAACTGCCAGAAACGGGAATTCTCGCTACTCTTAAAGTATAAGGGTATTCTTTATTCGTTGAAAGAAATGTATCAGATATATACATAGATAGAAGCGCATGCTTGTATCCTAAACTTTCCACTCCTACTCTAACGATCACAAACTGTCCCAAACTACCGCGCCCACCCTTGGAAGTATATATGTTCTTTATCTAGCCAAGTTGAACTCGTCATGTCCTTCTGTCCACCTGTGTGAACTTTGAAATCTTGGGACTTATAAAATATAAAAAGTTAAAAAATAATACAAAATGTTTACTTTTCTATCGAAATACCAAACACATTCAGGGCACGAACACTCTAGCGCCTACAAACTGCAAATTTTTAACAAAATTTAAAAATCTTTCGATTTATTTACCAGTTACTCATAGGGTATACTAGATTCGTTGAAAAGTATGTTACAGGCAGAAGGAAGCGTTTCCGACCCTATATAGTATTTATATTCTTGATCAGGATCAATAGCCAAGTCGATCTGGCCATGTCCGTATGAACATCAAGATCTGAGGTACTATAAAAGCTAGAAGGTTGAGATTCAGCATGCATATTCATACGGACAGACGAATATATGTCCCTTCTGTCTGTTACATACTTTTTAACGAACGTTGTATACCCTTTTACTCTACGAGTAACGGGTATAATGTATGGTGCTAGTAGAGCCCTTGGGCGAAGACAATTTCGACACATGGAAAATTCAGGCGTTATTAATAAAAAACTATTTGTTAAATGATGTCAACGAGACTCTTTTAAAATACAAAGATAACTTCGCACAGTCCTCAAGCGAAGATTCAAAGGCTAAGTTCGACCTCATTTTGGCCATGTCGACATCGGAACTAAGGCATACTAAGAACTGCGGAACTGCAAACTAGTTACATACTTTTCAACAATGTTTAGTTTTTTCTTCGTTTTATTGTTTGTCCTGTGCATTTTTATCTGTACTCCAAAAGCACTGTGGCCACGCCCCTCCTTTCACCTACAAAACGGTAACGCCCACAATGAAGCTGAATGCTTTAAATCAACATTTTAGTTTTCATAGTTCCTAAGATCGAGGCGTTCATACGGACAGACTCGAAAATTGATCCAGGTCAAGAATATATTTACTGCATATGGTCAAAAACGTTTTCTTCTACCTATACTTTGCTCTTACTTTTTACTTTCTTCTATTCTTTTACTCTATGAGTAACATGTATAACAATGATTATTCATTTATATGTGTATCACTCGTCAAGATTCCTTATCAAACTAATTTTGTCTTATAACATTCAGTTTGTTTTATTATTTTTGTAAGCATTGGAAAAAAAACCCCAAAAATTGATAAAGAAGTACAAGTAACGACCAAATACTTATAATAATTCATTGGAAATCAAAAACAAGTCGCCGAGACTACTGCATGAATTGGTAGCTTCTTGAATTTTTGACTTACGCTGCTGATCAAACTTGCTGCTGCGACATCCAAAACAAAAGTGTTGGCATAACAGTTTTTGGCGGTTTTTGAGCGTTGCGTGTGACGTCACTAGAACCTACATGCTTAGTCTGAAATTTCTTGCTTTTATATTTTCCGAGATCTCGATTAAATTGGCTAGTATACCTTTTTTATCTACTAAATTGCCTGACACCCACTATCTAAGTAAGAAGTATCTGAGAGTCGAGAATCTTGACTAAAGCTTTTTCTCTTGTTTTGTACTTCATATGAAACTTACACTAATATAAATAAAACTCAGGTTGGTCAGAGCGCTGGCGGTCATGGATCCCTCACTCTTGCGGTCGTACATTTGCAACGTCTCAATTGCTTGATGAACGTCATTTTGTCGGAGATATACTAAGGCTTTGTTAAGTTCAAGTTCGTTGGCCAACCATGCAAGATTTGAAGTTTTAATGATTTCAATGCACCAATTATACCCTGGAAAACAAAAAATATATACATCAGCAATATTTGAATGTACGTCAAATTAGCTGATTTGAATGGTGGAATTTAGAAAATGACTTTTTGTGCCCGTTACTCGTAGAGTAATGTATAATGTAATGGTAAAGAGTATATTAGATTCGTAGAAAAGTATGTAACAGGTCGAAGGAAAAGTTTCCGACCAACGAACACCTGCACAAGCCGAGCTCCAAGAATCTGTTTGGCAGCCCGTGGGATTCTAGGAAGACTGCAGTTGGTCTATTGGGAACAGCGAAGCCGACGTCGATCCTCTGCCAACAAGGGCAGCAGAGCCGACAGCTAAAGACTCACAGCTTGTTCGGGACAGTATAGGTAGTCTTAGTTTCTAATTAGATTTTAATAAATAATGTCGTTGTTCTCACTTCAACTTGAAGTCTAATTCATTTACTTTAATACCACATTTGTGGTATAAATTTTTTACCCGTTGCTCGTAGAGTAAAAGCAAAGACCCTAGAATAACAAGATGCGTAACGCCATACGATTTTTTGGCACACGATTTTTTGGCCGTGGCTCTAGAGGTGGCTCCAGGCTCTCTCGAATTTTTGTTAGAGAGCGAGAGAGCGAAGAGCGCTACAGCGAACAGCTCTTTTCAACGCACAAAGTGATAGCAGACATCTGTATGTGTGCACACGTATGCTCATGCATTGTAAATTTGACAAAATATGCCCTTCACCTTAGAAGTTCTTAGACTTTAAATCTATATTATTTTTGATCAATTGGCACCATGCGAAAAATTCTTGTTTTGCATTGCCTTAACGTTATTATTATTTGAAAATAGATTAGAAATAGCCAAATCTATGTACATATTATCACAAAAATAAATTTCAAAAATGACTTTATATAAGAATATTTGTCATTAGAGTATTCAGCTTGCGTCGTGTGAAAAATTAATAAGGCAATGATTGTTGAGTGCTTGTGTCCGCACTTCGTGCCTCAAGATATGAACAAAGCAAAGACACTAGAATAATTCTATTGTCTTTGATATTACTTTTGCAATTTAATTTAATTGCATATTTAATTATTTAGTATATTTATTAAATCATTTGACTTAATATGATGTAACATTAACATTAAAAGTGTTTCAAAAAAAATATTTCGCTTTTAAAAAATTGTCAGATGAGAGACAAATTAGAATTAAACATAAATATAAATGTGTAAACGGTAGCTAATTCGAGCGGCGATTTTAACAAACAAATTTAAAAAGCTTTAAAATTAAAATAGTCAGGGCGCGAATTTTTAAAAATTTTTTTATTTTATCATATTGCTAGGAAATTAGCAAAAACTACCCTAATATCAAAGACACTAGAATATTCTAGTGTCTTTGCTAATATGTACCATGTAAATTCGTTTCTTCGATCAGAATTGATTTCGGCCCGAAAATCGTCTTCTAGCACAACACGCACACTTATACGAGTTCTCGTCTCTTGTTTTTACTCACACAAGCAAGCAAATTATATTTTTAGATTTCTTACGCTCTCAGCGGGAGTGAGCCGAAAGAGAGTAATTTTGGCCGTCACCAAAAAAGTGGCTGCATAGTGCCAAACCAATGTATGGCCGTTACGCATCTTGTTATTCTAGTGTCTTTGGTAAAAGGGTATATATATACTATAATAGATTCGTTGAAAAGGTTTTAACAGGCAGAAGGAAGCGTTTCCGACCATATAAAGTATATATTCTTGATCAGGATCAATAGCCGAGTCGATCTGGCCATGTCCGTCTGTCCGTATGAACGTCAAGATCTTAGAAACTATAAAAGTTAGAAGGTTGAGATTAAGCATATAGGTTCAAGAGACATAGACGCAGTGCAAGTTTGTAGATCTATGTAGCCAATCCCACTATAACTCCCATATTTTTGCCCAACGTTTTGATATTTTTTCATATTTTTATTAGTCCTGTAAATTTCTAACGATTTGCCAACAAACTGTTTTACAAGGCTAATAAAAACATGAAAAAATATCAACACATTTCTTAATGGTGTGGCCGTGGCAGTTTTTTGTGGTTTGTGAGAGTTAGAATGGGCGTCGCATTTTTTGTTGCGTGGCAACGTCTCTATAATCTGTATCGACGGATCAAGAAAATATATACTTAATATGGTCGGAAACGCTTCCTTCAGCGTGTTACATACTTTTTAACGAACGTAGCATACCCTACTCTACGAGTAGCGCGTATAATGAGTATTGCTAGTAGAGCTCTTGCGCGAAGACAATTTCGACACCTGGAAAATACAAATGCAGGCATTATTGATAAAAAACGATTCGTGAAAATATGTCAACGGAACTCTTTTAAAACCCAAAAAATACTTCGCGCAGTCCTCAAGCGAAGATAAAAAGGTTAAGTTCGACCTCATTTTGGCCATGTCGACATCGGAAATAAGGCATACTAAGAACTGCGGAACTGCAAACTAGTTATGGAAATAGCTGTATAGCTACAGGGCCTTAAAGCCGCACTGTTGAAATCCCTGGTTGTACTGAAAATGAATGCAGGCAGAGATATGAGAAGTCACATAGATATAATTTCAGATTTAGTAGACTAAATAAAAGAAGTTGATCTCATGAATATGACATGTACTCAAACATCTGTTAACCATCTTGCTACTATCCAGTATCCCGTTAATCTCAACGGAGGCATTTAAAATAAATTTAATAGACGAGTACGAAGCAAGAAATAGAAATACAAGCGAGTCAACGCCTTGAGCATTACTGGTGCATAAGAAGTACAATCCCAAGAAACCGAACCTATTAAACCTATTTAGGTTCAAATGTTACAGCTGCGGAAAAGTCGGTCACCGTGCAGCTGAGTGCAGTTCAAAGCCAATAAAGAACCAGACTGATAACATGTACATCAACATAGCTAATTATTTAAACAGTGATTTTATTAACTCTGGAAAAACATCAGATCCTGGAGACTGCAGAAGGATCAAAGCTCAGACTGGCAAATAATGAGGCCACCCAAGAAAAGGATGTGGATCCGTACAGTTCTCCCCAAACAACAAGTTCACCACTAGCCTGAAAATCACTTTTTACGGACCAGTTTACGAAATATGCATCAAGGAGAAGCAAGGGGAAGAAGCCGTTTCACGTTCCTAATCAATATCGACCTTAAACCAGTGTCAGGCGATCAAGCAGAAAATGACAACCCAGATGACAAGGCAATCGACCAGTTGATCCAGAGGACTCTGAGTCAGATGATACACAGACGGAACTTGAATCAGAGATGAAACGTGGTCGCGGAAGACCTAAGAAGCTATTAACAGGTAAACCAGGAAGGCCCAAACTAAGCTCATAATGGTAAAATTAAAGTCATTGAAAAAGAACAATACCTGGATAGTTGTCGATCGTCAGAAAAACCATATCGAAAAGAAGTGGGTGTTACAAACAAAATATTTGCCCGACAGAAAGATATATACCGAAAAGCTCGCCTGCTCGCAAAAGGGCTTACGCAATGCCAAGGCAATGATTACGACGAGACCTTCTCTCCAGTGTCCAGAATGAGCTCCATACGATTTTTAAAAACCTTAGCTACGGAACTCGGATTGGATGTTCATCAGTTCTAATTCAACAGCGCCTACTTAAATGGAGATATCGAAGAAGAGAACATCCCCCTGAATTCCAAGAAATATTGACAGCAAAGGAGAAGAAGATATACATATGGCCCCGAGAATGTTTGCAAGTTGAGAAAGGCTATATATGGCCTAAAGACGAGTGGACGAAAATGGTACAGAATGCTGGAAAGGAAACTCAAAGATTTGAATCTTAACGGAATACATATCGTATCGCTTGCCGTAGACCTCGTAATAGCGACGAATGACACCCGAATGCTGCGTCAGTTGAAGCATGAGTTGTCCAAAAAACAGATGAAAGATTTGAGCAAGCTATCGCATTGTTTGGGCATAGAATTTAAACAAAGTGAAGGCAAGACAGAGTTTACCATGGGCTAGTCGAATTATATAGCAGACGTCCTGAAACGTTTCAAAACTGCAAGCCCGTAAACACGCCAATCAACACGATTGAAAAATTAACAACAGAAATTTCCCCCACCACCGAAGGCGAAAAGAAAGAAATCTTCAATGTGCCATATCAATGTGGTTATCAATGCCTAAATGTGGTTAGCAGTATTAACGCGCCCTGATATTAAACTTGCAGTAAGCGCACTAAACCAATATAATACCATTTTTTTTTTCAAAAATGTGGGCGTAGCAGTTTTGGGTGGTTTTAGGTTTAAGAGTGGGTGTGCAAAAAGTTTTTTTTTGGAAAATCGATTAAAATTTACAAGACTAATAAAATTATGAAAAAATATACAACAATTTTTCAAAAATGAGGGCGTCGTAGTTTGTAGTAGTGTGGGCGTGTCAGTTTTGTGCGGTTTGTGGGCGTTAGAGTGGGCATGGCAACCTGGGTTACATACTGTTACATACTTTTTAACGAATCTAGTATACCCTTTTACTCTACGAGTAACGGGTATAATTATACAACAATAATTATTATAATACCCTGAATTTATGTTTTATCCTACCTGCTGTATTTTATCTCAGTCGTACTCACCATCATTATAGTTATCTTCGATAAAAGGTGATATTAAGTCTACAATCATTGTAATAGATCGTTTAACGGCATTACGACGTTCATTTCTATATACGGCCAGCTCGTCTTTCTTAAGTGCTTGGACAACATAACGATGTTTCACTGTGGCTGCAAACTTTACGGTCTCGTTCAGTTTACCGCCACCTTCTGCCTTAATAACCGAGCCCGTGACTGGTTCGTTGTTTAAAGACTGGTACCCGTCGGTTTCGCCAATTTGTTGAATCGGCTCAGCCTGCTGTTGAAGTTTAATGATATTCGTCTCACTCTCCATATCCGATTCTATTGCTTCGGTTTGGACATCACAAAGTCTCCGAAAGGCCAACTTTACTTTCTCCACATCGCCCAAGGCGAAGTAGCAGAGTAAGAGGTGAATGCTACTTCTAATGTTTGCCCGCTCCGTCATGATGAACTCAAAGCTAGAAGCAGCATCTGAATAAGAGCCCATGCGAATAAAAAGGATTCCAATGTTTTCACGGATCTTTAGCCTTAACTGACTTAAGCTCTTTGGTACAGAATCAAGGGCCATGCGGTACATTTTAACCGCCTTTTGGTAAATACCCATGCTGTAGTAGATGTTACCCATATTTAGTTTTAGCTGATTGACGTGTGGAAACATCTTGTTTTTGGCCATAATGCTGTAGGTATTGAGGGCTTCGATGTGCATCTCACTCCGTTCGTATTGCTCCGCGAGATTAAAAAAAACCTATAGTCCATATATATTAAAGTTTTAAATTATCCTTCTAGTCGTGCTTACCGCATATGTCAAATCGAAGTTGTGATAAACATTTTCACCGTGCTGGTCTCGAAATTGGTGTAATGTTCTATCCAATGAGAATGCTTCTTTGGCTTTACTCAATGCCTCGGCCAATTTTGTATCCAGGTTCAATAATTTATTGGGTGAGCCTTGCCAGGCCAAAACTATAGATGACTCCAAGAGCTTCACAATTTTTTCCTCTAGATTTTTATACTTCATTTGTGGGCTATAATTTGAATTATGTAAAACGTAATATAAGTTGGTTAGTATTCAGACTTTGGTTAACTCGCTACATAATAATCGACTAAAAGGATCAGATCATTGCTAGTTCCTGATAAGCTTGGAAATGCTTAAGACTTTTCCTTGTTGTTTTGTAAAATTTACAGAGAGAAGAATGAAAAAAGACAGAATTAAAATAACATTTTTAAATTCCACTATGTTTAAAAATTATGTTATGTTAAAAAATTCATAATTATTTACACACAGCTTTTTTAATTCATTTTTGCCTTTTTTATTGAATTTAAACGAAATATTTTATATGGAATATGAGCAATGGAAGTACCGCCTGATTTATGTCTTTCAAGAACTTGGTTGGTACTCGGCCCTTGTGGCATGGAGCATTGCCCTGCTGCAAGATCCAGTCATTCTTGGAGAACAGTCTATTTCCTGAGGTCAATGCGTGCTCATTTAAGATATGGAGGTATCCTGTTTGATTTACTGTACCCTCTATCGGTACCATGTCTCCAAACCCATAGTAGCTTAAACAGCCCCAGAACATCACCGTGACACCACCAAACCGATTGATTGGCTGAACGGCATTACCCTTTAGTTGTATTGGGAAATGCATAAATTGCTTGCTAAAGGATCCCTGAAACTGAAACGCAACTTCATCAGTCCATAAAATATCAAACCAGAATTCGAGAGGCTTCTCTTTTTACTCCAAGGCAAATGCCAGACGATTTTCCTTGTTTCTTGGGGTAATATTAAATACTGCACGAATAACATAGGAGTTGATGTCAACTTCCTTCATTCTGCGACGCAGTGTACTATCGCTAATATGTTCTCTAACTAAATTTTTCGATGCTGCGGCAATTTTAACGGGACTTATGGTGGGATTATATAGTACAACTCCTATAATGTGTCTGCAGTCTCTTGGGTTCAATGCAACTTTTCGGTTAGTTCTCTTTTTATTTTCCAAAATTCCCAATCCAATGTCCTTTTTTTTTACCTAATTGTACACAGTTTTACGTGATATTTTGTATAACTCAGCTAATTTGGATGCAGAAGTACCAGCCTTAATTTTAGTGACAATCTCGGCTCGATGCTCAACTGATAGCTCCTTTGTTTTTGCCATTTTACAAATTTAATGCTTAGTTTTATCTATTAACATAACTGTTAACAGTTAGTTTAAGTTCCAATTAAGCGATCAACATCAACTAGAACTTTACTAGACTAATCTTCAATTTGCACTGTGCAAATAATTTTGAAGCTTAAAAATTGTGTGTAAATACTTCTGACAACAGACAAGTTTAATGCTTCTATTTTTAGCCCATGAACAGTTATTTTTTCCACTTCTTGACAATTGACAACAGAAAAAAAGCACGTTGTGTAAATACTTTTGACCACCTCTGTATGCTTGTAAGTTTATAAGGTGCAAGTGAATAAATACATGAATATAGATTCAGTATACCTTTAACTTCAGTACCTTTCTATTTATTTTTTTTTTACGATTTTTGATAACCCCTTTGATGCAACCGTCCTCTAAAAATAATTTTCTTACTTACTTTACATCCTTTATGGCATCCACAGCGGCTCTTGACGAGAGCGTTTGTTGCTTCGCCTTCTCCAGGAAAAATTGTTCGAACCTTTGATGAGCAGACTCGCAATTAGCAGCGTAGCCCACAGCCCGGACTGCTGTTGATGGTCTTGCAAGACCTGATTTATCGCCTCCTGTTGCCCGACTGCTGGCCAGATTGCCGCGCTGAATTACAGAAATTACACAGCGTTTTAAATTTTTTTTTTTTCAAAACTCACTGAAAAAAGCTGTGAAGTGGGGGGTCTGGGTCTGCCCGCCGCCGTGGGTGGGGGAGGCGGAACCGCTTCATGTTCGGAAACAGGCTCCGGTAATCTTTGCGTTCCGTTAGCAGTTATTTGAGAAGTCATTTTTGTCTCACCGCACTACACGCGTATAATAAGGTTCTCAATCAATATGAACGGTTTTGGGGGTTGGTCTTTGTTTTGGTTGAGTTGCCTTGGTGATCACGTATAAGCAGCACATGCGTAAAAGAGGTGAATAAATACCAATTAAATGTATAATGTAAGAAGGTTGCGGTATTTATTAAACCAAATCATTTTGGTTTATTTTATCATTTTATACTAAGACATTTCTATAAAAGTTTGAATAAGTTTAGTTAATTGTTATCTGATTTAATATAAAACATAAAACCCAATTTCAATTGTTAAAATATTATTATCAGTCGGAAACGCTTCCTTCTGTCTGTTACATACTTTTCAACGAATCTAGTATACCCTTTTACTCTACGAGAAACGGGTATGGACCATACCGTATGGTTTACCTCCACCTTCTGCGCTTATAACCGAGCTCGTGTCTTGTTCGTTGTCTGGTGCACGTCGATTTCGCCACATTGTTGAATCGGCTCAGCCTGCTGTTGAAGTTTAATGATATTCGTCTCACTCTCCATATCCGATTCTATTGCTTCGGTTTGGACATCACAAAGTCTCCGAAAGGCTAACTTTACTTTCTCCACATCGCCCAAGGCGAAGTAGCAGAGTAAGAGGTGAATGCTACTTCTAATGTTTGCCCGCTCCGTCATGATGAACTCAAAGCTAGAAGCAGCATCTGAATAAGAGCCCATGCGAATAAAAAGGATTCCAATGTTTTCACGGATCTTTAGCCTTAACTGACTTAAGCTCTTTGGTACAGAATCAAGGGCCATGCGGTACATTTTAACCGCCTTTTGGTAAATACCCATGCTGTAGTAGATGTTACCCATATTTAGTTTTAGCTGATTGACGTGTGGAAACATCTTGTTTTTGGCCATAATGCTGTAGGTATTGAGGGCTTCGATGTGCATCTCACTCCGTTCGTATTGCTCCGCGAGATTAAAAAAAACCTATAGTCCATATATATTAAAGTTTTAAATTATCCTTCTAGTCGTGCTTACCGCATATGTCAAATCGAAGTTGTGATAAACATTTTCACCGTGCTGGTCTCGAAATTGGTGTAATGTTCTATCCAATGAGAATGCTTCTTTGGCTTTACTCAATGCCTCGGCCAATTTTGTATCCAGGTTCAATAATTTATTGGGTGAGCGTTGCCAGGCCAAAACTATAGATGACTCCAAGAGCTTCACAATTTTTTCCTCTAGATTTTTATACATTATTTGTGGTCTATAGTTTGTATTATGTAAAACGTAATATAAGTTGGCTAGTATTCAGACTTTGGTTAACTCGCTACATAATAATCGACTAAAAGGCAGGAGTAGATCATTGCTTGTTCCTGATAAGCTTGGAAATGCTTAAGACTTTATATACATACATATATGCTCGAATATAGCATTCTCCCTTGTTTTTTTTTTTGTAGAGTTTACAGAGAGAAGAATGAAAAAAGACAGAATAAAAAGACAGTTTTAAAGCCCACTTTATGTTTAAAATTTTTCCAATAAAATAAATATAAATTTCTTTAGTACACTCAGGGGTATCATTCGGGATTTGACCCAAACATTAAGAGCAAGACACCTACACATTGCTGACGTATCACAATCACAACTACATCAAATATTGTTAATTTCAATTTTCAAAATTTCAATATTTGGAAGCAAACTAGCGCTGCGGGTTTGTCTCTAGAAAATTCATGCTTAATCCTGAGATCTCCACGCTCATACGGACAGACAGACAGACGGACATTACTCGGCTATTGATCCTGATCAAGAATACAGATACATGTACATTATAATGTCGGAAACGCTTCATTCTTCCTGTTACATACTTTTCAACGAATCTAGTAGTTACTCTACGATAAACGGGTATAAAAACTCCTATTTATTGAAGTACAAGAGAAAACGCTTCCGGCCTGTAGACAGTAAATAAAGAATAAAATTATTTAATTTTTTTTTATAGACTTTATTAACCCCTTTGTCACCTTGGTCGTTATTAATTCAGCCCTTTCAGGAGCGCCGGCTAACAAAAGTTAGCTGTAACAAAACAATAAAACAAATATAACAATTAACAATATATCAATTCGAGATCATCATCATGTCCTGGCTCTCGTCAAGGGGAACCGTATGATGAGGTCCTTCGGCTGTCTCCTGTGGAGCCTTCTTGGTGGGCGAGCTTTGGACAGTGCCTGTCGTGGTACCGGCTGGAGTGTATGTTTATTGCCTCGAAGACAGTGGCTAGCTTGAGGTCTTTGCGCAGGGTTGTGTTCCTTACGTACCATTCGCAGCCGGTAATCATCCTGGCGATTTCGTTTTGGGCAGCCTGAATGCGACGAATTTGACTGTCGCAAGCCATAATTGGCGCCATAACGCTAACATGTGCGCTAACACTCACTTGCTTCGATAAGGTTAGTTTCCGATCCAAGATTACACCAAGATATTTGGCTGAATTGGACTGGGGGCAGGGGTGCCATCGATGAGCACAGCCGGTGGTGTTCCCCTTTTCAGTGTTTAGCATACATTCGCTGATTTGTCACCATTGATGCCAATGTTCCAACGTCCGCAAATGTTGATGCGCAGTCCTGAATGTCGTCAGAAGCATCGTGTTTGCAGCAGGACCTTTAGGTGCCACACATGTCGTCAGCAAATGTGGCCAACATTGACGTCCCGGGTAGGCTAACGTCTGCCCGTGGCATGTCGTAGCTTTACAGGTAGTAAAGCAGCGGACCAAGTACACTTCCTTGTGGTACTCCGGCTGACAGATACGAGTGCAATCGTACCGCAAATCTTCTCTTTTTAAGATACGACCTCAGGAGGCCGAAGTATGGTGCACGGAGCGTATTCTTAATTTTGAGCAGGAGACCGGAGTGCCACACCTGATCGAACGCTTCACGTACATCCAGGAAGAGTGCAATGCAGTACTCCACTCCTTGTTTTCGAAAGCCGATAGGATTTACTCGGTGTAGTTGTTCTACCGTACAGTGTCCAGCACGTAAACCAAACTGATGATCGGGCTGGATACCCTTCGCTTCCATAATCCTGTCCAACCGGGCAGCAATCAGTCTCTCAAACACCTTCGAGATCGAAAAGAGGAGACTGATTGGCCGGTAGGACCCAGGATTCTTTTCAGGCTTTCCAGGTTTATGAATCATGGAGATAATACCGAGCTTCCACGGTGGAGAGAAGTATTGCAGCCTCACCATAGCGTTGAATAACAATGTATTATTTAAATTAAATAATCCGTTTTTCGGTAAATCTCATTCGACTTTCTTTACAGTTTTGGGCAGCATTGACGGGGCAGTGGTTGGAGCGGTCCCAACAGACGTGCGCTTCCGGGAGTCGCAACGGTGTTCTTGGAAGAGCTCTGGTTTGAGGACGAAGGAGCAATAAAGCAATAAAGCTTACTAATTTGATACCCTATCTTCTCTTTGGTCAGGCAATAAAACAAATAAAACACAAACAAATTTGGTGGGAAAAAAACTCGGAGCTAGCCGTTGCAATTCGTAGCGAGGGGAACGCAAGAAAACGCAAGTTTACAAAAAATCAACTCAATCTTTTATGAAAGCAACAGAAAGATGTCCGCTGCGTAATTACAAGGGCACTGTGCGAAGGAATGCTTTAAACCGAGAAAGAAACGCAACCCCTGGTACGCTTGCGGGACTTTCCTACACTATGTTCGACCAAAGACACTAGAATACTATTCTAAAATATATTTATTTCAGATCTCCCACAAAGTATTCCAAATTAGGATCGTATAAGTTTATAAGTACCTATTCTTAAGAAACTTACCACATACCTCCAAAACTATTTTAAATACTCAAGCTTGGACACGATCAGTCGTGTTATGGCTGCTTCAGGTGCGGCGTATGTAGCGTCAAAACCAGCAGCTTATCTTTGGAATGAGGTGAGGAAACACGCCTATCCGATGTGTGCGACAGAGACGGCACACAAATGCTATGCGTGCTGCCGAAACGCCACATAAAACTATGTACATATGTGTGCGCCGACAAGAAGGGAGAACGGAGATCTGCGAAGGAGTTGGGAAAGACACCAACTTGGGGTGACCCGCAATCTGCACCTGTTAAGCAGCAGAACGGAGAAAGCTCAGCTTTTCCGTGCACGTGGCGGGCTCTACAGTTGCACGCAGATGTGTATTTTTACTGCGATGAAGTCGGGACCATACTCCATGATCCTAGACGAGTCAGGCAGAGCTGCTATCAAGTGTTGCAGCTTTCTCCAAGTCCAGGAACTGGCTGCATCACCGATGCGGGGAATCGCACATGCAAAGATAAAACACGTGCATATGTACAGCTGCTATGCTCCGCCTAGCGACACTCCCGACCAGTACGAGGAGTTCCTGGAGGCGCTTGGGGACCATGCGAGAGGGCGAAGCCCGAAGATCATTGCAGGTGATTTTAATGTCTGGGCAGTGGAATGGGGCAGCAGAGTATCCAACCCCAGAGGCCGAGCAGTGATAGACGTCATGGGAATGCTGGACCTAGTACTGCTGAACGACGGTCGAAAGCCGACATTTAACAACGATAGGGGTACATCATTTATTGACGTTACCTTTGTCAGTAGAGGGCTTGTTGATAACAACAACTGGATGGTCTATGATTTTGTAACGCTGAGCGACCACGCTTTGATTTCCTTCATTCCCTCCCCGGAGGGTCTGCCTGGAGACGGCAGAGTAGAGCCGCCGGGCAAGCTTGGGACACCAGGAAGATCGATGAGGCCATGCTGGCCTATCAGATCTATTCCCAAGTGGGGATGCAGAGAGTGTGTCGGCTGGCCTTATGAACATGCTGGGCAGCCTTTGCGACGCATCCATGCCAAGAAAAAATAAGGCACAGCGCAAACCACCTATGTACTGGTGGAGTGCCACCCTAGTCCAACTTCGGTCTGACTGCCTCAGGGCTCGGAGAACGGCGCAACGAGCCAGAGGCTGCACCCACCACGAGGAGCTCTTGGAGGCTTTCAGAAGGAAACGCTTAGAGTTCAAGCACGGCATTGCGGCTGCCAAAGCGCGGTCATACAAGGAGCTGCAGGATAGCGTAGACAGCGATATCTGGGGCCTCGCCTACAAGCTTGATACCAACAAGCTAAGGAAGAGAGCGGCAACCCCATCTGACCATGGCCCTCAGGCTCTTCAGAGGTTTCAGGACCATATCCGAAGACGCGGCGCTCTCAGCCTAATGCGGGGTGGCGCTCCAGGCTGGAGGCACACGAGTGGATGCTGGGTGAGTGGCAGAACAGATGGCAAACGTCGCGGCGGGGAAGGTGGTCACACCAGCTCATCCCTGAGTTGACGGTCTGGGCAGAATGTCAACAGAAATGCCTGGACTAACATCTAACCCAGTTTCTCACGGACCATGGCTGCTTTCGGGCCTATTTACTCAGGTTCCGCCACGTAGAGTCAGCCCAATGCGTGTTCTGCGTCGATCGTGAAGAAACAGCTGAACATGTGATAATGCACTGCTCCAGGTGGGAGCAGCTAAAGTCGCTGGCAGGTACCCCGTTCAGCCCTAGTGGCTTGTTCGCGGCTATGCTGGCGAACAGCGAGGCATGGGAGCTGGGTCACAGCCTTATAATTAAGATTATGGAGCGAGTCCGATCAGACGAGATGGCCAACAGAGTTCGTGGCTAAGCTCAAACAGTCGTCCCGTGTGGTGGCGGGCGAAGAATACTACCTCAGCCTTCCCGGCTTGTCGTAAAAGTCGACTTTAGGGTGGAAGGTCCATGAGGGCCATGGACTACCGAAGTCATACCTTCACTGGCAGTCCCGGTGAGCAAGCAAGGACTAAAGAGCACGCAGAGGTTTTTGTTTTAGTACGTAGGCATAATCCCATTATAGTTTATGAATCGTACTTGCCACCTACGGACGGTAGGTGGTATCTTTAGAAGATTTTAATTTTCCTACCGTAAGTCGAATAATAAAAAAAAAAAAACTGCGATGAAGTCATTGAAAATTTCACACGTAGTCAAAAATCGAGGGGCGAAAAAAACAAGGAAAGCCGCTTTGGCGTTGCGTCCAATAAGACTTCTACCTCCAAAACGCGAGAGGAGCATACACAATAGAGGGCTGCATAAAACCATTCTCTTTGTTTGCAAGTAGAGTATCCATATGTTTTACTGCGTATCCAGAATACATGCTTTAATATGACCCTAAATTAGAATCCCTTAGCTCAGCGTAAGCTTTCAGAGTGATCTAACAAAACATCTACAGTCGCCACTACAATAGCTCTCCATTTTATTACACCCATGTCTAATACTAATTTAATATCTGAAATATCTGAATAATATCTGAAATCCAAAGTTTGGAGAATTGCCAGCGGTACACCTTCATATAAATTCACAAGTAGACAAAATCTGCACCCATATTGTACTAACCAAGTGTTGATTGGCCCCACTCCCACTGAAACTATATGTAAGGGTTAAGTAAGATCAAATCATTCCTTTGGGAACATAACACAGATTTAAAAATCATATGTATTTGTATACGTAAGTAAAAGTTTCATTATGGTTGTGCACTGGTATTATTTTTTCTAGATGGTTTGCCATCATTGAATTGCCATCAACAGAAAAAGAAAATAATTTTTTTACAGTGTGGGTTATATCCGGTTTGTGGACGTTACATGTGCGTGGGTTTGGCACATAGATAAAATATGACACGACAATAATTAAAATAAACAAAAAATAAAATTTTTTATAGTGTTTGCGTTACAATTACATATTTGCGCTTTGTGTGTACGGAATCATTAGCTTGCGTAAACCCATAATATCATTAAATAATGTGCAGTTTTTTCACTTCAAATATGGTTTTAAATCAATTTGTCAAAAAACTTTTTGCTCTCCCTTCCACTATCTGAGTATGGCGTACTAAAGCATTCTCTTTTCATTTATTACACAGTTATTGTTTGCATTTTTTTTATAGTTTGTATTTATTGAATATTAAATGAATAAAAATAAATTACGTTTTCTTTGGGGGATTAACTTTATCGAAATCCAAAGTGGAATGAAGGAAAGGTCCCGAAAGGTACCAGTAATTTTAATGCAATATATGCAATATAATAATTAAATAATTCTTTAATATATTTATCACCTTTTAGGGGCTGTATGCGTTCATATCCTTCAAATTGCCTTATTTAAATGTATTATTTATGAAATAATAAAAGAATTCAATTTAAAAGAAATAGTTTGAAGAAATCATTCTTAAAAACTTTTCACTGTCAGTCATGTAAATCTGTAACATATTTTTAACTAGTAAAATACACCCTTTGCATTCAATCGTATGAGGTCTTTTCTACCTACGAATGAATACGGTTTCTGAGCCTGGTGCAATGAGATAGGCTTTCAACGCATCAGTTAATTTGTTTGCTAAATGGTTGGATGCAAGTTTATACCAAAGACTGACCTCGCCCGTT
Source organism: Drosophila melanogaster (assembly GCF_000001215.4). Classification (NCBI taxonomy): domain Eukaryota; kingdom Metazoa; phylum Arthropoda; class Insecta; order Diptera; family Drosophilidae; genus Drosophila; species Drosophila melanogaster. The sequence goes on from NT_033779.5 coordinate 21,596,794, forward strand.
TGTCTATAACTGTATGCGGAAATACTCGATTTTGTTTTAGCAAAAATCAAGTGCTGCAAAGTCATTTTTTCCATTTGTTCGTAAAAAAAAATTTTAAATTATTACTATAACAAAATTTAACCCGATTCCCCTCGAACTGAGATTTTATTATACAGAAAAGAAAGGCCTGGCAATAAATGATCAACCTCAAGCCGATTCCCCTTAATCTTGATTTGAGGGGTAAATATTACAGTGTCGCGTGTATGTTGCACCAAATATTGCAGGAAAAACATAGACAAATAAAATAAGAGCTGTTCACACATGAACACGAATATATTTAAAGACTTACAATTTTGGGCTCCGTTCATATCTTATGTAAATGAATCGAGAGCGATAAATTATATTTAGGATTTTGTTATCTAAGGCGACATGGGTGCATTGCTCAAAAACATGTAATTTAAGTGCACACTACATGAGTCAGTCACTTGAGATCGTTCCCCGCCTCCTAAAATAGTCCCTTAGTGGGAGACCACAGATAAGGTCCTCGCCGCTCAAGATAGGCAGATGTGCCCGAGCGTGGGACCTCGATAAGGCGGGGACTATTTACGTAGGCCTCTGCGTAGGCCATTTACTTTAAGATGCGATTCTCATGTCACCTATTTAAACCGAAGATATTTCCAAATAAAATCAGTTTCTTACAAAAACTCAACGAGTAAAATCTTCTTATTTGGGATTTTACATTTGGTCAATCGAGCCTTTAATCGACTCTGCAGTTTCCCCCTACCAAAGGTAAGGAACTCAGAGAAAGGCCAGCTCCTTTAAGCATCTTACAGCTAAAGGTAGCAAAAATAAGTAACTCTTGTTTCCCCCTACCAAAGGTAAGGAACAGAGTATAAATATAAAAAGCAAAAGATACAAAAGAATCTTTTATGTTTTAAAACAAGCACCTTATAGTCTATAGCTAAAGGTTGCTTTGTGTACCATTATAAATTGTGGTAAGGCGTGCTTGAGGCCATACATCAGCAATTGTGAAATTAAAAAGTGCATAACAAAAGTGCCTTATAAATGCTCTAATAGCATTAAATCAGCTCATAAATAGAGTGCAGTGTATATGCCATAAGAGCATAAATTAAATAAAAAGTGCCTGAAAACAGTGCCTTATAAATGCTCTAATAGCATTAAATCAGCTCATAAATAGAGTGCAGTGTATATGCCAAAAGAGCATAAATGCCGAAATAAATGGCTAAAAAACAAAAAATCTGACTGGACTACAAAAATAATAAAACGTGCCAAAAAAAAAAAAAAATCATCTTTAAACATCGACGGAGCCTTAAAGAAGAGAAGGAAGTCAAATTCAAAGGAGCCTCTACCAGCAGCAGAAGCAGCAACAACAGCAGCAGCAGAAGCAGCAACAGCAGTAGCAACAGCAGCAACAACAGCAGCAACAGCAGCAGCAACAACAACGACATCAGCTAAGTCAAAACAAGAATTTTCTGTTTATCCAAACACACATATATATATAAATACATATAAAATACATATACACGTACTATATATATTAAGAAATTACAAAAAATTTTCAAAATGATGTCAGAAAAGACTATTCAATTCCTTAAGAAGCAGTCCGAAATTATTTTGGAAATTAGAAAGTTGGAAGTAAAACCAACATTAACAGATGTAGAAATTCTAAAATTAAATGAGCTTCAAAAATGTTTCATTGCTAATCATAGCAATTTGTTAAAGATCGGCGTTGTCGATCATGAATATTTTAACGCGAAGCAGTATGATTTAATAATGATGGTGTTAGAAAAAATTAAAAATAAAAATGAAAAAATTAAGGGCGAGTCGGTAGAAAACACTTTCCCTAAATCAAACACTGTCCCTAAATCAAACCCTCCCCCTACATTAAACCTTGAAATGCGTGGTCACCCTGAAAAAGAGGGTATAGCACAAAACAACGCTTTAAAAGTAGAGCAGGCATTTCGTAATAATGTTGGCCAATTTCGAGTATATCTAGAAGATACGTCTAAACTAATAGACAGTAGTCCAGATTTCCTTAAAATAAGGAAAAATAAAATTGAATTTTTATGGCATAAAATAGATAACCTGATTGAACAGGTGAATAGTCATTTTGAGAGTTCGCTATTCGAAGAAGAAATTAGCGAACTTGAATTTGACAAACAAAATATTCTTACAGCCATTAATAGTCGACTCAGTGGCACAATAAATAAAGCTGAAATGTCGACGGTTGTTAAGGCGGAGGAGTTACCAACCCTGCCTAAAATACAGATTCCCACCTTCTTTGGTGATTCCAAAGAATGGGATCTTTTTAATGAACTCTTTACAGAGCTCATACATGTGAGAGAGGATCTCAGTCCTTCTCTCAAATTTAATTATCTAAAGTCAGCATTAAAAGGAGAAGCCAGAAATGTGGTTACTCATTTACTGCTCGGCTCTGGAGAAAATTATGAAGCCACTTGGGAGTTTTTGACCAAGCGATATGAGAATAAAAGAAACATATTCTCAGATCATATGAATAGGCTTATGGATATGCCAAATTTAAATTTAGAATCCAATAAGCAAATAAAGACATTTATTGACACGATTAACGAGTCAATTTATATTATAAAATTAAAGGCACAATTACCAGAAGATGTGGATGCAATTTTCGCTCACATAATTCTTCGGAAATTCAATAAAGAATCACTCAATTTATATGAAAGCCATGTTAAAAAGACAAAAGAAATACAGGCACTTTCTGATGTCATGGACTTTTTAGAGCAAAGGCTCAATTCTATATCATCATTCTCACAGGAAGTAAAACCTGTAAAGAAAATGATTAATAATAACAAGAATAAAAATTATAGTGACAATTGTGCATATTGCAAACTACCAGGGCATTATTTAATTCAATGCCATAAATTTAAAATAATGAATCCAGCAGAACGGTCTGACTGGGTAAGAAAAAATGGGATTTGCCTAAGATGTCTGAGGCATCCGTTTGGTAAAAAATGTATAAGCGAGCAGCTTTGTTCGACTTGTCGTAAACCTCACCACACGTTACTTCACTTTGCAGGTCATAATCCAGAAAAAGTGAATACGTGTAGAACAACAGGTCAAGCCTTGTTGGCCACGGCCTTGATTCAAGTAAAGTCGAGGTATGGAGGCTTTGAACAATTAAGAGCATTGATTGATAGTGGCTCTCAAAGCACAATTATTTCAGAAGAGTCTGCACAGATTCTAAAATTGAAAAAATTTCGGTCTCATACTGAAATAAGTGGAGTATCTTCCACAGGAACGTGCATCTCCAAGCACAAAGCGGTTATTTCGATAAGAAATTCTCCGAAAAATTTAGAAATTGAAGCAATTATTCTCCCAAAACTTATGAAGGCACTTCCAGTCAACACGATTAATGTTGATCAGAAAAAATGGAAGAACTTTAAATTAGCCGACCCCGATTTTAATAAACCGGGTCGCATTGATTTAATCATTGGAGCAGACGTATATACTCACATTCTGCAAAATGGAGTTATAAAAATAGACGGTCTCCTTGGGCAAAAAACTGATTTCGGGTGGATAGTTTCTGGATGTAAAAAATCCAAAGGAAAAGAAACCATTGTAGCCACAACAATAGAAATAAAAGAGTTAGATCGCTACTGGGAAGTGGAAGAAGAAGAAAAAGATGATATCGAGTCTGAAATCTGTGAAAATAAATTTATCAAAACGACAAAAAAAGATTCAGATGGGCGATACATTGTGTCAATTCCATTCAAGGAGGATGTCACCTTAGGAGATTCAAAGAAACAAGCGATAGCTCGTTACATGAATCTGGAGAAAAAACTAAAAAGAAATGAAAAACTTAAGGTTGACTACACTAAATTCATGAATGAATACATGGATTTAGGACACATGATTGAAGTGAGTGATGAAGGCAAATATTTTTTACCGCACCAGGCAGTGATTAGAGATTCAAGCCTTACGACCAAATTGAGAGTAGTTTTTGATGCTTCAGCAAAAACTACGAATAACAAAAGTTTGAACGACATAATGTGGGTTGGGCCACGAGTTCAAAAAGATATTTTTGACATTATTATTAAATGGAGAAAATGGGAATTTGTTGTTTCGGCAGACATTGAAAAGATGTACCGACAAATTAAAATAGATAATAATGATCAAAAATATCAATATATTTTATGGAGAAATTCTCCAAAAGAAAAAATTAAAACATATAAATTAACCACAGTCACTTACGGAACTGCATCTGCACCATATTTGGCTACCAGGGTTCTGGTAGATATTGCAGATAAATGTAAAAACCAAGTTATTAGTGCAATAATTAGGAATGATTTCTATATGGATGACCTAATGACTGGAGCTGATTCGGTAGAAGAAGCTAATAAATTAATAACATTAATTCCCCATGAATTGCAGAAAGTTGGATTCAACTTAAGGAAATGGATTTCCAACAATTCCAAAATATTAACCACTGTGGAGGACACAGGGGACAATAAGGTTCTCAATATTATCGAAAATGAATGTGTTAAAACTTTAGGACTAAAATGGGAACCTCAAAAGGATTTATTTAAGTTCAGCGTAAATTGTAATGATGAATCAAAAAATATAAATAAGCGCGTTGTGTTATCAACACTAGCAAAAATATTTGATCCGTTAGGATGGTTGGCACCAGTCACGGTTTCAGGAAAACTTTTTATTCAAAAACTTTGGATAAATAAAAGTGAATGGGATCAGGAATTATCCATAGAAGATAAAAATTATTGGGAAAAATATAAAGAAAATTTAATAGCTAGCAAAAGTAGAGTCAACCCTATAAAAAATAGGAAGACAATTCCCAAACTCGAGCTGTGTGCAGCTCACCTGCTTAGTGAATTAATCCAAAGACTAAAAGGATCAATTGACAATATAATGGAGATCTATGCTTGGAGTGATTCCACGATTACCTTAGCATGGATTAACAGTGGTCAAAGTAAGATCAAATTTATAAAAAGAAGAACGGATGACATTCGGAAATTAAAAAATACTGAATGGAATCATGTTAAGTCAGAGGATAATCCAGCAGATTTAGCATCCAGGGGAGTGGATTCTAACCAGTTGATCAACTGTGATTTTTGGTGGAAAGGTCCGAAATGGCTAGCAGACCCAAAAGAACTTTGGCCTCGGCAGCAGTCTGTAGAAGAACCTGTCTTAATAAATACGGTATTAAATGACAAAATAGATGATCCTATTTACGAATTAATAGAAAGGTATTCCAGTATAGAAAAACTTATACGTATAATAGCATACATAAATAGATTCGTGCAGATGAAAACAAGAAATAAAGCCTATTCATCAATTATTTCAGTAAAGGAGATAAGAATAGCGGAAACAGTTGTTATTAAGAAACAACAAGAATACCAGTTTAGGCAAGAGATAAAGTGCCTTAAAATCAAAAAGGAAATCAAGACAAATAATAAAATATTGTCATTGAATCCATTTTTGGACAAGGATGGGGTTCTAAGAGTTGGAGGAAGATTGCAAAATTCCAATGCAGAATTTAATGTTAAACATCCAATCATTTTAGAAAAATGCCACCTAACAAGCTTATTAATAAAAAATGCTCATAAGGAAACATTGCATGGAGGGATAAACCTAATGCGAAACTATATCCAAAGAAAGTATTGGATTTTCCGGTTGAAAAATTCGTTGAAAAAGTATTTAAGAGAATGTGTAACGTGTGCAAGGTATAAACAAAATACAGCTCAGCAAATAATGGGTAACTTGCCAAAATATAGAGTGACGATGACATTCCCGTTTCTTAATACTGGAATAGATTACGCAGGTCCTTATTATGTTAAATGTTCAAAAAATCGTGGCCAAAAAACATTTAAAGGATACGTTGCTGTATTCGTTTGCATGGCCACCAAAGCCATACACTTAGAAATGGTAAGCGATCTAACTTCAGACGCATTTTTAGCAGCACTCAGAAGATTTATTGCTAGACGGGGAAAATGTTCCAATATCTATTCAGACAACGGAACAAATTTTGTAGGAGCTGCAAGAAAATTAGATCAAGAGTTATTTAATGCAATACAAGAAAATATAACGATTGCAGCGCAGCTTGAAAAGGACAGGATTGATTGGCATTTTATTCCCCCGGCAGGACCTCACTTCGGAGGTATTTGGGAAGCTGGAGTTAAGTCAATGAAATACCATTTAAAGCGTATAATCGGCGACACTATTTTGACTTACGAAGAAATGTCAACTCTTTTATGTCAAATAGAAGCATGCTTAAATTCAAGGCCATTATACACTATAGTTAGTGAGAAGGACCAACAAGAAGTTTTAACACCAGGTCATTTTCCAGGAAAACGGTCAGGTACGGAACTTAAGGAGGTGTATACACTGTTAACAGCCAGGGGTTTATTCATCGACGATAAATTGATCATTAGTGCAAAAGTGCCTCTGTTTAGCAGGCATCCATCCAAATTGTTCAGGCTTATTCCGGTGCCAATTCGAAATGAAGATCGGATAATAATGGTGCATACAACGTCCGAATATTTAATTTATAATTTTGAGATAGATTCCTATCACATAATGACGGAAGCCACATTAAATCAATGTCAGAAATGGCAACTAAATAAGAGAATATGCAAAGGAAGTTGGCCCTGGAATTCAGCGAATGATAATGCATGTGAGATTCAGCCTCTAAAGCCAGATAAAGCGGCGAACTGCATCTATAAAACAGTAGTCGACTCTAAAAGTTACTGGGTAGAGTTAGAAAAGAAAAGTAGTTGGTTGTTTAAGGTTCCTGCGAATTCAAAAGTCCGTCTGCAATGTACTGGCTCTCAAATTGAATTGTTTGATTTGCCTCAGCAAGGAGTTTTAAGCATTGCGCCATATTGTACGGCAAGAACCGACGATAAAATTCTAGTTGCCCACCATAACATTCAGTCCGAAAGTGAAGAATTATTATCAACACCTTATATAGGAGAAGTTAGTGGAGTGCCGAAGATTATTTGGGATCCGCTGAAACTATCAATATTAAATCATACTGAGGAATTTGAACGATTGAATAATGAAATTAAATTTATGAAAGAGAACCATCAAAAATTGAAAGATTTACATTTCCATCATATTTCCGGACATGCTGGATTAATTATTGCTTTAATACTAATGATAGTATTAATAATATATTTCATACGGAAATGTGCTGTGCAACAAAGAATGCAAGCAATAACCTTTGCAGGTCCGTTGCCAGTACTATAAATATCAATAGTAAATAAACAATAAAATAATATAACAAATAAAAATATACAGTCCACTAATAGAAAATGTACTTCTACATAGAAAAAGCAAAATGTTTAAAATAAGTTAATTAAGTACAAATTGTTGAATTAAAAATAATATAAACCATAATTGTAATCCAATAAAATTAAAAGCCAGAAAAACTAGGCCCATTGAAATCTTAGTTGCAAAATAAATGAACATATATCAAATAAATACAGTCCACTACTGTTATAAATGCAACTAATATACTAATGTACATCTCAGCTTTGCTGGCCCTTTGGCAGAATGTTCACACATGAACACGAATATATTTAAAGACTTACAATTTTGGGCTCCGTTCATATCTTATGTAAATGAATCGAGAGCGATAAATTATATTTAGGATTTTGTTATCTAAGGCGACATGGGTGCATTGCTCAAAAACATGTAATTTAAGTGCACACTACATGAGTCAGTCACTTGAGATCGTTCCCCGCCTCCTAAAATAGTCCCTTAGTGGGAGACCACAGATAAGGTCCTCGCCGCTCAAGATAGGCAGATGTGCCCGAGCGTGGGACCTCGATAAGGCGGGGACTATTTACGTAGGCCTCTGCGTAGGCCATTTACTTTAAGATGCGATTCTCATGTCACCTATTTAAACCGAAGATATTTCCAAATAAAATCAGTTTCTTACAAAAACTCAACGAGTAAAGTCTTCTTATTTGGGATTTTACAAGAGCTTTTCCGCTTTTATCGTGGATTGTAGTTCTCCTTTTACCAATTTCCCCCTAAAAGCATTAAATAGCGCCAGCCTGAAGGAGAGCCCAAGGAATTACAATTTTGCAAAGTATGCAAGTTTCCAACCCATAAATTAGCACTCTGCCCCAGTTGATAAACAAATTTAAAACTCCTATCTCAGCAACATTGCAAAGACACTAGAATAATATTCTAGTGTCTTTGAACATTGCCTTTGCCCTTGTCTTTGTCGCCAAAACTTAGCCACCTGAGAAATACCCAAACTTAAAGTAAACACAACTTTCACTTAGAGACCAAGCCATGATCAACTTATTGCGCTTCAATCAAACTGCATCAGTCAGCAAATTTAAAATAAGCAATGCTGTGAAATAATTTCAGTGTAAAGCTTTTATCCTAAACCTATTTGAAAGCTCAAGAAAATCCTAAAGAAAAGCTTCTGGCCGAGGTGAGTGGATTAGGATTAGGATTTGGAAGATCGGTCTGAATCGCGACGAGATCGTAAACAGCTTCAAATCAAAGATAAGCTAGTAGTAAAGTGTCTTGTAGTAGAATAAGTGAAAAAGTCTATCACCGAATAAATATTAAATAAATAAATAGTAACAATTTTATTTGAATTTGTAACAATATATTGTGGGTGGTATATTTCAAAAGTTCTAAAAAATATTAACGATAATAAGTTAAATATAAAACGGAACTCCCGCCGCCAACAACTCGCATTTTAAGTGGAAAAATAAAAAATATCCACATTAACTCTACGACATCTAACTACTGTGACAGTGATCGTGGAAAAACTTAATGGAAAATTAATTAATGCAATAATCCAATTCAGAATTTAATATTTAAAAAGGTGGACTGAATACTTAATACATATTACAAGACACTTTTAATAATACCAATCAGACTCAACAAGAAACAGAGAAAAAAAACCAAATCAAAATCTATAAACAAAAAATATTCCAAAAATAAAATAAATCAACGCCAAGAAGGAAGGAAGAGCTGAGAACAATCCCTCGCTACAACAAAATACAAAAAATAGTTTGGAGGAAGACTCAACCAGATAATAAACAGGACAATTAACCTAAAGGAAGACCCCAACAGAAAGTAATCAGCACAACTAAGCGGAAGGAAGACTAAAACGGAAAGTATCGTGTTCAGAAAATAATATTATAATATTATTTTAATAACATAAATTAATAAAATAAGACCTATTTACAGGGAATACTATGAAAGTCTTAAAATAAACATTACAACATCACTGGTAACAATTAATAAAGTTCAAAAAATCTGGAAAATGTAATAATTAGTTTTGAAAATTTGAATTTAACAATGGCAACCGGAAGTTCAACCTTTTCTGCGGGCGGGACATCCAGCGCCACCAATCTGAATTAATTAACCGATTAATACATGTACAATTGGGTGAAGTGACCAGAAATTTACCAAAATTTAAAGGATATAAGGGCAGTTTAACGCTAGCAGAAATGTAGTGGAGGATTATAAAATCCAAACAATTGACCCAACTATAAAATGCGGAACTACCCTAGAAGTAGTTAAGTCCTAACCAAAGTTCACAGGTGAAATAACCCAATATGTAGGCTGGAAAGAAGCGGCAGAAACTGCCATTAGCCTATATAAAATTCAAAGAGAACAATATTTTATCGCTTTAACCATTCTATCATGGGAGCAGCACATGATGCTCTAACTAACCATGGTACAGTTTTAAACTTTCAAGCAATTCTTTCCAGATTGGTTTTTATATATAACGATAAAACCCCAATCCATATTCTCGAATCCGAATTAAGCATCCTTCGACAGGGACGCTTAAGCATTACAGAATTCTACAACGAAGTGAATATTAATCAGAATAATAAATGGCCGGCAAACGGGAACTTTGATTAAAATAAGAATTGGAGTTTAAATAACAATTCTAAGGAACAACCCCACCCGAACCAATGCAGGTAGATAGTCTTATAAGGTATGAATATCGTGTGAATAATAACTACTATCGTCAGAGTAATAATTATAAACGAGGGTATAATAATAACAGACAGAGTCATAATAATCTTTAATAATAATAATTTTTCGCCATAATTTTAATCAATACCTAGCACAAAAAACTAAACCTCAAATCCCATTAAAAAGGGAAGCAACTGGGACCGTAAGTCAACCTTCCCAGAAAGGAATGAGAATAAATAACATTGATGAAGATCATTTTTTAGATCAGAACCCTACAGAATAGACAGAAAAATAATTAAAAATATTAATTGACACAGGAGCCTCATCCTGCTATATCAAAAAGGAAATTCCCATATATTAACAATATTTAAACCAAAGCATCTATTTTATAAAATTGAAGGTTTAGAATCCCACATATTAATTGGGTATACTGTTAAGGAAAATTGGATCTAAAATAGACGCAAAAAATGGTATCATAATGGGAATAAGGAAAAGATCGAAAATTATGACAATGAGGAAAAAAAAACGATTTGTGTTTAATTGAGGAAATAAATGTTCTTTCATTAAAAGAATATATTATAACAAAATACGTTAATGAACAAAAAGTATTTAAAACCGAAACGGTAATGGGCAAAGGAAGTTTATATAGCTTGGGATCAGAGAATCCTGAGCATTGAGCGTTGAATTATCCGTCAACAAAGAAACTAATAGTTTGGGATGCACAAATCCTGAACACGCCGTCGTTGAATTTTCTGACAAAGAAAAAATTCATAATCTAAAAATAATTTCAAATCAAATAAAAGATTTCGAAAATAAGATCATGAATAAAATTGAAAAGGACATGTAAACCAGGAACAACAAATCTCGTAGCTGACGCGTTATCTCGAATAAAAATAAATATCACAAATATGCAGTGACAAGTTTGATTGTTCTACAAGCTCAAATCAAAATACGCAGCATTCTGCTGAAAGTAGTATTGAAAATTTAATACAAGACCTTTAAATCAGTTTCAGCAACAATTGTTATTAACAACGGGGAGGTACATTGAGAGTTTTTGATAAGACACTACATACAATCGAATATGACACAACAGAAAATTTAGTAGGAATATTAAGAGAATATCTATCACCAAACATAACGGTAGGCATTCATTGAACATTAGAAGATCTTTATCATATTCAATTACCTTTAGAACATATTTTACTAACAAATTTCCTTTTCCCAAAATTAACTTGCTTTACTTGCGTTGGCGCGTATTCAAAACTCCTAGTTGTAAAAGAAATTCAAAATAAAAACATAAACATCGAGAATAAAGTAATGGAATTAACAACAATTCAACAATTTCCCCACGCCAAAGTAATTATGACTGATAATGAACAAAGCTTCACCTCTGCTCAATTTAAATCCTTTGCAGAATGGTGTGGTTTAACTTTACATTTCGCAGACCCCAGACACAATACCTCGAACTGAATAGTTGAAACAACATTAACAGAATGAGCTCGTTGCATAAAAGAAGAATTTAATATCATTGACTATTCAGAAATAATTATTAGAGCCGCAAAAGAATTTTAACGAATCTTGGATACACTCTTATACTCTACGAGTAATGGGTATAAATATCGAAATATTTTTCAAGCTATGGGCTTGGCAACATTTGGAAACTACACTCTCAACACTCACAGAAAACGAAATTGTTGGAAACTAAAATCTCAAAATGTACACAGCGTATTCAAGTTCACCAAAATGATCGACGGCACCCCCAAACCATTTGGAAAAATTCTCGAAACGTTTGACCGTTTCACTCTTCCCAGTAAACTAACGGTTTCCTGGCACACAGTTAAGGGGTCAGAATATATAACCAACCCCATGAGATGTAAGTGACAAGACAATAATTGATTAGAATTATTGGGCCACACATCAAAGCACTGCAAGAACCCAGCCGCCTGTGTATTATGCAGTCTCACCCCCCACCTTCCGGTGCCATTCGCTCGCATTTTCTATGTGCACCAGGGAACACCGAGCCTCCTCACCCGAATATACACAATATCAAACACAAAAACAACTTCTTCACATCAAAACAAGCAAAAAAAATGCAGTTTCCGTGAAGCTCGCACGATACTAAAACAACAACAAAACACAACAACTAACTCCACTTCTTACCTACTCGACCGTCGCAAACCAAAGCATAGCATCCAGCTCGACAAAAGTACAATCTCCGCTCTTACCAACGTATCTTACTTCCTCCCCAAGCACCTCTGCCAAAACTGATTTCTCTTAATTAAGCCCAACAAGTAAACCGAAGACATGTATGGAACGATCTCGCTCCCTTAGGGCGGAAGCAAATGCTCTAATAGGACCAACCACCTACAACGACGACAACAATACCTTAATGACCTCAAGATTCAACTCAAACGAATCAATGGCTTTACACACCTCAAAGACAACAGACTCAGATGACACTATGGATCATCCCGACTGCTAGTCCTGATCCTCTCACCCTTACTTTCATATGCACAAACCCATACACACACACCACAAATTAATAATAGTCCAACAAATTTAATCATGACAATTACTAAATTACAATGGAACATCCACGGTATTTTTAATAATTACAACGAACTGACACTACTTATAAAGACCACGCACCCGACATTGCTTTTTGCCATAAACCAACCTTCCATGTAATTCTTCAAATTTTATTTGCCCCAAAGAATATAGTGATTATTTCCACAATTTTTCTTATAACACCTCAGCCAAACAATGCATTGGTTCTTATTAAAAGGAATTTCCCACATACATATCGCAACATTAACTCCAGCATACTCTGCTCCGCATTGCAGCTTAAATTTGAACAGGTTATTAATATTATTAACGCGTACATCCCACCAAGTCAAATCTTTTTATCCTCTGACATATCAGAAATTCTACAAAATCTTAATGGATCCACAATACTCCTGGGTGACCTAAACTCATGGAGTCCTTTATGGGGTTCGCCGCAAAAAGCACAAGGGGTAAAAAAAATTGAAAGCGTAATTCTTGAAAACACCCTAATTGTTTTTAACGACGATTCCCCGACTCACCTTCCAACTCACAACACTTACACAACACTCACAACACACTCATTTCGATATCTCACTGATATCTCCACAGATAGCCGATATGTGCAGCTGGTCTATATCAGATAATCTCCATGGAAGCATTCCCCAAACGAAAAGAGTGATCCACAAAGCCAAAGTGCCATGGTGGAACGCTAACCTTCAACAGCTTAGGGACCAAAAGCAATGCTTGTTCTCGTCCTACAAAGCCAATATGAATGATACAAACCTTATCAGATACAAAAAAAAATGTACTTCCAAAATCTCCCCAGTATCCTCCACAAAAAAAGTCTGGTCCGTTATAAAACGCCTAGCCGGCATCCCTCCCACACCGTTCAAATATATCATATCCAACTCAGGTACTCTAACTGGATCAGTTGATATCGCCAAAGAGTTTGCCTTATCTTGGCTGAATACTCTTCTGACCAACATTTTTCAACAGAATATATACGAGAAAAAAAATCGTTATCTTTTAGAGCCCTATGTTACGTACATGCTTAGATTCCAAATTCACATTGCTTGAAATAGAAAATTCAGTAGCAAAAGCAAAAGGAAAAAGCCCTGGGACCGACAGAGTATCATACCCTATGCTCAAAAACCTATCTCTCCACCTAAAAACAAACCTTTTGGACATCTTTAATCAAATACTGAACACCGGAAAATACCCACATACATGGAGATCGGCTACCATTATCCCTATCTCAAAACCAAAAAAAAACCTCCGATATTAACAGCTACCGTCCAATTCCTCTGTTATCTTGTCTAGGAAAAACACTAGAAAAAATAATAGCACAAAGACTTATCTGGTTCATTAAACGCCACAACCCAATTTCCCATAATCAAGTTGCTTTTAAAAGAAATCATACAACGATGGACGCGTCATTGAGTATCCAACACATCGCGTCGAACGCTCTTTCGACCAAAAATCATATCTTTATCATGGCGACGGATTTTGAAAGAGCCTACGATCGCGTGGGGATTCACGCCGTACTTTGCAGACTCGAGCGCTGGGGCATTGGTCCAAGACTTTATAATTGAAGCCTTCATGACCAATCGGTCCTTCAGTGTTCGACTGGACACTAGATTTAACATTATTAAATTTCTATCATCTAAATATTCTTATATACATATAAGGACTCTCATAGATATTACTCGCGCATTAATGCTATCTAAAATTGACTACGGACTGCCAATCTTCAGTTGGGGTGCTAAATCGCACATAAAAAAGCTACAAGCCCCATATCACGGAGCGGTCCGTCGCGCCATTCACACATTTTCCAACTATGCGGGGACGAGCTCACCGTTGACCATATTATCGACGACTGCAGTCGATTGCACTCAGTTAGATCTCAATTATTTGGTACACATAGTCTTTCGAATTGTTTAAGTAACCCATCCTGTGAAAATATCTCAAAAATTTACAAAATTGTCCAAAAAGCTTAGTTTATTATATGAAGTAATTAACCCCTAAGTCTCGAGTCGAAGGCCTCATTAAATTTATTAAGGTTTAGTATTGTATGCTATATTTAATTTTGTTAAATAAGTAAACTCATCCGTTGCCGGATGCCAGTGGTACATAGTGGGTGTACTTTCTGCTGCTCTTGTCGTGTTGACGAGCCTCTTGGGCGCCATGAGAAAGCTATCCGCCATTCTCACCTCGTTATTCTGACAAAGCAGACTAGTTTCATAGCGTTGGCCCACACTTTGGCCCTAGTTGTGTGGTTTATAATTCCTAAGGCGCGTGCATTTCCACTAGCTGCGACTGGAGGAGCTGGCTTCACTTCGAAGTTTTCTGTTGCTAAGTAGTCGTTAATCACCTTGTCCAGAAAATGATCCTGTGGTACTTCTCTACTTGCCCCTTCACTGATCTAAGCGCCACTCATCCTAGCATGCTGATTTTGCATTCCCAACGTACAATATTTCCAAGAGCGCATAATATAAAGCAAACAGAATCCTTGGGGATCTTTACTGTAGGTCTTCATCGACAGCCGTGCACACTTCTACGCAGCTCTAACATTTTCCCGACGTAGGGTTTGCAGCGGTAAATTAAGATTCGAGATGTGCATGCCAACGTTCCGTAGTCCATAGCGTTTCGACTTGCCTTTCTACTGATCTGTACGCTTATAATCTTGCTGCTCTCCCTTGCCACCAAACCATTGAATATAGAGCTGCTGATTCTCGCCTCTCAGGTCTAGGCTTCGAGTGAGCATCTCATCTATCATATGATGATCCTTCGTCGAACAGTGCGTATGAGCGAAGTCTGCACGCTTGAACTTGTAGACATTTGAAGAATATAAATTATAAGACTGATTAAGGGCTCTTATCTACTATTCAGGAATTTTCAAATTTTTTGCAAATACTTTTTGATTGTGGTAATACTTTAACTGCTGCCTGTGTTAGGTTTCAGGTCGACTTTCAAAAAGTGCGCACCATAGAAAAGTTCTGCAGGTGATTTACTCTCTTGGGGAGAAGTAAAGTGATACGACGTACTAAGGTACTTTTGTAAGAGATGATTCTACCGCCTTTAAAATGTTCGGTGACTCCAGAAGCTTACAAAAAACGCAGGGCGGATGGGGCTATGGTTAAATGACTGGAAGCAAAAAATCGTAGTTTCTGAAACAGTAGTTGGGTTTCGTTATCGCTGACTATCGTCTTTAGATAATCATTAATGTGATGATATTGTGGTTCCTATTGCAGCTGATGACATTTTTTAAAAACAGAGAAGAGTCATCGACGCATATCTGTGTTGTAAACCAGATTGTTCAGTCTAAATATATCCCACCCTAGCTAATGTGTTCAATTTTCTTAACTGTAGCTGGATTGCCAATTTTTCAAGCGCTTTGTCAAGCCTTGCTACCAAACTTGTTTTCGTGCTAGTAGATTTATGCGAACTATTTCAAAGTGAGCGTCGTGAAGGAGGTGGTTGCGCTTCCTTGTAAGGATCGTGTACAATGTCTGATCGTGGAAAATATATGTATATCTGGGTCGTGATCTCTATTTCCGCAGCAGCATCGATAGCACCGTAAATAGATGGACGTGTCCGACGTCGCCGTTCTATGAACTATATTACTGAAATATATATGATGTTGTATTAAATTCTTATATATAAAAATATACATAAAGGCGGCAATCCAGAAATAATGCGGGATTTGTTACCATTTATCCTCTATGCAAATGCGAGACGAGAGTATGCGGCTTCATTCAACCCTCATGCGGCTCTGAACAATTTGGAAAAGGTAGTTCTGTGTTTATAAAAATATTGTAAAGCGGCGTTCAATAACATGAAGACGGACATAGCATATAAATATATCTTAAATATATTTTAATGTTAACCCCGAGATAGATATCGTTCATACACAGCCGCATGTAAAGCTTGCAGGAAAACAATCTCACAGATTTACAAACAATGATCTAAAACCCATTGCCATTATATCAAGAGAACTTGAAGAAAAAATAGTATTATTACAGATAGCGCAACAAACATGACGATCTTTTTATACCCGTTACTCATAGAGTTAAAGGGTATATTCGTTGAAAAATAAGTAACAGAAAGAATTAACCTTTTCCGACCATATATATATATATATATATATGCAGTATATATACATACATATTCTTGATCAGGATCAATAGCCGAGTCGTTCCGTCCGTCCATCTGTCCGTCTCTCTATCTATAAACGTCAAGATCTTAGGAACTATAAAAAAAAGGTTAAGATTAAGCATACATATTATAGAGACATAGACGCACCGCAGGCTTGTTAACCCATATTGCAACGACATCTCTAACGCCCACAGTCTTGTAAAAAACTTTTTGGCACGCCCACTCTAACGCCCTAAAATCACCCAAACCTGCCACGCCCACATTTTGAAAAATTGTTGGGTATTACCTCATAATTTTATTAGTCGCTTAAATTTCTATCGATTTGCCAAAAAACATTTTGCCAAGCCCACTCTAACGACCTAAAACCGACCAAAATTGCCACGCCCAGATTATTGAACAATTTTTTGATATTTTTTCACAATTTAATTAGTCTTATCAATTTATATGGATAAGCCAAACAACTTTTTGCCACGCCCACTCAAACGCCCAAAAATTCCACGACCAGATTTTTAAAAATTTTTGGATATTTTTTCATAATTTTGTTAGTCGCTTAAATTTCTATCGATTTGCAAAACAACATTTTTACGCGCCCACTCAGCGCCCTAAAGCGGCCAAACCGGTTACACCCACATTTGTTTTTGCATTCACACTAGCTGAGTAACGGCTATCTAATAGTCGGGCAACTGGACTATAGAATTCTCTATAGGTTGTTAGTTGCATTAGAAAACATATTCGAGGTGAAGAATACAAGGAATTCAATCTTAAATATATTAAATTAACACCATGTCTTAAAAGCGGGCTCTACATATCTGTATCCTTTATTTATTTATTAACAATATGATCAACAAATTTTAAGTCTAAAAACAAAAAAGTATTAAATGGAACAGCTTTTAATGTACATAGAAGGCTAAGGCATTTACAAATGTCGAATTCATAAAATCGTAAAAATGATTACTAAAACTGCTAAAACTTTGCTCTAAAGAAATTATATAATGTGGCAAACGGTAAAATTGCAAAAATTGTGAATATACTCTATTTAAATGTGGAACAAGCCTGTGTTTATTACAATGTTAAAGTTGGATGCTGCCTGTAATACTTTTCATCGAATCTGCTGGTAGAGAAAAAATTTCGTACCAATTTCGCAATAGAAACAAAAATTCTTTTTTTTATGTTTTAGGTTAGAACGACATCAGTAAATATCCTGGAATTATTTGACGACCCTCGTGTACGTGCAAATTGCCAAGGACAATTCAAACTAAGTAAAATTGTTGTCGTTGTTTTTGTCTGTACCCTGTCTCACGCAATTATCACAGCAGTATTTTCAATTATGTAAAATAAATTATTTATTACAAATTTTAATAGTCTTTTAAAGTAGTTCGATGTTATTTAATGTTTTGTATGAACTATTCAAACATTTTTAGTTAAAAATATTTCTAGACACGGACAAAGACGGACAGGTATTGCAAGGTCAATTAAGTCTAGGCTAGTTAACTATGGTTCTGATTCGATTTATATAAAGGTTCAGATATTTGTCTTAATTAGCTTGATAAGCTGCCTTTAGCTTTTGATATTCCAAAATTCGAGCAATACCATATTCCTGGAAAATATGTGAACATTTAAAAAAGTACCTTTTATAAAAACCACTCTAAGATTACTCACCCAATAACCAAACTCAATCGCCGATGTGACATTAATTACGGACCAAAGGCTCCAGAACAGATGAGACAGCATTGTAAAGAACTGAATCTCAGCGTCTACCTTCATCAACTCCTGGCCAGTGATATTATAGTTCTCGTCATCGTGAAATTTCTTTAAATAGTTTACAATGAAGTCGCGCCGTTGCTGAACAGTTGCGCAGTTGCTGGAGTTGTGGTAGAAGTAAGGGAACTGTGGGTTAGTGTAGTCGAAAGTCCACTCAATAAAATGATTGGCAAGATCATAGCCACGGTAGTTGTAGGCACAATACTCAAAGTCGATGATAATAAGATCCGGCTCATTATCGGCCATGAAGCTGGAATCCAGGGCTGAGTCATTCGTAGTGTCCAACTCCGGGCATGGTGAAGGCGACACGCTACGTGATTTGCTATTCGACACGAAGATTTTTTGAATAAAATTTAACGGGTTATCAGTTGACTTCGCTCTTGAACGATCGTGGTATACTTACTGTGTCTCCGTATCCGATATATTGCTATTTCCATCAAGGCTATCACCCAAAGTTTCGTCGAAGTTGGATCTGTAAATTAAATAAGTTTGTATATTTTCAAATTTTATCGCAATTTTTGTTGGCCTTAATTTTTTGATACATTAATATAATTTATAAATATAATTTAAAACAAGAGATAATGCAATAGTCGAGTTCCCCGACCGGTTCGGCGGCTTTAGGGCGTTAGAGTGGGCGCGGCAAATCGATAGAAATTTGCATAACTGATAAAATACTGAAAAAATTTCGAAAAATGTTTCAAAAGTGTGTGCGCGACAGTTTTGGGCGGTTTGTGGGCGTTAGAGTGGGCGCGGTAACATGGGTGAACAAAGTTGCGCTGCGTCTTTGCCTCTAGAATCTGTATTCTATCTAGTCAACCTTACTTACTACGAGTAACGAGTACAAAAAATTTCAATTTGTATTTAATTTTCAGGTAATTGTAAATGGTTTAATCGGTAATACTTAATAAATGTTAGGAGTCCTTAATGTATTCAAATAGATTAAACAGAGAGCCAACAATTTGTGTAATTCAACCCACCTCAGGCTACTGATTGACTCCCGGGGGGTCCGTTCGTTTTGACCAGCTGACGGTTGTCGCATCAGAATATTACCTTCTTGCAGATCATTATGACAGAACACAACTGGATAATCTCCTTCATCGATAATCGACCTAATCCAGGCCATCTCTTGAACGTAGTCAAAGGTCCGCATCAATTCCATTTGCTTCTTCAGTACCGAAGATTTTTGATTCGTTTGGACACTGCCGTTAACAATGCTCTCTAAACCGGAAACCCAACGCTGCATACAATTCCAAATCCAATCGGGCTCCTTAGACATGGGTATATTAAGACTGTGGATCTCACCCATTTTCTCAGCCACTCTCTTTAATATTCGTTGCTCTCCCAATTCTGCTGTGGTCAAAGCGCGTGCCTATTGGAAATAAAGCAAATTTTATTTAATATCTGTTTATTTAAATTTATTGAATATTTGGATCTTATTACTCTTTTACTCTTTACTCTTTAAGGAACGCCGAATGTAGTTTGGTTTTAATATTCGTTTGAAGCCACGAATAGATACACAATAATTAAAACTATTTTGAAAAGAGATCTTTTTGAAACGTATATTCTGTTTTCCGTTACTCGTAGCGTTCAAGGGTATACTAGATGTAATATGTAACAGAAAGAAGGAGGCTTTTACGAACATATAAAGTATATATGTATATTCTAAACCAGGAACAAAATACGAGGTGTTCTGGCTATATCCATCGTCTATTGTTTTGTCAACGTCGAGATCTCAGTAACTACAAAGCCTAGAAGGTTGATTCCGAGACATAGAAGCAGCGCAAGTTTCTTTACTGATGCTGCCGCGCCCACTCTAACGCTCAAAAACACGTCTTGCCAAATTCTATAAGAATATCAAAAACTTATTGGAAACGCAGCTTTCTAATCTCGACCATAATTTAAAGTTATTTCCATATTATCTTTCTTGCATGCTTCTATCGATTTGCCAAAATTGAAAATTTCTGATAGGCGAGAGACTCGATAATTGCGTTCTCTCTTGTTAAGAACAGAAATGCGCAGAAAAATACATCTTGCTTAAGCTTTGCTCATTTTTTTTTTTGGCTTATTGACTATACCGGAATATATTGTTCAATACGTCCGCCCGGAAAGATTCCGTGCAGTTTGGGCCCATAGTTCCGTTCACTGAGAAGGGCGAAAACCACGGACTCGGTAATCATGCTCTCCAGGGCGTGATCACCATGGGTCTGACCATATATTCGCAGAAGGACCTGTGGGTGTATATCAAGGATTAGCTTTCAAAGAGGGTAACAGGTACTGTGGATGACCTACCTCACGGGGTTGCTGCTTGGGGGCGTGCAATCGTTTCGAAGAACTGCATTCGCGACTATTACTATCGCATCGCTGACGTTTGTGTGCTTGTGTGGCGCCAGGAGCTGCGTCGGCGACGTCATCGTTATTTATTAATTCCCTCGCCATCAATGTTACGCCCACCGCCTTGGCAGCCGACTCATCGTCGTGTATGAAAACTCCGCTTCTATTGGTCACAGTTGCGGTGGCCCCTATGATGTCTTCCTGCTGCTGTTTCTGTTCGTCCAGCTCATCGTAGTCATTTAAATCGGGAAGGCTTACGTAATACAAGAAATTTGACAGCCCGCCACTGCAAGAAAGGAGTTTTGAAAATATTGTGATGCAGCAGAGTCTTTTCCGTCTTCTAACAATTTACATTTCCCTTTTAAATTCATTAGATACATGAAGGAGCCTTATGATTAACTATCCTATTGGAACAACTACACAAGAATAAAGGCAATACATTTATATTTAATGAACTAGAGGGCTTACCTTATGCGCTTCACTACCAAACTCTCCGGAGTAACCACTTTCCAGGGCCCAGTTAGATAGTCTCGGCAAATACGCGCGGCCGCATGTCGAATTTCCTCAAGGGTGGCCTAGGTATTAAAGAGAGGGTGGAGGGATGTGTTTTAGAAGATACTTGAAAGAGAAAGAGAATCACAAAGAGAATCCCAAAAAAGATAGAGAGTAAGAGGCATAGAAATAAACTAAAACAATTCTGCCCGGTACTAGTGGTTTACTAAAAATAGTAAAAACAATTCATGAAAGAAAATGCAAATGCACTTAAAGGGGTAGATTACCAACAAAATTAATATTGATTAGGTAGGCGATGGCTAAAACAGTAATACTATTTAAAGCTCTATATTTAAATCGAGAATATATATATAGAATATAATATATATATATATATAGAATATGTATATAAAATATACATAAATATGTCTGTATATATACATATATGATTTAAAAAAAATGGCCTACATTGCTATTGAAATGCTGCCAGATATTTTCATAGTTGCAACGTTTACTCAAGCAACAATTTAGATTTTTATTATCTGGCTGCTGGAGGCGTTTGAGTGCTTTATTATTCCTAAGATTTCGCTGTTTCATGCTACGCGTAGTTTATCCAAATATTTATGTACTATATGATAGAAATCGTATTATATAAATTTAAAAAATGTAGCGAAGGCACACAGTTAGTCTTTTCGTTGAGCTCTTAGCAGTTAGTAGTTCCCAGCTGGGCGTACGAAAACAAACTGACTCATCGTTACAAAACCAAGACCCAGACGAAACAGAAATAAAAATCCCGTACCGCTCTCGCTCTCGCTCTCTCGGCGGCTGTATACGTTCCTTTTCTACGAACTAAGGACGCAGTCCCCACCCACCGTCCTCACCTTTCCAACGTTTAGGTAGAAACCAAACAAAACCACTACTTTGGTTTTTTACATATGTTGCGTGCAATAGCGAAGAATGAGGGTAGCAGGTAAAATAGCTGGAATTGTGTACCTGACGTACAACAAATGTTCTTATAATTCTTTGGTACCCTCACAAGCCAATTATGGAAGTTTCCACGCATCTTGACACACATCGAACATTTACAAGAAAACCCCCACCACACACACTCTTATCAAGACTGTTTGCTGTTGCTGTTGTTCTTATACCCGTTACTCGCAGAGTAAAAGGGTATACTAGATACGTTGATTACTTATGTAACAGGCAGAAGAAAGCGATTCCGCAGCGAAAATTTGTTGACTCATGTTGCCACGCCCACTCTAACGTCGACAAACCTCCCAAAACGGTCACGCCCACACTTTTAGGCCATTTTACAATTTTTTTTTCATTTTATTCCCCAGTATTATCTATCGATATCCCAGAAAAATTATGAAATTTCGCGTTCCCATTCCCACTAGTTGAGTAACGGGTATTTGTAAGTCCGGGAACTCGACTATAGCATTCTCTCTTGTTATTTCTTTAGTTAGGCAAAACAGAATGCAACGATAAATAAAACTGAAACTAATTTAGTAATGATTTAGTAATTTTGTAGCATGTTAAAATAAAGCTGTGAAACGTACGTATGGATGTTTTGCGCACTACGTACGTATGTTTTTAATGAGGTCGTCTTAATCAGCCAAATGAAGCTGGGGTCGGAAAAAAGGAATTTTTGAAATTGGAATTTTTTCCGACCTCAGCTTACTTGATCTGTTTTATTCGTATTAATCTTATTTCTTTGAAAATAGTTGCCACATTTTAACAATTTTTAGGTATTATATGTTTTACAAAGCTACAATTTCATGCTCAATGTTTTACGGCTGCTTGAATGAACTTTGCCCAGGCTTAAAACAAACGACCACTGCAACCAGATGCAAGCTTCTTATCTAATTCAGGGATCTTGACGTTTTGTATACAAATGTTTATTATATGTGTACACATTAATGGTTTCTATTAGATGCTTTAAATCGATTTGTTTTTAAAAATAACTAATTTATTGTCTCAACCTAAGATTCAAAAAATATTTTCATTAAATGCGTACGTAATACTACCACGAATTACGTACTTAGACATGTCCAACTTTACCTTATATTATTAAGCTTTTTATTCATTGGCCAACTTAAGTTGGAAAAACCTGGTAGCTCAAGAGCTTAGTCCACTCGCTTTCAAGCTTTTGGTTATTTAAGAAATAAAGTAAAGTAATTTCCATAAGTTGCGATCTATGTCATTAATTTTGATGGCTCTAAAAGTTAAATATTATCTTAATTTAAATGGTGGTGTGTACGTGCCAATGATAGAAAACATTTGATTGCTCTCAAAATGCCTTGATCGTTTTTTATGAGATGTGCTTTGTCAAAAAAACTGATTTCGAGAAATGCTTTTAAGTTTTTATAAAAACCATTTTTTCAGCTGCTAACGAGAAGTTGCACCGATTTGCAAATAGAAATCGGTGCAAATTTCTTAAAAGTTTAGTCGTGGCCGTTTTGGGCGGTTTGTGTCCGTTAGAAGGGGTATGTCCAAAATGTATAGCAAAATTTGTATTCCGATAGCAATTTGCAAGCCAAACAATATCACAAAAAATGAATATCTGTCTAATCTCTTCTTTCTAGCTTTTATAATTTCTGAGAACTCGACGTTCTTACGGACGGAAAGACGGACATGGCCAGATCGACTAGGATATTGATGTTAATTAAAACAAGAGAGCATGCTATAGTTGAGTAACCCGACTATCAGATACCCGTTACTCAGCTATTGTGAATGCGAACGAGAAATTTAATCATTTAAATAGACATTGGGGAATAAAATGAGAAAAAATTTATAATTGTTCAAAAGTGTGGGAGTAACCGGTTTGGCGTCTTTAGGGCGTTAGAGTGGGTGTGGCAAAAAGTCATTTTGCAAATCGATAGAAATTTAAACTACTAATAAAATTATGAAAAAAAAAATATCCAAACATTTTTTAAAAATGTGGGGCTTTCGAGTAGGCGTTGCAAAAAGTTTTTTTGGCAAATCAATAGAAATTTTCAAAACAATAAAATTAAGGAAAAATATCCAAAAATTTTTCAAAAAATTGTGACTGGGCGTGACAAAATTTTTGAAATTTAGAAATTTGCGAGATTAATAAAAATGTGAAAAAAAATCAATACTTTGTGCGGCTTGTGGACGTTAGAGTGGGCTTGGAAACATGGGTCAACAAAGTTGCACTGCGTCTTTGACTCTTAAATCTGTATGCTGAATCTCAAACCTTTATAGTTCCTGAGATCTCCAGACGAACTGACGGACAGACGGACATAGCTAGATCGACTCGGCTATTGATCCTAACCAAGAATATACATATGTACATATATACTTTATATAGTCGGAAACGCTTCCTTCTGCCTGTTACATACTTGTCAACGAATCTAGTATACCCTCTTATGTATAAATACACTTCAGACCGTCGGAAAGACGTCCTCCTACCTTTTACCCTACAAGCAAAGGGTATAAAACAGGTTTCTCACCTAAATGAAGTGCAACAGGTAAAAGATGGTTATTAAACACGAGCTTCACTTCTCGGTGATAACATTCATTACATGTTAATAAAGTTGAGAAAAATATTGTAGTATTTGCCAATATGTACTGGCAACTGGTACTGGTACTGGTACATTGAATAAGTAAAACTTAAACCCATTTTGCTTTTACACTACTTTAGCCAAAGTAATTGAAACGCATTAGTCTATTGTCTTCGCTTTAACCATACTAGCGCCACATGGACATAATCGGTCCCCAAATTGTACTTGGCCAATATATTTTTGCCATGTATCAGCATGATAAATATAATACTTTTTGTCTATTTGTGCACACATATGTAAGTAAAATTCTTCGGCTGCATCAATAATTTAACTTTCCCAATAAGTTCTCCCTCGATTCTTGGTGTAACCACGTTGGATTTGCGGTTAAGTTAAAAATACGACAGGGCGATAGAACTCTACGGGAAGTGGGTATGTGAAATGTAAGATGTGTATGTATGTACATGTAGCTGCGCAATATCAATAACAGGGACTTATAAAGATAATTTAGTTAAATGTGGGAAATATGATCTTACCGTCATTGGGATGTTAACTGCGCAATGACAACAATCCACCTTACTTAGTAACAATGTATAGCTAAACTATGTAATTCGATCGCACAACTTGTAGGCCAGGACGGTTAAATTTTAAGTAAGCGGCGCACGCAATACAAAATCGGAATATAAACAAGAGAGAATGCTATAGTCGAGTTCCCCGACTATCAGATACCCGTTACTTAGCTAGTGTGAATGCGAACGCGAAATTTCATAATTTTTCTGGGATATTGATAGATATTGGGGAATGAAATAAGAAAATAATTAAAAATTTTTCAAAAGTGTGCGCGTGAACGGTTTGGCGGCTTTAGGGCGTTAGGGCATGGCAAAATGTGTTACGGCAAATCGATAGAAATTTACATGAATAATAAAACTATGAAAAAATAACGAAAAATGGTTCAAAAATGTGGGCGTAGCTATATGGGTCATTAAACTTGCGCTGCGTCTTTATGTCTTAAGTCTGTATGCTGAATCTCAATCTCCCGAGATCCGGAGATCTCGACGTTCATACGGACGTCGCACAGACGGACATGACTATATCAACTCGGCTATTAAATTGATCAAGAATATATATACGTCATATAGTCGGAAACGCTTCCTTCTGCCTGTTGCATACTTTTCAACGAATCTAGTATACCCTTTTACTCAACGAGTAACGGGTATAAAAAGTACTGATAAGTCAATAAAGGAGATTGGTAACGGCAATGCACGAATAAGTGAGCGATCCACGAGGCGATAACAAAAATTTTCTGAGATTAAAAATCGACGTGGAACCGCAAAAATGAAAAATGGAATGCAAAACATTTATTTTTTAATAGGCTGTGTTGATTATAAGGCAGGTACTTAAAGACAATATACTTCCTACCTAGACCTTAATTTAGCGATAACATGCCAATGAACCATACTTTCGTTAACACACGACAAGGCAAATGACAAGAAGTCTTTATAAACATTGTAATGTTTGTAAGTGCGTGTAAGTAGCTTTACCATCTGGCGACCGAGACTGAAGTTCAAGTTTCGTCACGTGCTAAAAAATGTGTACAAACATACAAACATATGTACAAACATTCACATACCTTTACAATATAAAGATAAAAACATACATACGAAATTGGGCAACGATCTGAATGCGTAAAGCCCCAACAATAACAGAGCATTGTACGAAAGGTAAGGGGCAAAATTGGCGAAACACAAACTTTTAAAACCTTGGTGAAGCATTGTTAGGCGATGCCACTGATACCAGTCTCGAATATCCTTTCTTACCTTTTGCAGGTTGGTGGCCATTGTCCTTCGCTTTCTTATTTATTTATGGTATTTTAATTTTGGTAATTTAATTTTGGAAGCCAGGCACCGACAAATAAGCGGTGTCTGACAGCAGCACTTCAAAAACAGATTTTTGCGGTGAATTGGGCGTCACGTGGTTTTTATTATAGTGCAATATAAAATAACATTGAGTATATACGCAGTCTCCGTTAACGGTTTCAAAGCGCCTACTCACAAGAACGATTCAGATTCGACTACTTAGCACTCGCCGCCTTTGATCGGCGGCGCCATGGAGAAAAGCTCAGTTTTGGTGAAGCAGTAGCTGCGAGAGTCGAGTCGATATTCGGCTCTCTCTTACTCGATTTGCTACTTTATCTGTTATTAAGGGGTACTGCAACACTTTTGATCTGCTCTCGAATTTGTAATTGGGATGTTAAAACAATAATGAATCGAACTGCATAATAAATTTGAACTGAATTTCAACTACGGGCTGAATGATACAACTGTTGCTGGCATCTGGTTCAATGTGTTTCCTTTTTTTATCTAAATCGTATCTCTCTGGTATTTTCCAAGTCGATTCCGTATTAAAATAATACACAAAAGTTCGTGAACGTCAATATGACAAAGTATTTTAATATTTTAATTATTAAGTTTCACAATTTAAAGGTTGACGCTTAGCATGCATCTCTATGGACTGCAGTGTGCGAAGTCAACTAATATACATTCACGATGACAAACAAATAAACTTTAGGTCAAAGTAAACACAACAAAAGATAGTACTATAGCACTCAGCTATTGTTACTCAGCAAGCGGGAGTACAAATTAGACATTTCCAAATCCTCAGGCATATGAATACACAATACATAAATATAGTAATAAAATGAAAAACAAATACATTTTTTTTTTTTAATTTTTGGCTTGTGGCGCATGATAACATGATCCGATAATAAATTTCGTAAAAACTTTACGATTTCGATTTAAAATCGCAAAATCGTAAGAATTTTTTTATTTATAAAACGGGCACTTTTGAATGGCCGTAATGAAAAGTAAATGCCTGTTTTCTATCAAATAGGATTTTATTTACTAAGGGGAAATACGTGGTCTATTGATGTTTATTCCACACCATTACAAGATTATTCTGACATTTAGTTATTTTAGAAAAATTTTTTCTGACCTCAGATTTGACATACGATATTTTGCCGTCGGCAACAATTTTCGATTAAGACGTCACCAAAAGTTATCGCGAAGGTTGCCGTACTGTTGGTGAAACGAATAAGGCAAGTAAAACACTTGTATAATATATAAAAGAATTCATTAATAAATTTAAAGGAGGGACAAACGTGCTGATCGTAAATAATGCTATTTAATTTAATTACATAAATGGACAATGTCCAGTAAAAAAGTAATTGCGAACAACGGAATTAAAACTGTAAGGAAGGTGGCTGCTCTATTGTTTGGAAAACAGTTAAATAGCTGTTTTCTGTTTACAAAACATTCCAATAGCAAACATTTTGCAAAAACCAGAGCAGACTTAAAAACGAAATCAAAAGATTTGGCCACGATTTGCTACGATTAACGCAGCATTACTGATAGAAATTAACAAAACAAGCAGTGAAATAAAAAGACCCCAAAAAAATGTCGAAACTGTGGGCATGACAATATGCTCTGCGAAGGAAAATAAATTGAACATAAAAACAACAGAGAATGCTATAGTCTAGAAATTGGCAAGACAAACCAAACTTGCGCTGCGTCTGTGTCTCTAGAATCTGTATGCTTAATCTCAACGCAGCTTTTATAGTTCCTGAAATCTCGACGTTCATACGGCCGACAAAATATCTTATAAAATACATGCTTAATAATATGAGTACGTAAATATTTTCTTACCTGCGTTGCAAACTTATGAATAAAATCAATCATGTTTAAAAAGATTTCCACTCCTACAAGCCGACAAAAAATCGCGCGCCCACACCTTTGATAAAGATTTTTGGCATTTATTTTTTTTGGCTAGACTATTGATTCTGACAAAAAATAAAAAAAAAAACGTTACCTGATAAAATCTTTTCAAATAATCTTGTCTACGGATAAAGGGTAAAATAGGGTAAAGACTAGTATAAATTGGTATCCAGAAGGATTGGAAGATGGAACACTTCCCAGAGATTTATCGAAATTAATTTTGCAGAAACAACTGGGAAACAACTGTCAAATACTTGGGTATCTATCACGTTAGACAATAGGCTAAAATTCAAAGATCACATAAGTGACACAATCGAACAACTTAAAGCCATTATCTGCTCGCTTTATCCATTTATAAACATAAATTCCAGATAAAACATTGAAAACAAAATGTTCTGTTCAGGTCAATCTTCCAAGCACTATCTTTTTACGGTGCTCCAGTATGGTCAGAAATGGCCAAATGTCACATTAACCTG
The DNA here is from genome assembly GCF_000001215.4 of Drosophila melanogaster. NCBI lineage: Eukaryota > Metazoa > Arthropoda > Insecta > Diptera > Drosophilidae > Drosophila > Drosophila melanogaster. Next base: position 21,625,795 of record NT_033779.5, read on the forward strand.
CTACAAATCAGACAAAACAAAATATTAAAACTAATCTTTAATCACCCTTGGCATCACTCAACAGCTCATTTACATAACCGAGCCAATATTGAAGTGGTTTATAATAGATTAATAAGATTGTCCCAAAATTTCTCTATTAAATGTCAAGAGGCTGTGCACCAGCATATAAATGATTTGACCTATCCACCTTAATTGTAATTTTTAGATAATAGCCTTTTTTAAGTGCTTAGATTTTTTTTCAATTACATAAAATTTTTTTCCCAATCGGTATAATATTTTCATTATCATATTATTCATATTGATATTAATATCTAAGTAGATAAGGTTTAATTATTGGCCTGTACTCTTATTATTGTTAAGGTTAAAATAAAAAAAAATTGGATGTCATTAAGCGTGAAATAAATGAAATGAAATAAAATTTTGCGGAGTTTATTCTTCATGTAATTTTAGCTAAAGTGTGAACTGTAGATTTGCCGTGTTTGTTTTACAGGCTTCTTAATTGACGTAAATATATGGGATATAATGTCATGAGTCAAGAGATTATCAAATATTAAATTTTCTGATTAAAATTAAACGAAAGTCCAAAAATACAAAAAAAAAAACAACTTACCGTAGGCAAAATAGTAATACTATTTGTAACGTTCTGTGTCGAAATCATATTACCTAAAATAGTTTACTTTCCACTAATATGTACTTGGACCGCACCCTACCAAGAAAATAATAATTTCTACTATTGGCGACAGCTGTTATTTGTGCGAATACAAACATGCTCAAATTAATAAAAGTTACGCTTACAGTTTGATTTTAATTTTTACGTTTCATTTTATTTTTTAATAATCTCGAATCTTGATTTTGCTGAATGCTGGATTTACTGGCCATTACCTTTCCTGCCCATTAAATCGTTGTTAAACATTGAACATTAATGAGAGTTTCGTCGCAGACTATTTCGTAGGCTTAGACAAGTAAATAAAATGTAATTGGGAATGTGAAATAGGTGGTACCTTGATTACAAATAAAAAAGGTACGATTTCGAAAGCATTTTAAAAATAAACATTTCAGAGTATTGCTGTAAAAGTTGTTTTTCGTACTTTTTATTGTTTCTATGTGGTAGTATTTTTTTAGCCGGTTGGCATACATTTTTCTGGGGTTGTTGCTGGCAGCTTTTTGTTACATTTTACTGAATTTTTAGTTTTACTTTGTTCGATATAAATATTCATACTCAAAAATAAGATACGGTTGTAAAATTAAAAATTGTAAAGGATTACATATGTTATTTTGCCGTAATTGTTTTGATGTTTTTCTTACTTAAAGATTTTGTTTGCAATTTGTTTCATTCGCTTCGTATTTTTTTTTACAATTATTAAATTTGACGCTTTTGTTTACAACTTTTATTCTTAAAACATAGAGGGTCTCGCATCTTAATTTCGCTTAATATTGTTCTCTTAATCCTTCGCTTTATATATATATATACTTTGCTTTAAAGTTAAGATTTTAAGTAAGTTTTTAAATAATAATGGATTTTTTGTTTTCGTTTGTTGCCGGTATTGTTGGTTGGTAGGTTGTTTGTTAGTAGAGAGAGAGAGAACCGGTACGCTATAAAACTACGCTCCCATTGCCGGATTGTTATTGGAGAATTGCGCCCGCCACCCAAGCAGCCACCCACGTATCACCCGCTCACAAGAGCGGAAAATGGATACAGTCCGGGTTCCTGGCGGTAGAACCGTAATTTCTGTGATTTGCTTTTTTTGTGTTAGTAAGTATTTAATAAGTAGATTACTGAGTTTGCTGCTCCGCGGGCGATTCCCTTAGGCGGCCACTTCGCTAGCCTCGGCCCCATTCTGAACCTCATCCTTTGTGCTGGCCTCATCAAGCTTAGCCTTTTTCTCCGGCGTGGCGACGGCCTCATCTGCCTTGGCTGCAGCCTCATCCACCTTCCGCTTTACAGCCTCAATGGCGGGAGCATCTGTAAGGCGATAATAAAAATTGAACAATAAGAACATGAACGTGGAAAATTTGTTTGGCATTGATATCATTGATATCATCATACCTGTTGAGTCACCGTTGGTGACCTCCTCGGAGCCATTCTCGACAGCAGGTAGAACAGCTTCGCTGCTCTCTTTTTTGGTGTCCTCCCCATCGGCAGCGGAATCCTCTTTTTTATCCTCGTCCTTCTTCTCATCCTTATCGGCGGCAAAAGAAACAGTGGGCTCAGACGCCTTTTCACCATCGACTGCGTCGGTGGGCTCGGTCGCGCTGCTGTCGGCGGCTCCGTTCTCCTTGGCTACGCTCTCCTCTTCGGCGCCACCGTTTTCTGTGATGCTCGCCTTCTCAGCTGCTACCTCCTCGGCGGCAACTGCATCTTTCTTCACAGCATCAACTTCCTCAGCTGCGACCTTCTCGACAACAGGGGTCTCACTGTGGGTGATAATCAGAGACGAAAGTCAGTATGCACTTATAATTTTTTCCGAAGGTGGCCGAACTGAACTTCGTATGCATAGCATTCTACTACATACAAAACTCTAAACAGTAAATCAATTAAAAATTATCAAAAACTAAAACTATTAATTATTAATTAATTAAATATTAATTGAATTTAAAAAAAAAAAAGAAAAATTTCAATATAGCGCCGGTAGGTAACGTTTATGTTTTCATCCTCCACTTTCTATTCATAAGAGCCCCAGGACGTTCGGAATTAAAACTAAAAAAAAAGTGCATTGTTACATCTGCCGGCGTTTTTCAAAAATGGGATCAACAACTCGTGCAAGCTGCGACGCAAAAGGAAGCGCGAAAAGGTGAGTGCGATTAGGCGGCACGCTCTTTTTCATATAAATGGCATATATTCATTTGTTATTTCAGTGCTCTCTACCAACAGATGAGAACAGGGTAGAACCAAAAACACGCTTGCAGACGTGCAAAATGAAAAGCGAGACCCGTTTAAACTAAAACGAACAAAGATAGAAATAAAAACCAGTTTTAATGGGATTAATGACAATATAGTCGTTTCTCTCGCACTCATCTACCAACAGATACTCGCCATCTGAGGTAGATAGAATTCTATAGGGCGAACAAAAAGAGAGTTGCAAAGTAGCAACGCTAAACGACAAAAATAACGGTCCAAACGATACAAACAGTAGCATAACGTCATACAACCTGCGTCTTTCAAAGAAAACCGGAACAGCCTTAGGCATGAGTTTTGTTTTGTTATGTATTATAAGCTGCAACATATAATAACTACTTAAAAAAAATATATACATAAGTGTTCATCGATAGGGAAAGAGGGAGTATTTTTGGTAATGCCAATATAGATATGCGTGAAAATTTATACTGTTAATTTCAAGCTTCGAGCTTTAAGCTATCAAATGGGTATAAAAGGCAAGCCTCGAAATTTGATGTCTGGTGAGAAACGCAGCAAAGCAACATACGAGGTAGCACAGACAGATGAAATGAAACAGCACAAGAAAAGAGCGGCAACTTGAATGCTGCACACGCATACACACACACATGTCTATAGACTTTTGCGCATTTGGCCTGTCGTCCGCATACACTCAACGCATTACTCCGCCGCTACACACACACACACAAATAATTCATCGTTGCTGTTTGCCGGCCGGAGAAAGAGCGAGAAGGCACCATGACGCCGCGCCAAATTAAACGGCGTCGGTTTTTGCGCGCACACCGTTTTGCCTTTGGCGGGAACGAGACAACTACATTAGTGCCAACAAGCGGTTTGCGTATATAGACACAGAATTCAAAAGAAAATTTCCAAATCTTTTCGGCAAATAACATAGATTTTCATTAGCAAAATTCGCTACAAGTCCATTGCTTAAACAAAATCCACAAACGTCCGAAAACAAGGCAAGCAAAGTACTCACTTCTTTTGCTCAGCCACATCAGCCATTTTGAATTACTGTTAGATATTACTTTTCAAACGCGAAGCGAGAAAACACGTTGTAACTGAGGGTTTTTGGATCACCAAGCACGCCTTAAATATCAGCACAAAGATTTTAAAAGAACGAAATTTTATCAATATAGTTTCCTCTTTAGTAGCTTTGCTAAGAAAGTAGCTTGGTTGCTGGAGATTTTGCCGTACAATTAAGAACGTCCACACAGTCACAAAGAAAAACGCCGAATGAGAGAGCGGTGAGCGTCGGACCGGCTTTTAAAGCGCCGCCCTGTAGTGTTGGTAGACGTCGGTAGTCCGCTTGCGATAGTTCCGCCTCCGGAAAACATATCTTTGTTTGTTATCGTTATCACCCGTTCTCTATTTAATTCGGAGTTAGCTTATGCTGATAGATTTTTACAATTTTATTTTAATATATTAAAGAGATGAAATATAGCAGTGACAAATATTTCAAAATAACGGTCCCCTAAAAAGGGCTGCCACCTTTTAACTATTATTTAGCGGCTACACAAATATAGCAGGTAAAATATTCAAATGCATTCCTATCCTTGTTTTTCTCATTGACCTGAGTGATTTTTCGTGTAATACACCTTCCCAATTCTAAGTTTTTTTTTTGATCCGGTACTCCTAAAAATTAAATAAACAAACACACAAACATGTATGTTCATATATATATATATACACATATCGTCATTTTTAAAAAATTCAAGCTTTTTATTAAATTACATCAATCAATTTCCTTGTAAATTACACAGTCTACAAGATCTTAAAAATAATATCTTAAAGATATGTCATATGTATGTAATCAAACACATAAAACCGACGGAAATAATCCTCACCCCTCTGAAAACATTTTCAGGTAGTCAGATATGCACGCATAAGTACGTACATACATACATATGTATAGTGGCCTTGTCTGCGTCCCTTGATCGGTATAATAGAAAAAAGAATTAGAGTGCGCTACCAGGCAGCTGGTAAATTTTCTGCTTCACTAAAATTTTACAATATTTTAGGCTATTGGCAAGGAAAACAATACACTAGGACTGAGATTCCATTGCCGAAGAACATAGACGCTATTATACATACATATAATTACAAGTTTTCAATTTTCATAAGTCAACATTTAATTTTAGGTCTCATGCTAAACTCCACTTATTGATCTATATTGATTGACGATCAATCCTCGGTCTCGAGCTTTTTTAATATGGACTTTGGGCTGTAAAATTTTAATGGGCTTTTGCAAAGACACTAGAATAATCTAGTGTCTTTGGCTTTTGGAGTGAAGTGCATTCGCTCTTGGATACAAGCGCTATTAGATTTTTAAGATTTTATTTATTGAAATTCAAACTTTTGCTTTCGAGCTTGTGAGTGTCGGCTTGGAACGTGAAAACATGCTGATTTAATAAAATTGGACAACGGATGTTTGCTTTACAGGTGGGTGATTTGTTTCGGGTTTTCGATTTCATCGTCTGTAAAATTTTGGGTTTATTCCATTTAGCCTTGCTTTGGGGTTGTTTCTTGTTTCTAAAATATAATTATAGGAACGAGGCATTCGTTTGTATTGAAAAGTCTTTACTTCATATAGAACCAAACATGGTTTAAAGATTGCCGTCAAGGAAAGTATGACTTCCGAAATCCGAAGGGCATCTCCCAAAATTTCGAGAATTAGCTTTTGAAACTTTCGACACGATATTCTAAGGCGATATATCGACCAATAATTAAAGAAAACAGATTTTTCCGCGACGCAGGAAATTGGGCACTACTGGTCTAAGGTTAATATTCTCAACCATTTTGAAATCCCCTTGAACGCACAAAAAAGATTGAATTCAAATCAGTTATGCTCTAATGTCTAAGTTCGCAGCAAAGAATTATATACGTAGATAAGCACGTACATATCAATGAAGATACCTATATTCTTGAACAGAACAAAATTATATTTTCATCACAAAAGATGATTTCAGAGCAGTAAAGGTGTCATCGTTACTAGTTTTTTTACATCGTTGAGGCGGGCTTTGATTTGAAATCAGTAGATTTTTTTAAGGAAAAAAATCAACGGATCTATTTACTAAATTCATAATTTGTGGTATTTAAAAAATAACATTTAGAAAAATAGACTTGGAAATGCCTTTTTTTTATTCTGAATAAAATTCTTTGGTCCCCAAATTACTTACTAATGTATAAAAAGTATAACGTAAATATCTCTTACTCATGTTTGTATACTATGTTTAGTGGACATCAATAAATGCAACAGAACTCTACTATGAAAAATTAACCAATTTTTTTCTGAAGCGTTATTTACATTCTGTAAGGCATTTAATCAGTGTGGCTTGCATTATGAGTAAGTGAGTGGCAAAAGCAAAAAAAATGTTCAACCCAAAATTCGATAAAAATATAAATTGCCATACATAAGCATTTTTAAAGCCGCGAAACCGGCCACGTCCACACTTTTGAACAATTTTTAAATTTTGTCGAATTTTTTCCTAATAAATTTCTCCGTTCTGAAGTTATTAATTTTGGCCAGAAAAAGTGGTTAGGTTTCCCATAGTGCAGTCCACCCCGACACACTCACACAGGCGCTGTCAAATAGCAGCTGCACTCATTTTAAGGTCAGCTGCATTCATGACGTTTTCTTCATCGGTCAGTGGTTGCCTATTGGCGGGAGACCTTAATGAGATTTAATTAACTTTATGCTCTTCCGGTAATATTCTGAATACGCTATTGTGCAAAGGGACTCTTATCAGGATAGCCCAGCTGTACCGTTATCAGTGCATTGCTTCGATCGCATGCGCAAAAACGAGCTTTCAGCCGAAAAAGCTTGCTCTCGTTCGACCTCTGAGCGTTTAAACATGAAATAACGGAGGTCCTTGCTGGTGAGGCTGAAATCGACAATCAGTCAAGTTTATCGGGGCGGCTTAGTTTAGTCGAAGGATATTGCTCGGTGTCTTGCGTGCAAACTTGCTAGCAGAAAAAATTTAACACATCGAAAAAGCAAATAACCAGCATAGCAAACGTATGTTAAGGAAGTAATCAAGGCGGACGGTTATCAATAACTTCCAAATATCTTGGACTTATATGCTGGAGCTGTTAGTTACTGGGATACAAATTTAAAGCAAACGAGGGTTTGTTGCAATAGGCAGAGGGTACACACGCTCGCGAGCTGTTATACAAATGAAATCAAATAGAGCATTTAAACAAGCCTTGAGAAACTGAGCCTAACTCACACAAAGAGGAGAAACACATGTACGCGCATACCTAGACAAGAAAGTGATTTTCCACAAGAAAAGGGACGAGAGGTGTGTGTTACTTAGTTTGTCAGTCGAATATTTCTCAATGGGGAAATGAAGAGGTAGTCATATGAAGAGAAAGAGGCAGCGGTGGGGTAGAGAGCAGCGAGAGAGCGGACGAAATTTTCTGATTACAGTTACCGTGGTCTACTATGGTGTCGAATGCTGCAAAAAAGGATCACGAGTTTTAACAGAACAATTTCAATATGATAACCAACTTATCTGTAGTGGTTAGGCAACATTTGATATTTATAATGTTTTTGTTTTTTATGTTGTCATTGAACAGTTCCATTACGGCAATAAATGTGCGGTACAGCCATATGCAGGTAAGCACACACTTTCGTGCTCTAACAGTTGTACATATGAGAATATTCACCGCTCTCTCTCTCTCAAGGACGCTTCCGCAGTGCATTTAATTTGAGTGGACGGAGGATGCACCGATAAGTGTCAAGATTACTTGCTTATACTTTGTCCCTGTATTTCGATTTTGCCTTGCAGTGCTTCGATTCAGACAAGTGAACTATTTTATGTTCTTGTCACATTACAAACAAATAAACCAAGGACATGGTGTCGCTTTATTACTAAACCACAAATACGAAATAAGCTCTCCGAACAACGAATAACATCCTAGAAGTTAGACAAACGAGATGGAAGCAAATTTGGAGAACGGTCAGAAAACGATCGCCTCGACAAGCAAATCGCATTCGCAGCGTCAAACAACATCTCGACGGCGGCAAAACGACAGCGATGTGGCCGGAGGCGTGGGAATCACCGGTGGGGGAGTCGTCATTTTGCCGCAGCACGTGCTTAACGAACTCTACCACAACTACTCCATCAAACAACGCCGCAGTGGATTGAAGTGGTTTGTCTTTGCGGCCGCGTTGTTTAACATATGGACCATCGGAATTCCCTGGGATCAGTCGGCCCCTACGAGAGGTGAGCTATGAATAGAAATAAATTGTTTAAAGAAATTAGTATCGCGTTAAAGACCTTGTCGGATGGATGTGTACATAACTTATACCTCATATCTGACAATGTATATTTATAAGAATAACTTTTTAAATGATTACAGTCGTGTAATTTCCTGTTGGAATCAATTTATCAATTTATTTTATTCATTTTTATATATGTCCAAAAATAAATTTTCTTCAGCTTCAGTTATAAGCTTGGATGGACAGAGTACTTATTTAGGTATAAAATGAAAAATCGTCAATCTGCCAACATTCACGTACTCTCTTGATTTTAATTTAAATATTGTTTACGCCCAGAATGATACTGCGTACTTTTTTGTTTAATAGAGTCGGTTCGTCTCTCTGTCCGTATGAACATCGAGATCTCGGTAACTATAAGAACCAACAAGTTGGAACTAAGCATAAGTGTTTTTTTTACAATAATTAAAATAAGTTATATCAAATAATTTCATGTTATTCCATATTCTAGTGATCAACTGTTGTATGCTGTTAGCTTACTTGGCATTGACAGCGCTCCTTCATATTGGACGCCGTTCTGATAAACCGGCACTGAGGCGCTTCCACCAAATACTCCTGATTATTGTGCCACGGGCACTGTGGCTATTAAGCATTCTTCATTTTACCGTTTATGTTATTCTGCAGCCTAGTTTTTCTCCAAGGTAAGCTATTACAATTAAAATGATAAATACTGGAGGACTCCACAAAGTGTATTTTGCAATTATACAAAGGGCAAGAAGCAATTCATGTGTGCTTTCAATTTCTTCATCGCTTTCAGGGACCTACTTGGCTGGGCCATCCTTCTAAATTTCTTGGTCTATGTGACGCTGCCATTACAGCTGATTTTTCTTGGTCTGTCGATTGGATGTATCACATATTTCATTTGCCTCAGTCTCCCTGTTGGTTATTCTCACTGGGACTCGCTGCTCTCGAACCAATTAGCGGCTAATGCAGTTTTGATAGCCACGGCAGCGCTGATAGGCCTTTTGTACTACTTTATGGGTGAGGCCAAGCAGAAACGAGCCTTTCTCGAGGCCAAAAAGAGCCTTGAAGTTAAAATGGTCATAGAGGAACAGTCGGCCGAACAGGTTTGCATTCTGTTTTACTGACCGTGGATATGAAATATAAAATTTGCCCCTATTAGGAGCGTCTGCTATTGTCTGTGCTGCCAAAGCATGTGGCTATTAAGATGCGGGAAGATTTGGGATCATCCAGTTCCGAGGCTTTTAAAAAAATTTACATGAGTCGGCACGAGAATGTAAGGTAAGCATTAAATCGATTGACTCTTCAAGCTGTAAAAATAAAAAATTCTTAGTTATTCGTTTTAATATTTCAAATATACATACAAATGTACATAAAACAGAATTTTCTTAACTTGATAAAAAACGCTTAGAACCTGTTCATTGTCGCTAATATAAAACAATACTATATGTCCATTACCACCAAATTTTATTTTAATCAAATATATCACAACGTTTTTATATTCTCGCAAAGCTCATTCATCGAAAGTATTTCACGCTCCTCAATATGAACTTTACATTTCCTAAGCTCTTAATTCTCATTGTGTGTGTTCTCAAATGTGTCAGTATTTTATTTAATCTCTATTTTACTTACACTGCCTCTGCAAATAAATTTCAAAATATTTTTCCTATTTTTTTTTTGTTCAAACAAGCATTCTATATGCGGATATCGTTGGCTTTACCGCCATCTCCTCCACATATAGTGCGCAAGATTTGGTAAAAATGCTTAACGAGCTCTTTGCACGTTTCGACAGACTTGCTGAGGTAAATTTGCAAAATATAAAATTGTTGTCTGTTAATGATTTTGATTATTTTAAAACCTCGTTGTCATTTAATTTTGTATTATGTTCATTATATTTAATGTTTATTTCTAAACCACGTAAAAAGTTTTTCTTCTTAAATTATATTACAAACCACATAACGTGAACTTTTTAACAGTATGCAGTCGCTTACATTTATTAAAAAGAGACAGATTCTTTATATTGACAGAAAGACATGGTCAGATTGACTTATGTAGTAGACTTTATTAAAAGTACTCTATTTTGTTGGAAAAGCTTCCTCCTACCTGTTAAATACTTTTCAAATTATCTATTACATCCTCTACGAGTGTGTACTAGTATATCCACGATTAACGGATATACAAAAAAAGGGGATACACATTTGTATAATTTATTGTAATGAGACACAGAAGGAACTCTGTTCGTTGGCCAAAACACCTTTTTAATAGTCGTTGATCCAAATTAAACAAAAACCTTGGTATATACCATTTCAGAATTCCGATAAAGGGCGATTCAAACGCATGTTGAAAGCATTAATTCTTTAAACAGTTAAATATACAATTAAATGTGATGTTTTTGAACAGTTAAAATTTATGGTGTTATCCTAGTACAAGTTGTAGTCACAAGACTACACTTTTAAGACAGTAATAGATTTATAAATCATTTCTGTATGGTTCAAATGTCAAAATGGTCAAAAATCCACAACGTCAGAAATTAGTGGAAATTAGGTTGTTTTTCTTTGTTTCTCCTTGAATTGCAAATTTTTTTAAATCTTATAAATAACTATAATAAAATCAATTCAGTTAAAACAAGAGAGAATGCTATAGTCGTGATCCTCTACTATCAGATACCCGTTAAAGAAATTAAAAAATTTTAAATAAGAAAGAAAGGTCGTGGCCACAGTGTTTTTGCAAAGACACTAGAATATTATTATTATAATATAATATTATTCTAGTGTATTTGGTTTTTGGTTTACCTATAAAAACTGCCAATACAAATCATAAAACGAGAAAAATCTAAACATTTTTCCAAAGTGCGTACAGTTTTGCGCCGTTTTTGAGCGTTAGAGTGGGTGAGCGTGACGAAAAGTTGTTGGCAAATTGAAAGAAATTTTGTACCTTAATAAAATTATGAAACAATATGTGGGCGTTAGAGTGGACGTCGCAACATGGGTTTCTGGAGTCTGCATACTTAATCTCAACTTGCAAGCCAAACAATAATTTTTTTATATGTAGTTCCTGAGATCTCGAAGTTCATACGAACGGACAGGGATAGATCGACTCGGCTTTTGATTCTGATCAAGAATATATATTCATACTTTATATGGTCAGAAACACTTCCTTCTGCCTGTTACATACTTTTCAACGAATCTAGTATACCCTTTTATTTTACGAGTAACGGGTATAAAAATAAAGACAGCCAGAACTGCTCTTTGGTTGAATTATATTAAGATGAAAGCTTCAGTAATCAGTCCAGAAACTGTACAAAACTGTTCAAGAAATAAAATTTTAAAATTGTATTAATTAGTGTTAAAAAACAGCAACATTGAAAAAATACATCACATGAAAGACTATATTCATTCGATCCTATCCTCTTAATTTAGGGCAAAAGAAATAGTCGTTGACCCCACTGCATTAATTACCCGCGCTACAAGTAGAGCTGGTGTGCACTTTCTGAAAGTTGCTTTGTCGCCTGCATATCTTTATCTCGTTGGCAGAAAGTGCGAGTAGCGGGAATATGATTCGACTATAGCATTATTTTGTTTTTCTGGATGACTTAAACTGTTTAAATTTAATTAAGAATTTTAATTTCACTGAATTACAAACTAGATTTTATATGAAAATAAGCCTATTGATTTATTGATTGTTAATTTGTGATCGTACCTAAACTAAACCACAATTGCCTTACTCTAGAAATATCAACAATTGCGCATTAAGATTCTTGGCGATTGCTACTACTGTATTAGCGGTGCCCCTGATGAGCGTCCAGATCACGCCGTCCTGTGTGTGCACATGGGACTCTCCATGGTGAAGGCCATTAAGTAAGTAGCGGTTGTAGATTTTCCCTAGGGAAAGTGGGAAACAGCTTGACAGGCGAAAGGTGACGATGAATCCGCGCTTGTTCAATTATTAATAATTAACCACGCTCGCTCCTTTTGCTAGTTGGGGCTTCTAAGAATCAGCCACTTATTACTCTCTCCGTGTGCTTGAAGGTATGTGCAGCAGAAGGCCAACTCACCTGTTGACATGCGAGTAGGCATTCACACTGGAGCCGTGCTCGCTGGAATTCTTGGGCAGCGACAGTGGCAGTTTGATGTTTACTCTAAGGACGTAGAGCTGGCTAATAAAATGGAATCGAGCGGAAAGGCTGGGTAAGTCAGGCATACTTTCAAAATGCATATTTATAATAGCCATCGTTATTGCTCATTTGTTTACACCTGTATATTAACGTATTCTTACAAACTTAAATTGATTACCTTTTCAGACGCGTTCACATTTCGGACAAAACGCTTGCCTTTCTGAACGGCGAATTCGAAGTGGAGGCCGCCTTTGGAGAGAAACGAGAGGAGTTGTTGCGTATTGCTGGGCTAAAGACGTATTTTATCACCAAAGTAGTTAAAGCGGTGAGTTTGAAAAAAGGATCCTTGAATGAAGCATAGGATTTTTAATATATTTTCATGGGAGCTACCAACCCAATAGCTTCCTTCCTCATTTTCTTATCATGCTCAGCTTAAAAAAGTTCTATTTAATATGTACATGTAAAAATGACTTAAAAAGTACGCTCTGAAAATGTATTTCCTCGACGCGCTTAACACAAAATTTTTACTTGTTACGGAACCTTTCTTTTAAAAGTGAAATATTACGCCTTTGGGAATTTATGGGCTATACAGCTTTAATTTAGGCTCGTTTAAGCAAGATATACCAAAGATTTTTCCAGTCCTTAATCTATTTTATTTGGAATAAATAGTTCGAATATCCAAAAATCATTAGGAATTTGATTTTCTAGCAACATACAGCACAAATCTCTATTCCCATGTATTCAGCAATAGCTATTTGGAAGCAGCTAGAAGCTAAGCTAGAAATACAAGTTACACTTGCGTCGATATATTTTCAACATTTAAATGGTTTTATTACCCGAAATGGCGTTTGGTACTCTGATACAAACCATAACCACAAATACGTTCAACGACCTATAGCACAGCCACAAAGTTCGGAATGATGAGATTTAATAATGTAGATATTTTTAGGTGTTTTTATGCTAAATTACCTTTGTTTTTTAACTGTTAGGTATTGTTAAAATTCTTTATATTGCAAGGATTTAGGGAAAAGAGAATGTTCAAAGAATGTTTTGATTTCCGTTTGCCTACTATTGACGTTCACAAAAATCAAAAAAATATGAATAATTTGTGAAATTTGCATGTAATGTAATTTATATATAACACAGTTTTATAAGTCAATGAAAGCCGATTAAGAATAATAATAATAATAATTCCAGTTTGCATCGCCATGTGCCAAAAAAATAAATGAAACCCAGGCTGAAATTGCACACCCCAATCCTAATGGATCGACGACCGATATTGTATCAGATGAAGATGACAACGATGCCACATTAGACGACGAAGAGCTCCTGGCGCAGAATTCTGTATCCAATGGACACCAAATAGGGATTGCAGTGACTGCAGATGAAGAGGAGCAGGTGAAATTGGAGAACTTTAAACAACGACTGAAAGATGAGCTGGTAACGCGCGACGGACATGAGTAAGCAAATATTTGCTATATATATCGTATATCGTATATATAGTACATGTTACTATAGCGTAACATACTTTAGCACATTACGAATAAAGTAATTTGACGAAATATATTGGAGAAACTAAAAATCAACTTTTTTTCTAGAAACCTAACCAAGGACACTAACATATTCTTGCGCTTCAAAAACCCCCAGCTGGAGCAACTGTATGCCGTATATAGAGAGCCGTACAGTTCACTTCCACTTCTTGCCGCTCTTCTAGTGCAGTGCATTGATGTGCTGTACTCATACTTAGTTCTCCCGAGATCTACACTCCACTTCATTAATATAGCTGCTCCGTTGGTGCCGATCGCAATGCTGGTAGTGATCAGCCTTGCCGAGAGCTTTAGCGGCATGCTGCCCAAGTTTTTTGTAGATGTCAGCAAGCGCTTCAATGACATAACCTTTGTTCGCGAGCTGGCAGCCATAATTATTGCACTCACCATTGGCTTCAGTAACGTAATCGACATGGTTAGTTTGTGCTTTTATCAAAAAGGGCTATGCACTCAGATATTGCAATGCAAATACTTTAAATGTGTCGATTAAATTTTACAATGCGTGAAACGCAATAAACAAGATGTTTTAACCCCACAATGATACGTACATATATGTATACAAATATTCTTGGTCACTATCGTCAGCGGAGTAGGGCGTTTTAGTTTTCTTGTTTTTATCAACGTCATTTAAATTTCGGGGGCAGCATTTTCTATTTAATTTTATTCAAATTGGATATTGGATCGTTTAGGAACTATTGGAAAAATACATTATACACTCATAACTTTATCCGTTAATTTCTTTCGCACATACGTTCGTATTGGAAAAATAAATATAAATTCACAGACACCACTTTTTATTTTAAGTTTACAAGTGACATTGTTTTTCAGCTTGTGGGCGAAATATAAATATAAATAAAATATACAATAAGAAATATTGTCGTTGAAATTTGGGTACTTAAATTTCTGAAATAATGTCGTTGTACTTGACTAACAATCGTGATCAAGAATATTACCCCTCGCATAGCACGTATTTTTATTTGATTTACATATTTGCCCCAAAAATATTTTAATTTATTTAAAAAAAACCTAATGTCAATTGAAAATGACTGCATTCATTTTTTTTTTTGCAAATGTTTAATTTCAAAGAGTTTTTGCCATGACGTGCAGTCCATACATTAATTTCCATTTCCTCATCAGTTCTTTTTCGTCACCTTCGTGCGTACCGAGCATATTGTGAGTGAAAGCGAGTTCAATGTAACGGCTAGCCTAGAAAGCGATATAAACTTGGTGGTGGAGGGGATGGTCACCGCAGAGCACCTACTTCCCGCATCGTTTGTGGAACAAATGCGAGATGCTGTGCCTACGGAACGAGTTCTGTATCCGTCCTACTTAAGTAACTTCGGAGTACTCATATTAATTGCGATTGCCGTGATTGCCCAACTTACTCATCTCACAAAGATTTTGCTACTATTGTCCATTGCAGGTAACTGTAATTAAGGCGCAACAATTTTACATCGTAATAAATTACTTTTTTCTTTAAAGCTCTGCATTGCTATTTCAATATATTCATCATGCAGGATCTTTATGCTCTAGAGGATGATTTCGAACATCAACCGTAAGTTAAGTTAGTTTAGACTTGAGAAAGATGCTTTCCTAAAAAAATTATACAAAATTACTTGTTTTTCTTGGTTTTTTGATTATTCATTAAACATAATTAGTATTATATCTACGCGATATGCCGCTTCAGGACTTTTGCTTGTGGCTGCTCTGGCGTTAAGCACCTTGGCAAGACACGTAAGTGTAATATAAAGTAAGGCGCCTGATATATCAAATTATTGAAACTTTTAGATGGACCACGAGGATAGGGTAATATTCAAGTGGAAAACCGAGGTGGCTGAGCAAAAGGAGACCGCAAACGACATGAGGCAGCGAAATGAGGCTTTGGTCTACAATGTCTTACCTGTTCATGTGGCAGAGCACTTCATGAAGAACACTAAACGCTCTCATGATGATCTTTATTCCCAGAGCTATGCTGAAGTGGGCGTATTATTTGCCAGCATGCCGAACTTTTCTGGTGAGATTAAGCTAATAAAAAACTAAAAAGTCCACATATAAACAATTGCACTTCAGCGATTATCTATCAACTTCGAGAGTTAGAAACACACAATACCTTACTTATAACTTATGCACCTCATTTGAACTGAGGCATATTTTTTTTTGGCGCGCGAGTCTTACTGCCACACCTCCCGCCCAACCGACCGAGCGCTGCCGTGTATCGTACGGTTCGATTCGCGAGAAGATAGACGCGTTACAGAAAAGAGCACAGAAACGAGGAATTAAATATAAAATATTTATTAATATTAGTAAGATCTAATTATGTGTTCAAAAAGATAGAATTGATAGCTTTAAGAGCGGCAGAGAGTCAAGAATACAGATTACAGTGTTTTATATTAAATCTACAATGATTTACGATTAGGGCTTTCTAGTGAATTTACTTGGAACAGAGAAGTAGAGCCGACTACCAAGTCCGGACTATCAACTTCACCACAAATAAGCATACAAATAAAGACTCTTCAAAGCATCGTTTTACGGTTAGCTAGGGAAGGTAAATTAATTAAAAGTAGTCTACTGGAATAAGGATGTAAAATAAGGTTTGCATCCCAATTTAGGTAAGAAGTTTTTTTTTTTGACCGATTCAATGCGGTCCGAGTGAACTACGTACTGTGGACTCCAAACAGATGATCCATACTCAAGAATCGGACGGACTAGCGAAATGAATGAGGTTTTGGTCGTGTAAGGATGATCAAATTCCTTTGACCACCTTTTTATAAAACCAAGCACACTCATAGCCTTATTGATAATAGTCGATATATTGTCTGGAAATTTTAGTTTAGGGTCCAGAAAAAGACCAAGATCATCAACCCGTATAATTCTGTCCCCCTTGCACCCCCTTGGAGTGTCAGTCGTGTGTTGAGTGAGTTGATACGACAAAGGTCATAACTTTACAATTGGATCCATTTAAGCTTAACGTATATCACGGCACCATATTTGAAAGCTATCTAGATCGGATTGTAAGCCCAAATAGCAAGAAATATCCTTTTGTGGAGACATAATTTAATATCGTCTGCGTACATAAGTACACGCAGCTTAATTTTATTACTAAGGGAAGGTCGTTAATTTAAATTGTTAATAAGCGGACTGACACCGGGAGTGACTCGGAGAATACAAGAACCCGTTGTGTCCGTAGCGTCATATTGACAAAAGTGAACATCTTAACTTTGTGAATATAAAGTGCAGACAAAGAAATTAGAATTCAATCTTAATTGTTTGAACTTATTGTGATGTCTTTGATATAATAAACTAAAGATCCTCGGACAAGAATAATTTATTTTGCCACTGGACAGAATTCCATTCCTGTAAAACAATAAATCTAAAGCCATAGACGGGATAACACAAGTTATATTTTCCAATGTTTATTCTACCAATTCCAGGTCCTTTTTGTTTTTTGTTTTTTTAATTGGATAACTGCTAAAACTTACGGCATACATAGATATAAACGCATTGTCTGAATCTGGCAGCTGTGTGCACAACCGGCAGTTAATGACGAGGGAAATAACTATCTGCGCTCTTTTTTTTCAGATTTCTATTCCGAAGAAACAGTAAACAACCAGGGCTTGGAATGTTTACGTTTTCTCAATGAGGTCATCTCAGATTTTGATGCAGTAAGTAAATGCTTTCATATTATTTCTTATACCCCTGCAGAGAAATATTAGTCAGAAGTCGATATAGCTATGTTCGTCTGTCCGTTCATGTATTTCTACGCAACCCAGCCTCTTAGTCGTACAGCTTTGGAATGAAACTTTTTCAAAAGGAAGTGTGTATATGTAAGTCGGACTAGTCGGATCGGATCACTTTATAATATTCTTCGTTTTTTTATCATTTCGGTTTTAATTTGAATAGCATCGAGCGATTATATCATAGCTTCCGAAGGAACAGTTTGAAAACTAATTTAAAATAAAAATAGAAAATGAATCAGAGTTTCGTGCTTCTAACTCGGTATATGACACTATTTTGATCTTATATTTTTTCGATTTCAATTTGATGGGCGACTATATCATATAGTTGCAGTAGGAACAGTCGAAAAATTAATTGCTGCAAGGGTATATGAGCATGCCGAAGCATATTTCTTGTTAAATATGATATCAAGAAATTAATAGAATTCTCATGTATTAGTTGTTGGAGCTGCCACAATTCCAAGACATCATCAAAATAAAAACTATTGGTTCGACATATATGGCTGCCAGTGGGATAAATGTGCAAAGGACTGTCCGAAATGACGCCCCAATTACAGAACGGTGGTCTCACTTAGCGATTTTGGTGGAGTTCGCACTGGAACTGAAGCACGCATTGCAAAGCATCAACGAGCAGTCGTTTAACCACTTCGTCCTTAAGATGGGGATCAATCATGGACCGATCACGGCTGGCGTTATTGGCGCACGTAAACCGCATTACGACATCTGGGGTAATACGGTGAATGTGGCATCGCGAATGGAAAGCACAGGAAAGGCGGGCGCCATTCAGGTCACGGAAGAGACGTGCAATATTTTACGGCTCTTTGGTTACACCTTCCTTCAGCGTGGCCTGGTAGCGGTCAAGGGAAAAGGACAGCTGATGACATTTTATCTGCAGGTAAGGGTTATGAATTTTCATAAAGCCAGATATCTTAAGCTTAAAGAAGCTAGGTTTGGAAATATCGAATATACGATCGCCGCTTCAGTTGTGGAGCGATAGCTTACGCAATGGAGCGGAGTGATGAGGATATTATCCGAGGCAATACCCGTTACTCGTAAACTAAAAGGGTATACTAGATTCGTTGAGAAGTATGTAACAGGCAGAGGGAAGTGTTTCCGAACATATAAAGTATATACATTCTTGATAAGGATCAACAGCCGTATCGATCTGGCCATGTCCGCCCGTCTTAGGAACTGTACAAGCTAGAGAGTTGACATTGAGCATTCTGTTTCCAGAGACATAGTTGCAGCGAAAGTTTGTTGATTCATGTTGCCATACCACTCTTACGCCCACAAACCGCTCGAAACATTTACGAATATACCTTGGCAAAATTCTTTAATATTTTTTTTATATTTTTGCCAGGCCCACTCTTGCGCCTAAATCCGCCCAAAACTGCCACGCTCAGACTTTGGCAAAATCTTGGAATATTTTTTCACATTTTTATTAGTCGTGTAAAATTTTATCGATCTGCCAAAAAAACTTATTGCTAGTCCACTCTTACGCTCACAAAGCGGACAAAAAATGCACGTCCACACTTTTGAACAATTTTTAAATTTTTTCTCATTTACTAATTCTATCGATATCCCAGAAAATTTTGAAATTTCGGGTTCGCATTTATACTAGCTGAGTAATCTGATAGTCGGGGCTATAGCATTCTCTCTTGTTAAAATTTGAAAGCTGGAGTCGTTTGCCCACCAATTAGTTTTGCTTTGTCCACGTTTATTTCTGAAAATATTACATTTCACTTGACTTCTGTAACGAACTGATTTTCTATGTCTTCCGTGTCCTGCGGGCCTCTTGCTGCCCGACGCTTCCACTGTTTATTCCTTATCCGCGTGTTCTCACTCCCCAACTCCTTCCTTCAACGGACCGTCTCACTATCTTCTTCCACGCGCGGTCTGGCTGACTGATCACTACTCCTCCGCCTTCAGACTCCGTTTCGACCGGTACTCTCCTCGGCTATCCTCGCGTACGTACGGCTCCTCGCGTGTTGACACTGACTGCCTCGGGATGTCCATAAGTCCGAGGTCCATAAGTCACCGTTTACACTGACCGCCCTTTAACTTCCCGCCTTCCGTTCTGCAGTCCACCATCTCTATTTGCTTAGTTTACATCCACAGCAGCTGTATGGTGTCATCCTTGCTCCCGATGCTGGGAACCACCACTTTGCATCCCTGCCTTTTCCACGCTGTCAGTGGAAAACGACCCACTCGTCGTCGGCTTCCGTCTTCTGGGGCTCTCGCTCCTATTGCCTCCCGTGCATCGCCTCTTTGGATCCGGCGATTGTACCCGTATTGCGGTTGCAACCTGCTTCTCCTGGCTCGAGCTCCTTCTCCTGCGCGTGTGTAGCTGCTTCTTCTGGCTTCTGATCGTACCGATCTCCGTCTTCTGTTCGCGAGTTGAAGCAAATGGTTCTTATTATAGTCGATTTATTCTACTGTTTTATGACTGACTCCTCCGGTGATCTCGCTGCTCCTGCGGCGTTTCTCCTGCAACGCCTTGCCTTCGTCGTCCTGTGTACTCCTTGCCAACGGACGACGTGTCGACCCGGCCGAGATTAGGATGTTATGGGGCAGGGTGTATCGTCCACGGGCGAAGCAACGCTTGGCCCGGACCACCTTTGCCGACCACTGACTCCACTGTTATTTAAAAGAGAATTTTTTAAGTTTGAAAAAATGACATATTAGAGGTCATTTCTGTCTTCTCAGAGAAGACTACTATCTTTTAATAGTAGAATTATAAAAAAACGCTTGGCCAACTTATTGTTGTGCTATTTGTCTCAATTGTTTTTTTTAATTATTTCAAAATTAATTAAATCTACGTATGTTTAATAAAAAAAAGGTAGGCCTTTTTACATAATTGCTATTCCACTATTGTAGTTAACATAACATTTTGAGTTTTTAAAAAATTCGACTCTTTCCACGTATTTTATTTTGCTGTGGACAACACGTAACACGTAGAAGAGTATGCGAAGGCGACTACTATATGTACATCATGCATATGTACATGCAAGCCCAAACATATGAAGGCATCCTGCGGTTGTCCAACGGTAGCGCTATTACTAAAGAGATGGAATTTCTAGACTTTAAAACCAGGCCCGTTTGTTTCTATACAGTCTGCAGCTTAATCTTACCTATTTTTGTTTCCGCCCTCTCCTTTTTAAAATTTCTTTTTTCTGATAGTCGAGAAATTCGACTTAAGCCTTCTCCCTTGTTTTAAATTGCACGTAATATAAGAGAATAGTAATACAAAATATTCTTCTCTTCTTCAAGGGTAAGTCCCAGTCGAGTGCTGAACCGGTAGCATCCGGCGTAGTCGTGCTCAATGGGCAGGATTCATCTGCTGTAGAATCCACAAGCGAACTGGAGGCCTCAGACATTAAAATGCCCTTGCTGAAGATGAATGGCCCAGAGCAATCGTTGGAAATCGACCAAGATCGAAGCTTAAGAAATGACAGTGCTGGCCAAGAGAGTGTGGCAGAATGTCAGTCTTTGCTAGAATAGTAAGCTTGTCATATTTATGATTTTCATTCTTTGTGAACATTTAGGATGAGTGGATGTGTATGCGTGTGAGTGGCCGTGTTAAAAAAACAAGAGTTAACTATTTTGAAGAAATTATTTTTGCAATAAGTTAGGTTTTGCCTCAGTGTTCGTGTGATATTCCATGCAAGATGATTAATAAAATAAATAAGCAAAATTCGAAATTAGTTAACATAATAGATTTGCTTTTGTAAACTGTGTACCTAAAACAAGAAATATATCTATCTTCTAAGTATATTTTTGTATGTTTAGTATTTTCAGTTATTCTAAACCATAGTTCGTTTAAAAAAATTTGACATTTTCGAAGCTCTGTAATATTTAAGTGATTCGCTTTGCAGCTAATTGATGTGCAGATTAGCATCTCAATGTGTAAAATATATATATCCGCATTATAGTTAAAACCAAAATTACGATATAAATAACATTGCAGTTATAGAAATATAGAATTTATATTAGTTGAGAGTCCAAATCCCACCATATACAACTAAAACCCACGTGTCAGTCCAAATTGAGAACAAAAGATACTACAATTAATTAGTAAAAAAGTATTAAATATAAAAATGGAAATGAAATCAAAGAACAAAAATATAATCCTTAGAATGCGTTCTTGGACGTCGTCAACCAACATTATACCTTCATATATATAGAAATATTTAAATTAAAACAAACTTATTAGCATTGCATGCTTTTTAAAACATTGCAACGAATTTTAGCAAACAAACGAAATTAATTATCAAAAGTTGCAAAATAAACAAGGAACTTGACCTAAAATCTTTTGAATGCGTTTGTCCATCAGTTTTTTTTTACTGCATTATGTAAGTTTTGCTTTGATGGTTTAAGGCATGACAATCAAGATGAATAAACACTATACAAATGATTGGGTTAGCTCGAAATTCCACAGTTTAAAAACACTATGAACTATTTTTAAAACATACATTTTATTGAATGATTTTAGAAGATTGGGTCGTTGTGTTGGTTTCTTCATGGAACCTTAATGTGAAATAAGGTTTTATTTCATTAAATATAAATTAACTAAGATATAAATTATTTAAAACCTACCAAATATAGCAAATTTTAGAGAAATAAATAAAATTATTTAAGACAAAGACTTATGGGGTTTTTACCCCCTTGTTCACATTTAATACACATTTCCGGTGCATAAAAAACGAGGTAATGAGGTAAATTTGAGATAAATCATAGTATATTTATATATATATTATATATTATTATATATATATTATTATATTATATCATTAAATCATAATTCTCTGTAAGGAGTCATGCAACTCATATTTTGATTACAGAGATTTAAAATTAGAATTGAGATTGGCAACAATAAGGAGGTCCCAATTCATGCTTCTTAAGATACATAGTAAATGTTTTTTGAATATATTTAATTCCAGTAACCTCATTTTGCGGACTTGAAGTAGGCAACTAGCGAAACGATTAAGGCTTTAGTTGTGTAAGGATCATCAAATTTCTTTGACCACATCTTATAAAACCAAGTATCCCTGTGGCTTTGTTCACTATGGGCTAAATATCATTAAAAAGTTAAGGTTTGGGTACAGAAGATAAGCACCCGCTAAGAGTGTGTCGCGTGTATTGGGTTGGAGCGACACTTGGAGCCATTTAAGTTATCACATCAGCTTTTTTAAAAGCTGTCTTGATCGGATTGTCAGTCCGAAGGGCCAAAAATGTCCTTACACCATCGGCATACATAAGAAAAAGGAAAGGATATTAATAAACATGGTAAGAAGAAGTGGACCGAGGTGGCTCCCTTGTGCGACTGACCTTTTGCTTCCTTAAAAATAACTTGCAGCAGCGCCAATCAAAGCACATAGCCAGGAGTTCCGTCGCGACCTCTCGAATAGATATGCTTAATGTTTAAGATCGTAAAGGAGGGATTTCATTTAAAATTGAATGTTAATTACTTCGAGAACGAGGTTTTATTTTATTTTGGGGCAACAGCTTGGTTATTTTAAACAAAAGTCCATCCAGCCACACGCTGTTAAATGCATGCAATACGTCTAGAAAAATGACTGTGCAATGTTTTCGATGCTGAAAAGTTTAACGTGTAACGAAATAAATTTATGGAAGGCAAGGGAACCTGTTCTGGTGTGTGCACGCTTTAGAATACGGCTCTAGCTCATGGCGTTGGGTGTGGTCTTGCTTGTACAAATACCTTTTCCCTACAGACATTAATGAATAAGATCGAGAATTGAGCGTGCTTGCGACAAAAGAATAGTAAACAAAATCGGAGGAAGCAAATTAATATATTCGGACGAAGACAGTTCTAGAAGAGGAGGAAAAGCATGAGAATTTGTTGCCAGCGAAACACCGGTGTCATTGTGTTCGCGGTTTGCCCTACCCTTCCTACCCACTTTCCTTCAGAGCATGGCTCCAGTGGTCCCTTAGGTGCCCTACGTCCGGAGAAACATCAGCCGAGTTCAGTATTCAAATATTTAAAAATTCATGTATTCATGTTGGTGATTAATAATTAATTACAATATTTATAATAACTAATAATAATTACATAATAAATTAAATAAGTACCTAAATAAATACAAACTAAAGTAGGTTAGGGAAATATATGGAAATATTTTTTTGTTGTAAATTAAAAAAAATTGTATAAAAGTTATAAAGAAAGGTATAATCATGTAGATGCTAAGAGCACACCATAATTCTTTTTTTCCAGTGTTGTTATTTTTTTCAGTATATTCTTGTTTCATGAATTATTAGATAAATAAAAAATGAAATGTAAGAGAGTGGGTTAACCTTAAAATTTAAACGCGCACTCTCTGAAAACGCATTTGTCTTGGGAAAATAATTAGATTAGGTTAGATTAAATAATATAAGAAAATTTTAAATACTAAAAAG
Organism: Drosophila melanogaster; assembly: GCF_000001215.4. Lineage (NCBI taxonomy): Eukaryota > Metazoa > Arthropoda > Insecta > Diptera > Drosophilidae > Drosophila > Drosophila melanogaster. The sequence continues at coordinate 21,649,739 of NT_033779.5, forward strand.
AATTCAATTTAAATAAAATTAAAAATACAATAGTAATTAAACTAAGTCTCCTTCTAGGGTTCACATTTTTTCACGAATTATTGTGAAACATTATAATATATAATATAAAAATAAAATTGTTCAGACAATTTTCATGAGCGTAGATTCGCAGCTCGGTAATTTTTTTTCCGATGTAGACAGAGTTCATCAATAATTTTAATATGTATTTTCCATTTTCCATGTTTACTTCATCGGACACTTCTTCCAGTGTATTTTTGTCTCCCAACCCTGCTATTTTTCTCCGCTTGCTTAAACTTACTTTGGTCTCTTTTTTATTAATACATTTAGCAATCAAATTAAATACACATAAATAGGCTTCGGTCACTCGATGGGAAGGGTGCTCACTAGACGGCCTGACTCGGTTCTTTTCTCTCTTACTGCCGCCTGTTACTGCACCAGTCGAACCTTGGGGTCTGGGCGTTGGCGCTGTAGCTCGATGGCTGCTTTAAGTGAATTTGATTTTTCCAGATTAAATTTCCGCTCTAATAATATCCTTCAGCACCAAAAAAATTCAACGCCCGCAGGTTATAATTTTTAAACGACACCCACTTTTCACGACTTGACTGCACGACTCATTTATTAGAATAAATAAATAAAACGGAAACTCAAGACCATCGGCGAAAATAACGATCAGCTGAAAGTCACTCTATTTACGATAACCAAATTATCCCTGAACTTTCCGTGTGCAGCTGATAAGGGTTGCATCTCGCATAATACTGCATTTAATATGACTCTAAATTAGAATCTCACAGCTGAGCGCAAGCTTCTTAAAGTTTGCCTATTAGGAGCTTTCTAACAATACCGCTTTAGTCGCTACTACAAAAGCAGTACAACTAAGGCTCTTTTAATAAAAGCCATATAAGGTCCAACACTGACCTACGCCATCCAACAGCCTCTAAGACTCAGCTCAATAGGCTTAGAGTAATACAATCGCGAGCGGCACGACATGCATCTGGGCTACCCTGGTAAGTGAGCAACCGAGCTATTGAAAGGGACTTAAGAGTCCGTTGGGAGACCAAATAAACTTCCACAGCAGCCGATATGCCGACAGACTTAGCGCCCACCCGAACACGTTGGCGAATGATATTGTCGACCCTATTTCCCTCCGACGTCTGAAGAAGTGCCACTGTTGCTACAATGCACTTAAGTACTACCTGTAGCCCTTTGCAACTTTTTAATTGGTATGTGTAGTGGTTTTTACCGGCTTCATTTAGGTATTTAGTCACTATACGGTGGTCTGCTTCTCACAGAATCTGTAGTTTTGTTTCATGAATATTTCATTTTTTAAGCGGAATAATGTGGAATTTGCTGTCACCAACCAATGCAACTAGTTTATTTACGAGTGCGTTTGTACTCTGTTCTCGTATGAATATACAATAGGGGTTGGTCTGGTCTTTTTTGGTTCCTTAACTGTTGTTTTGTTGGGTTGTTCGGTCGCAAAATATGCCAAGATAGCAGAGTTTTCATTGCCGTTGTAGGCTCGCAAAAGTTTATTTTCGAGTTAGTTGAAGGTGAGGGTGCTCGAGACGAAAGCAAAGTATGCATTGCGTTGTAAAAAAAGCCGCTCGTCTTGTTCACATTGCCGCTGAGTACGTGTGTATTTTTGATTTATTGTTTTAAGTCCAAATAATACAATTGCCAGAACAATATGGAATAATTTTTTATTTTAGTAAATAGCTACTATAGTCAATAATTGTTAGTTGTGCGAAGTTGAGTTCAACTTTCACTGCACTGTTGTAGTTTTAGAACTTGCTATTCGTAGCTAAAAAAGAAACACGTCTGCACTCGCCGACGGGCTCTACGACGACGGGCTCGGAGAATGAGGTCCCTCGGTTGTCTTTTGTTAGGCCTCATTGGTGGGCGAGTATTGCTCAGGTCGCTTGTGGCGCCTAAGCCTTTCATGGTAGCGACTTGAGTACTAGTTTATTTCATCAAATACTTATTTCATAAAATCCTTGTGCAGGGTTGTGTTTCTCACATACCACTCGCAAGCAGTGACCAATTTCGTAGCGCTATTCTGGATATCCTGGTTCTTATTGATTTGGCTGTCACAAGCTAAGCCCCAGATTTGGCACCCGTACCCGCATTTCTTCCAAATAAGAGCTATAATCATTTTTTAGTCACCTTATTTGATAGTGACAATTTACTGCGCGACCGGAGTAGCCAATAGTGTTTCGCCATCTTAGCACATATTCGTGTATTTAAGTCCGTAATATGTTTAGAAAATGTGAGTCTGCGATCCAGAGTTACTCCAAGCTACTTTGTTGCGTTCGGGTGAGGTATTAGGGCCTCCTTAATATAAAAATCTGGTGGTGTGTTTCGCTTAAGAGCGTAGCATACGTTTGTCGACTTGCTGCTTTTTATCCCAAATATTCCAGCGCCTGGCTCATTTCGAGAATCTTGTTGCATAGTCTTGTATGACTTCAGAAAGCTCACTTCGGAACATGTAAGTGGGGACACACGTCATCGGCAAATGTAGCCAGCATGGACTTTCCAAGTTTGCTGTCGTACGGCGGCGGCATATCATAACTACATAAGTTGCAGAGCAGAGGGCCGAGGACACTTCCCTGGGGGACTCCCGCAGCGACGTGTTATCATCAAATATAATTTTTCAAGGCCTAGGTATCCAATTCCTTTAGTTTTTGCGATACCTTTCTATTGGTGTTTATATAATAGTCGTCTTCTCAATCTCTCATGGGGTGTTCGTCACTATGCGGAGTGCCGCTTAAGGGGATAAAACCATCATCGAAAACAGCCATATCGAGTATATTTATATACTTTCATATATATTTAATTGATTTAACTGAATAAAACTTCTCCACACTTATATATTCACTAAATATTTTCGATCATATTGTACAATGGCGATTGCCCAGTTTTGGGAGCTTTGTGGGCATTAGAGTGGGCGTGCCAACATAAATCAACAACCGTGCGCTGCGTCTATGTGTATAAAATGTCTTTCTCTTGTCCTAATTATGTCTGTAATAAAAACTAGTTTTGTATACAATCATCACATTTATAATAGGACCTTCCAGAGAATCCCTATCAATAAGCATATCTGTTTAAATTTCGGATGTTTTGACATTGACGGCATCTAAAAATTTTGGTCGTTCCAATGACCGATAGGAAAGGATAAGGATTTGTCAAAGCCGTTGGAGAAACACTTTTTGTGTTAGCTGATAACATTCTTAAGATCTCCCATATGACAGAAGTGCCTTGCATAAGCCTTACAATTTTCCCACGAATTACACAATAATGAAACGAATTCCGCTTTACCTCAAATGAGATATATTTTTTAACACAAAAAACACAAAAAAAGAAAAACAATTTTTTGGCCAGATTCGGAATATGTATTTACATTCAATATTATTTATCAGCGTCAAATTAGCGTCGGTAAGTTAGCGTCGTTTTTTTACATCCGTCGTGTTCTAAACTGTGCTAGACAACAGCGAAGATACATACATGTATATGTCGGAGCGCGACTCTTCGCATTCCAGAAATTCCTTCTGTGATTTCATATTCTGATGAAATTGTAATATTGCGGTAAAATTCTGTCGAGCGCTGCGGCAGAGGCACGAACAGCCTCTGCAGCTGAGTGAGGTCCGATCGAGTGGTCATAAATAGTGTGTTAGAGAGAGATGACAATGTGGCACACGCCAGTGTGTATAGCCATTAGAGAATATGATGAAGAAGGGACATGTAAGAAGATCCCTTCAGTGAAGTTTGACTGCTGACGTCGATCGGAACTTGCTGCGCTGACGTACAAAATCGCGAAGTGAATAAATAATATGGATGAGACTCCTGTTTCGCCGACATCAGAAGTGGGATCGCCTTCGCCACAAGAGACCAGACCTGATCAGTATATGGCTGCGTTGGAGGCACAAAACCGTAACCTCATGGAGATAATAAGAACCATGCACGCACCGAGAGCATCGGCGTCAAATGAAAAGTCCTTGCACGTCGCACTGCCAAAATTCTGCGCTGACAGCGCTGGAGCAGATCCATCTGCATGGTGCACCACCGTGGATTTAATCTTTGCAGATAATGCGCTTGTAGGCAGTGCACTCGTAATAGCGTTAAGCAAAGCATTAGAAGGCAGTGCATCGCAATGGCTGTCGCAGATATGCTTCGCTGGCATCACGTGGCCGCAGTTTAAAGAACTGTTCATACAGCGATTCGTAGGAATGGAGACGTCGGCTGCTATTTTGATGAACGTTTTGAACGGACGTCCAACACCTGGAGAGAGCTTTGCCCAGTATGGAAGTCGCATTGTCACCTTGTTGCTGTCTAAGTGGAAGGCCAAGGATTTGGAGGAGATTGCGGTTTCGGTAGCGTTGGCTCACATGGCACAAATCGATAATAAGTTGTTGCTGTGGGTGTTTACGACTAATGTGGCTACGCGCAATGAGCTTCAGCAACAACTGCAAGCTTACGCCTTCAAGAAACGTAACAACGAAGATGATTCTGGCCCAGAAAAAAAGTTAAGAATGCAGTTGCAGACCATGTGCCATTTTTGTGGGAAAGCTGGCCACAAATTCGCCGAATGCCGTGCTCGAAAGGAAGGTACATCAAACACAAAAGGAAGAAACTACAGCGAAAGCAACACGCCTGGGTTAAAAGATCGTTCGAACATAAAATGTTTTAAATGCGACGAAATGGGACATGTGGCGTCTGTATGTCCCAAAGGCCACAACAAATACATCGAAAAGCGAGTTGACGTGTGCGAAACTAAGTGAGCCAAGTGGACTGTGTTTTTCAATTGGGTGAGCCCTTTCCATTTTTTTTTCGATTCGGACGCCGAATGTTCTTTAATAAAGGATAAATTAAGTAACAAATTGGCTGGCAAGAGAATTAATAACCTAGTTGTTTTAAGAGGAATTGGTGACAATGTAGTTAAGAGCCACTTGCAAATACTATAAACAGTCCAAATGTCTCAATTGAATTTAGAAATTTTGTTTCATGTTGTAGTGGACAACTATTTAAAGTACGACATAATGATTGGCCAAGACATATTAGAGCTTGGTTTCGTTTTATTGATTAAATCTAATAAATTTAGCATGTACAAATCCAAAGTTATCAATGCCGTTCAAAATAATGCACATGAGAATAGTTTGGAAAAACTTTTTGACATCAATACAGAAGTAAGCGATAATGATAAATGTAAATTAAGAAATATATTGGAAAAGTATGCCGATAGTTTCGTAACTGGGATACCAAATAAGGCGCATTGGAAATTCGTTTAAGTAATAAAAATAAAAGTGTTCAAGGGCGCCCATATCGACTCAGTTTCCATTGCTACTGATTTTGGATCAAATAGATCGTTTGCGGTGTGGTAAATATTTTTTTCATTTGTTTTAGACATGGCCAGCGGATTCTATAGAAGAGTCAAGTATGTCTTTCCTTAGAGCTCCCAGTCGCATCATAGTGGATCAAGGCAGAAGCTTTGTCAGCAACAAGTTCCGTGAGCTTTGTTCAACAAACAGGATTGAGTTGTTTTCAATAGCTACAGATGCCAGCAGAGCAAATGGGCAGGTTGAAAACAAATGAGCGTACAAGCAAGGAAAACATGCGAAAGGATGTAGAGTAGTTCGGTATGAGGTCATGTGTTAAGTGAGAAGTATCATCGAGTGATTAATGTACTAGATGGTCATCGACACAATTTGAAGTCGTTAGTTATCAAGCGAACATATAAATATTCGCATGAATGTAATGGTGACTCCCAACAGAGAAAAGAGTTGAAGGATGGCACTAGTGAACGTGCATCTGTGTCCCAAGAGAGAAAAGAGTTTAAAGATGGCACTAGTGATCGTGCATCTGTGTCCCAAGAAAGGAAACATTTGGCGAACGTTATGAATAGAATGGCGTGTGACCGCACTATAACAGCTAACTCGCAGGGACGAGAAGTGTTATGGCGGGGGTCAAGTGATGATGACTGCACTATAACAGCTAACTCGCAGGGACGAGAAGTGTTATGGCGGGGGTCAAGTGATGATGACTGCACTATAACAGCTAACTCGCAGGGACGAGAAGTGTTATGGCGGGGGTCAAGTGATGATGACTGCACTATAACAGCTAACTCGCAGGGACGAGAAGTGTTATGGCGGGGGTCAAGAGATTGGGTGTGAGAGAAGACACGCCAATGTTATTATGAGAAATTAAAGTCATGGAAAATGTAAATAGTTTGAAGTTTTGATATGTAAATTGGAGATGTCTTTGTAAAAGAAAAATCAGTCATGAGATGAATTGTCAATTAAATAATTACTGATTATTACTTGTTGTCATTAATTGTTCTTAAGTTGACGAAGTTGTGTGACTTGGACTTGATTGGTGGATTAGGCACACGAGGACGTGTGAAAGGTCAGGAAGGCCGTGTCGGAGCGCGACTCTTCGCATTCCAGAAATTCCTTCTGTGATTTCATATTCTGATGAAATTGTAATATTGCGGTAAAATTCTGTCGAGCGCTGCGGCAGAGGCACGAACAGCCTCTGCAGCTGAGTGAGGTCCGATCGAGTGGTCATAAATAGTGTGTTAGAGAGAGATGACAATGTGGCACACGTCAGTGTGTATAGCCATTAGAGAATATGATGAAGAAGGGACATGTAAGAAGATCCCTTCAGTGAAGTTTGACTGCTGACGTCGATCGGAACTTGCTGCGCTGACGTACAAAATCGCGAAGTGAATAAATAATATGGATGAGACTCCTGTTTCGCCGACATATATAAGAAAAATTGTCTTCTCAAAAATTGTGAAAAACAAATTGTAATCCAACTTTTTACATAAATAAATAATAAAAGTAAAAATCTTTTAAGGTACCGTACAACTTGGAACAGGTTCTGTGAGCGAAGTAATTAATATTTGTAGTTATCGTCGGAATCTTGTATATGTCGAAGAGTCATCAGGACACTCTTTTTCCTCTTCACTATTCTCGTTGTTGCATAACGTTTTCTGGCGCGTGAGCGAGACATGTCTGTTCTGCTCAACGATCGATCACTAACTGACCCAATCTCTCTTCACAAAATCCGAATTACGCGTAATTCTTAACTCTACACGCATTGCCAACACATTTTGGAGACCCACTCCAGTCCGCACTAGTGCACACCGCATTTTTCTGTACGCTTCCGTTATTCCTGCAGAAATCTACTTGCACCCGCTCCTACCCGCGACCAGAAACTCTAACGGTTCTCTGCCGCGCATCAAAAGAATAGAAAAGGCAATTACTAGAAATGTCGTTACATTTAAATGATCTGCGACATATACAAGTTGTCCACGTACATGTTGATATACAAATTCAAAACTCCAATCTCAGCAGCAGATAAATAACCAAACTTAAAGTAAACACCAGTCAGAAAATTTCAATTTCACAATGCTGTGAAATAATTTCAGTATAAAGCTTTTATCCTAAACATATTTGAAGTTCCAGAAAATTCTAAAAAATTTCTAGGTTGAGTGGATTAGGATTTAGATTTAGAAAATCAGTCTAAGTCCGGACGAGATTGTGAACATTTTCAAATTAAGGATAAGATAAGATAAATAAATTTTAAATTTTAATTTACATGTATCTACATATGTTGGCTGTTGTCTATCCCAGTTTCGAAAACAATGCATGTAAAAAGCGTGTAGTCACAGAAAAATTATATCTCCACGAAAACTGTGGATTAAATTGTAATCAAACTTTTTACACAAATAATGAAATTACAACATTTTTAAGATACCGTGCAATTTGAAGTTTATTTAATTTTTTGGAATTCACCTCCAAATAACGATTAAGAAATAAATACAAAACGTCTGCCGTGCTGATGGCTCAGGCTTTCCTCAGGCTGGAGTACCCCCCATGCCACAGCTCTAAACACTAAAGTCGATAACCACCGACGTCTCACAACACTGAAAATGTAAGCAATGTTAAAGCGAACACAAAGACAAAAAATTTAAATGTTTTGAAATGCTTAGAACATCACACCTTTTGGTAAATCGGAGTCCGAATTCTTTAAATAATTCTCGGTATATATATTAATTATTTTTTACATCATTTACATCTCAATCCATTTCTCCATCAGTATATGGTATCACACTTGGATCGACGACTGCTACATTGGATAGGTCAAAGTGAAATGTGTGGATGGCCTTTGGAAGCTACAAAGGCTGGAAATAGTGGTAGGCGATGTGCCAATTTTTGGCGCATATGGAAGGTTGCAAGTATTGATCACCGGCGGCTACGGTGGATGTGGCTCCAATTTATTCTTTGGAGTAAATTTCCGGTTTGGTGGATAAAAAAGTTCCAATCGACTGACAACCAACAGACAACTAAAAAAATTTGGCGCTCAACGATCTTAGCCATTGACAAATATGAGACTTTCTGATTTTTTGAGCTATACATTTTGTAAATTTTTGTTTCTTTAAGCTTAATGGTTTTTTCGTTTGTTTATCTTAGCCTTTATATATTTTCTTAGTAATTAAACATGTATTTATTTTGTATCTATCTCTTTGTATTTGTATTTTTTTGTATGTATCTCTGTTTGCCTTTTCGAAAGCCACATCTAGGCACTTAACAGTTTAGACCTTTAAAACTCGGTCTGTACAAAATGGATCATTCTTCTAGATCATACACTTACCTTTAAGGCATAACCCTTAACTCACTTTTGAAATCTTTTGAAAATGTATATTCTTTTGAACAAAAAGGTTGGCACTCGAGAGCAATAGCAATACGTATAAGCAATCGAAAAAAACGAAAATCATAAAAAATCCTAACATTATTACAGTTCACATATGAAATCAATTTAGGTTTGTGCACTTACAGTTTTTTAAGAAAATGGCTTTGGCCAGTTTTTAGGCAGGAAGGTAAAAAATTTGTTCAGTGGATCGGCGTTGACAATAAATTAAGATCAAAACAAAAGCAAACGTTTCGGTAGTGGAGACACGACATTCTTTTTACATCGAATTTTTTGTCGAGTTCAAATATCGATAGATTATATCGATATCGTCTTCGTCTGACAAACCATTTCACGATACCAAAAAAAAAGTGCAAAAATAACTAAATTCTCGGCGTAATTATTTAGTAAATAGCGTAGCTAAGCAGCAGGTGAGTAGGTCGCAAGCGCGCCCCTCCACGATCCATCAAGCGGTAATTGGCCTGCTGTGCAATTGCTCGAGGACAAGGCCATTTGCCTGGTGGCCCCCACGCAAAAAGTAAGCGATTATGCCAAAAAGCAAAGCAGAAGTGGTCTCTGCCAACGCATGAGGGTCGCTCGGTCGCCCATTGTTATATTTGCGAAGGCAGAATCAGTCGGCGTTCTAATTAGCGTGCACCCTGTCCCATCAGAAAACCCTTCCAAATCCATATCCAGACGGACCACGGATTAGGACTAAGACCCATTTGACATGTCGCTCAAGCCCAAAATAGTGGAGTTTGTCGATGTTTGGCCGCGCCTGCGCTGCATCGCCGAGTCGGTGATAACGCTCACCAAAGTGGAGCGCTCGGTGTGGAATACTAGCTTCAGGTACGTCTTGGCAACGGTCGGAGTATTAAACAGCCTGGAGAGAGATATTGTGATAGGTCACTAGAGACTACAAAGTTACCCAACTCAGAAGAAACACAAATAACACTAACTAACTTTTAAATTAATCCAACATAAGTAATGGTTTCAATCACATTATTTTGCATTTGAGTTGGTAAACTATGAATGTACTAGTACCTAGCGGTTCAACTATATATTTTATTCAACAGCAAAATTCACAAATATAGCTGCTAGCGAGGCGAAAATGATTTGGTAAATGTCGTAGAATCTTGATAAATGCAATCATAGTTTTAATAATAAATGCCTGTTTTCTAGCTTGAATTTAAATATTTTGACCGCTTAAAGGTTAAACTAAGTTCAAGTAAATATTAAATAGATCGATGACGTATCTTTTTAAAATTAATAATCAAAACAGTGTAACGCAGGCTGCTTTTATTCTGACCGCAACTGTTCGTATATATGTGTGAAGCGTGAGTTGCCAAAATAAAATTTCTAAAATAACGAGCACTAATACATCTGTCTTTCCAATCACATTCCTTTAACATATAGCGACGTTTACACACTGTGCGTGGCGCAGCCGGAACCGATGGCTGATCGTCTTTATGGCGAAACAAAACACTTTCTTGAGCAGCACGTCCAGGAGATGCTGGCCAAAAAGGTGCTGATCGAGGGAGAATGCTCCCATTCCAATGGTGGCCCAGACCTTCTCCAGCGTTACTACATCACCTGGATGGAATATAGCCAGGGTATCAAGTATCTGCACCAATTGTACATGTAAGAATGCATCGAAGTCTGTAATAACTCAATGATCGTTGGAATTAATTTCCTTTAGCTACCTGAATCAACAACACATCAAGAAACAAAAGATTACCGATACGGAATCGTTCTACGGTAATCTGTCAAGCGATGCTGCGGAGCAGATGGAGATTGGCGAGCTAGGTCTAGACATTTGGCGCCTGTATATGATTGAGTACTTGTCCAGCGAACTGGTCCGTCACATACTCGAGGGCATTGCCGCAGACAGAGCTAGCAATGGCACCTTGGATCACCATCGCGTGCAAATTATCAACGGAGTGATACACAGCTTCGTGGAGGTACAGGACTATAAGAAAACAGGCTCGCTTAAGCTCTACCAGGAACTCTTTGAAGGCCCCATGCTGGAGGCCAGTGGCGCCTACTACACAGACGAGGCTAACAAGTTGCTCCATCGGTGCTCAGTGTCGGAGTACATGCAGGAGGTTATCCGGATACTGGAATATGAAAGCCGGAGAGCCCAAAAGTTTTTACACGTCAGTTCCCTGCCAAAACTACGTAAAGAGTGCGAGGAGAAGTTTATTAACGATCGTTTGGGCTTCATCTACTCGGAGTGCCGCGAAATGGTTTCAGAGGAGCGGCGCCAAGACTTACGCAACATGTACGTCGTACTAAAGCCCATACCCGATAATCTCAAGTCTGAGCTCATAACCACCTTCCTCGATCACATCAAAAGTGAAGGTCTGCAGACCGTATCTGCGCTGAAGGGCGAAAACATCCATATTGCGTTCGTAGAGAATATGTTGAAGGTACATCACAAGTACCAAGAGCTGATCGCAGACGTCTTCGAAAACGATTCTCTATTCCTGAGCGCATTAGACAAGGCGTGCGCCAGCGTTATCAATCGCCGGCCAACCGAGCGGCAGCCTTGCCGTAGTGCCGAGTATGTGGCGAAATACTGTGATACGCTACTGAAAAAGTCTAAGACCTGCGAGGCAGAGATCGATCAAAAGCTTACTAACAACATAACCATATTTAAATATATCGAGGATAAGGATGTGTATCAAAAGTTTTATAGCCGACTGTTAGCCAAGCGCCTAATCCACGAGCAAAGTCAGAGCATGGATGCGGAGGAGGGAATGATCAATCGTTTGAAGGTGCGTGGTCTGCTAGTCTAAAATGTACTTCACAGTGAATAACTGCAATAATGTGAATTATTTATTTTTAATGCTGTTTTAATTTGTTATGACCCTTTTACAAAACTACATTAGCTTAAATAGATCTTCTTTTATTAATACTTACAGCAAGCCTGCGGTTATGAATTTACCAATAAACTTCATCGCATGTTTACGGATATATCGGTATCAGTAGATCTGAACAACAAGTTTAATACTCACCTTAAGGATAGCAATGTGGACTTAGGTGAGACGGAAAATGTATATTCATTAAAGATAGTTTATTTTTATGTATGTGTATTTCTATGCAGGCATCAACCTTGCCATTAAGGTACTGCAGGCGGGCGCGTGGCCCTTGGGATCTACTCAAGTTATACCATTTGCAGTACCACAGGAATTTGAAAAATCTATTAAAATGGTACGTTTTTCGTAAATGTATATATTTTATTTTAAAACGAGATAGAAGCTGCCTTTGACAAACCAAAGTTATAAAAAATTTTTTTCAGACTTTCTTTATTTAGTCAAATTTTTAAAGAGAGGCCTTTTAACAATATTCAGAAACATATATAAATATTTAAAGCAGCAATAAATACAAATAATATATAATAATAAATACAGAAAAACCTTTATGTAAAAAACTTTCCTTCAAATCGACGACTACATCGTAAGGTGTTCTCTTGAAATGTGTGACATATAGAAAGTTAAAAGTATCTTTATTTCAATAAAGGTACTTTAGCATACCAAATCAAAACGCAACTTCTTTTGGTCCAAATACATCTTAAACCGTGTGACTTTGTCGAAGGTACTTCAGAAATTTTAAATGTATACGTTAATCGTGTACTGTACCTTTGTTATGATTTTTCAGTTCGAGGATTACTATCATAAATTATTTAGTGGCCGGAAGTTGACTTGGCTACATCACATGTGTCATGGAGAATTAAAGTTGAGCCATTTGAAAAAATCTTATATCGTGACTATGCAAACATACCAGATGGCGATAATACTGCTGTTCGAGACTTGTGATAGTCTGAGTTGTCGGGAGATCCAGAACACCTTACAGCTAAACGACGAAACGTTTCAAAAGCACATGCAGCCTATTATCGAGTCAAAGCTTTTAAATGCCAGCTCAGAGAATCTCGCCGGTGAGACTCGAATAGAATTAAATTTGGATTACACAAATAAGCGTACAAAGTTTAAAATAAGTTCGGCTTTGCAAAAAGAAACGCCACAGGAGGTAAGGCATTTCGATTTCAACCTGGTTACCTGGTACCTGGTTTTCTAACGACGTTATTTATGTAGGTTGAGCACACAATTAACTCGGTAGATGAGGACCGAAAACTCTTTCTACAAGCCGCCATTGTAAGGATTATGAAAGCGCGTAAAGTCTTAAAGCACAATGCCTTAATACAAGAGGTAATATCTAAAACACCTGACTGTGAATTAAAATTACATGATGTATTTTTTCTTTAGGTTCTCTCTTTATCGAAGGTTAGCTTTACTCCCAACATAGCAATGATCAAGAAATGCGTGGAGTCATTAATTGACAAACAATATATTGAGCGAACGGCGAACTCGGGCGATGAATATAGCTACATGGCATAGACTGCGGTAGAGATTTTTTATTCTTAAACAAGAACCTTCCCGGACAACAACCTCCCATACACACAACTGACGCTAACCAAGCGGCTTATTTTGTCTAAAAAGAACTACCTACAATGTTAAAAAAAGAAATCAAAAGGTCAAGCAATTTGAGTTTTGTTATTTTTGTGGTCATAGCATATTGGTATGAAAGGTGTGTGGAAATCAAACGACGTTACTGATACTTTTAATTTAGCTTAGTTAGTTGATCCATTTTGATTTAATGCGTGTGTCCTATTCAATTGTAGATATAATATATTTCTTTATGTATTGTATATTTATCTGGTTTTATTAACACACGCACAAACCAGAATAATGTGCTGGAAAATGTATAATAAATCCCAAAAAATGTCTAAAAATATGTCATTCAAAGTATTTCGTATCCTGTGCGTTAACGCTGTACCACTGTACACTTCAAATTTACATAAATGAATGCTGTGCAAAAAGCAGTCAGCATTGCAGTTTAAGTATGCGGATAGAGATCTGTACTTTTTATTTGGTCGTCTCGGAAAAAACTGGATCTATTGTCCGGAATCCCATTCTTATAATTTTTTGATTTTCTAGTACTTTTTAATAACGAATCCGGGTAGAAATAGGCGTACCACCACCTACAAATTGGCATATCGTATATTGAGCTTTGAGTTGTCAAAGTGCCAAAGAAAGTGTAAAAGCAAACATTTTTCGAAACTTTCAAGATTGCTAAGATTCTTAGATTTTGTTTTAAAAGAGCTTTTAAGGACTTTCCCATCTTTTTGTTTTTGCTCACACATTTTATTGGACCTTGGTTTAAAATATAAAATTCCCTTAAATTCTTTTACTAATCTTAGAATGTCGATTTTATTAATTTACAATACCTTGTACGTATGTTCAGTAACCATTTAAGTTTCGCCTTTGCCAAGAAATCCAATATTTGTATATATTAAATACCCAAGGGCCGTGGATTATATTTGTTTTTAGTCATTTTTATTTCTTTTGTGCTACTTTTCTAAAAAATATATATCATAATGGTAAATTAATTAATTTTACAAATATGTATATGTAACTTAATAGTTAATTATAAAAATTATTAACTTCCTATATCAAATAACACTAGTTCATTGAACGGAATAAATAAAAAATACTTTTAAGTCGCTGATAACATTAATTTGTTTTGATAAATTCGGTAGAACATGATTGTAATTTGTTTCGCGATAAAAAAAGCGGTCCCATAAAAATCTTTTTAACGCTTCTGAATCCATGGCCATACCCTGAAAACAACTGCCTTCAACGACTTAAAAGCATTTTGGATGTAATAGCTGTAACTGTAATACAATTCGTTAATAATAATTTTATCTTGTTTTTGAGTGCCACAGCTCCCGCTGATAAAATGATTCCAATATTTATGTTTTTGGCATCCACTGAGTGTTAATAAAAAATATGTTATCTTTCTTATACATTTTTTATGGTTCATTTTTTATATTTAATGACTAGTAAACGTTTACATATTGCAATTTTCCTTTCCAACCACTCAACTTCATTTTTGCTCAAAATTTGAGAAAAGCTTTCTCTGGTAAAATCGTCTTGAGCATTTTATAAGTTTAAAGTTTTTATGTATTAAATTACTCTCGATCTTGTTTTTATTATCAAACATTCGTTAAAATGTGGAGGGTTTAACTTCATTCTGTTTCAGTTTTTGGAAATTCTATACGTATCAGTTTTAAGAATTTTTTTATAATCTCAACTTGATTTTCCTGTGTTGCACTCTGGGGCGTGGCAGATGTTCGATTAATAATTTACATGAGATAAAAAAAATATCTCATTTTATTGCCCGTTTCTAGCTCCTTTAAATACCTTGCACAACTTTAAATTGATGTAAGAAATAAAGTGTTCTTGCCTAGAACCCTAAACGGTTTAGTCGTAGTCCAAACTATATATATTATATATATATATATATATACATATATAATATATAATATATAATATATAATATATAATATATAATATATATAATAATATATAATATAATATATATATATAATATATATATTTATATATATTCCTCATACATATACGAGTATGTATACAGATTTAAACTAATTCAGTGCTTTTAAATTTCTTGTTGCGCCACAATGCTGCGTGTATTCGGTTAGATTTTGGTTATTCGATCATTGGTCATATAACTACAGTAATTGCTTTAATAGTATTTTAAAAGATGAGTGTTGACCGCACATTCACTTTACACTTTATTTTCTTTGACTTGTAGGAGTGAAATCTTGTTTGTATTTGTTAGGTTCATTTTATTTATTTTGCCATTTTTTAAATTTAATTTTATCTTTCTTAGCGTTTTTTTCATTGTCAGTCTTTACGATTCACGGCTTTTGTGCATTTGAATTTTCCAATTGTCTTCTTACTGTATGACCAATACGAAATTTTATGTATTTTTTCAAGGCGAACGAACACAAGCGCTTTGCTGATCGAATGAGCAGGTGAGTGACTAGGTGAGTGCAAAGATGAACTGGCAGGTTTCGACCCGATAGAAGTTAATGCACGGTTATTATAATTTTCGATGCTACTATACACATATGTATGTGTATATAAAACAAGGGGTATATCCAAGAGGGGATTTTTACTGATCTAAAGAGACCGTTTTGGAGCGTTTCCAAAGAGATTTAAAAAGCCCCTTTTTTTTAGGTTTGTTATTCGTGGTCGCCCCCGAGGCTCCATTGTCTTTGCGATTGGTATCCTTTCGCGTGGTGGATCCTAGAAAAGTGTTTGGTATCAAAATTAAAGTCTTTTGAAAAGTTTTTTCAAATTTATGTTAACGCTACCGATTAACTATCAAGAACCTGCTAAGGAGAGGGAGCTTTTAAATTGCACACAAGCTTTACCTACGAGTATCTGCTAAAAAATTCATTTAAATTTAAACCAAAATTTTTAAATTTAATCTAGCGTTAGGGACGTCAAGTAAGCGTGACAATATTTTGAAGCAAACAATTTCATATAAATTATTTTACGCAATTTGCTTCATTTTCGTAACTTCAATGATATGTGTACTTCTCAGATATGCGTTTTAAACTCTTACCCGATTCAAATTCATAGACATGCTTGCTGTTGCTATCATCCATAAGCTGATCGCAGTACGCCTTATGTTTTCGATCTTTGCTGTTTTCTAGTAGGTACAAGAATATCGCCTTATTATTTAATCTGCTCACCTCAGACGTACTTACTTTTTTTGGTTATCAGCAAACTAGTAACACGCCGTAGAGCCTCGCGGGGTGATTTATTCAAGAAGGAAGGTGTAAGATTTGGTGGCAGTGTTAAAGGCTTACGAGATTGTCCGGTGCCCGACATGACCGTCGGATTGTCCCACACCCGCATGGAAGCCATTCGATCTATGTTCTCGGTGGAGACGGGTCGCATTCCCCGTTGCTTGGGATACCATCCTCGAGCCGGGGCCCCGGTCATGCGAAGCATTTCGTTGGAGGCCAAGGCATGATTTATTGAGCGCTGACGGCAAATTTGGGCTGTACCATAGTTACCACCTATTGATAGGGTATGAAATATAATAACACTGTGTAAAATGAAAACATTTAAATTTAACCGAAAGTGGTCTGAAGCTGACGGAGCTCAAAGTTGGTTAAATCAGTTTTACACATTTTTTAACGCTAATGGAACGCAACCGTATTTTTGGGCGGTAAATGAAAACCTATAATATGTGTTACATATTGCTTTAAACATCAGACTTCGGATTGATTGAACGAATTAAGTTTTTATACCATGCTTATCCAAAAAATCTAAATATTTTATAAAATGGCAATGTTTGGCATTTCAATTACCAAGATAAGTAATAACATTAAAAAAAACCGGATACCGTTGATTTTTTGGTGAGAGCGGTACCTTTAGGCGTTTTGTGGAGTAGAGAAAAAAAAAAGACAAGCGGTGATCTGACTTTTTGGGGGTTTGTTGGCGTTAGAAGAGGGAGTGTGGCAAGCAAAATAAAATTTTGTAATACCGGTAGAAATTAGCAAGACAAACAGTAAAATGAAAATATATGAAAACATTTTCAAAAAGTGTGGTTCTGGCATTTTTGGGAGTTTTATGGATTGTATAGTGGGCGTAGCAGAATGATTAATCTCAACTTTCTAGCTGTTATAGTTCCTCAGATCTCAACGTTCATACGGACGAACATGTCCAGGTTGGCTCGGCTATTGATCCTGATCAAAATATATATACTTTATATCGTCGGAAACGCTTCCATTTACCTATTATATACTTTTCAACAAATCTAATATACCCTATTTAGTCTACGAGCAACGGGTATAACCAGTATCAAGAGCAGCATCAACATACAAAACTTTCTGATACCAACTATTTTCACTTGGCTTTAAAAGTAATTAATATCGTGTTACTTGGTACGAAAGATAATCAACAACAACATAAAGGGAAAGTAAATTATTTTTATTTATATTATTACTTTTTATACCTAATAGAGTAGAGTACAACTATAGTTGTAAAATAATAGAGTAGAATAGTACTTTTAGTTATAATATCATTTTTATTAAAAATCGCTTCCAATTTTCAAATGAAAATTCGTTTTTTTTTGGAAAGGTTTTTTGCGCTGCATCACAGCTTAAAATATCTTGGGATGATATTCCGGTTTAATGGCTTTAAATGGTTCAATTATTTCCACTACCACTCCTAGAATATTCAGAGAAAATAGGCTTTTGCGGTTAAGTACTATTCCCACACTAAGGTGAAACTAGGGAAGGGACCAACTGTTGAGTTTTGGAAAGGGTAGTTGAAGAAAAGACGTTTTGCGTGTTTTGGTTAAAATTGGTATTGGGAGGGAATTATAGATCGATATAGGGGTAATTTTACTGCTGATTAAATTTATGCTTTTAGTTTTACACAAAGTGTGTGTGACATTTGTAAAGCTTATAGGTATTAAGTGTAAGTGACGTCCTTAAGTACAATTTGGTGTGGCCTAATGTTCTAATTTGTAATTTGGCATAATTGTTAAGCATTATTCATTAAAAAAAAATCGTAATATTAATTAGAAATATGTACTAGAAAGTTTGAAGATGGCGCAGAAGAATAAACATTTCATAACCTCATATAACAAAAGGTTAAAAGAAACCTTTTAAAATGTTTGTGAGCTATAGAATGTCGCCAATTAAATATTTCTTTACTCTTTTAAAGAATTCTTTAATTTGGGCTTTAGTTATTTTACCATTTATGAGCATACTTCTAAAATGTTCCATATTACTTGCCTCCGATCCCCAAAATTGAAGCGCCCATGTTGATGCTGTTCGATGTGCTCGATCTGGGCGCTGTGCGGGAGCCACTGACCACAGGCAGGGGCTCATTTTGGCGTCGATATGGGGTACGTGGTATGTCACAGCTGCCGGTACATTGTTATTATTCTAGGTCTTATTTAACTTCTATGTAACTACTCACCCTCTGGCAAAAATTGGCGTTTCAGGAAGACTACATGAGGTTTGCAGGCGATGCTCTTCGCGCGGCGACTGCTTTAGGCTGCGCTTGGTGCCATAGTTAATATAACGACGATGGTAGGACCCAGATCCACCTGCCATTCCGTCGAAATGTGGAGGGGGCAGTGGAGCAATCGGTCCCAGACCAGTGGGTGTGGTTATCCCACTGCCACCGCTGCTATAATGACCAAATAGCTTTGGCGATTTCTTGCGGTATTGCGAGTCGATACTCCAGGATTTCATTGTATTAGCCGAATGACCTCCAGTCACTCGATGTGGGGGGACCGTAGGTGGTCCGCCGTTGCCCTCTAAGAAGCTGGCCGATTGGTGGGAAGGCGCTGGAGGCGGTGGCAGCTCGTCGGTAAAGTGACGCACAGAGGCGATATTGTCCCGACTGCGGCGAGTGTGGCTGTTGCTACTGTGCACCGCCGTACCAGAGGCGGTGGCATGCACCTCCACTACGGTAGTGCCCCGATTCGCGGGAGGGGCATTCGGCACTACAGGGAGCTCTAGCTGCTTTCGCGGCTCCACCGGTGACGGTGGAAGAGGGGCATTGTAGTCAAATAAATCCGGGTTGGAATTCGGCGGCGATGGTGGCAGTGGGCCCAAACTGGGCATCTGTGACAGCAGCATCTCCTTGGCGCTTTCAGACTTGTGAACGCCATGTCGAAATTCTAGCACCCGCTTTGCATGCTGCTCGGCAGCTGTCGTTGCGGCACCAGTAAGCCCACCTCCTTTCCTCTCAGCCGGTTGGCCGATAATTGGAAGGTCTCCACGCAACAAAGCACTGATGTTATGCTCTATTTGCATCAGTGGAGCACACCCATAGCTTAAATCTGAAAGTTCTTCGTCCTCCTCCAGAGTTGGGGCCAAATCTGTATGCGGAGTGGTGGCATTGGAAGCTCGCTGATCTGCATTGAAAAAAGTTTTGTACCGCATTATTTCAAAAATTTGTGAAGATAAAGTGTGCAATTTCGATAGAATTTAAATTTGATATTATTTGTGAAAACAACAAATTAGTGGATTTTATTTTACTCACCGTTACCGTTGTAACCATACAACTCGTAGCTGCCGATTCCGTTCAGACGAGCCTCTTCGAACTCTTCGCTGCTGGATGTGTTGTCCGGCATGGACTCGGCACTCAGGCGCTTTTCTGTTAGCATCGCCGTCTTACTCTTCACAGGCTTGCAATAGCCAAGTTGTTCTGGTGCCTCGATATCAAGAGATAAGATCGCTCGGTGTGCGACGACCATCTCCAATCCCCGGCGTGTATGCTCCACATTAGCCTCACACTCCTTGTACACGAAGTTTATGTCAGGTGAAGCTGGTGGCAGCGGTGGTGGTAGGGGTGTGGCATCGCTTTGCTCGCTATCGCTTGTGTAGAACTCATTACTGATCGCCCCGGCTCCAACTTTGGTCTCTGGCCCGACTCCCTCGGCCAACGAGGAACGTGGTGGCTTTGGTATACAAAATACATCTGTGACACGAGGCGGTTTTTTGGCTGTGGAGCGACGGATAATAAAAGTCCCTTTGCCCAGCATGCTTCTTTCGTTGTACATGAAACTGTCGTCTAAATTGTTGCTTTTCTGTTGATATAAATGTTAAAATTCAAAATTAATGAACATTGTTGTAAACTGATAGGAACTCGTATTTAAATCAAGATAGAACGTTATAGTCGAGATCTTCGAATATCAGATACCCGCTGCACCACTAGAGGGGCGGCGATTTGCAAGTAGGAAAGCGAATGTTTTTCTTAGATTGGCCACGAACTTACATCAAGGGCTTACATCATTTGTGAAATTGTGAACTCTAATTGAGAACTAATGAAGCACAATAAAATCAATACATTTTTAAAAGTGTTAGTCATGACAGAAGAGAGTATAAAAGAAAGAAAAGAGTATATCTTGAAGCAAGCATTTACTAATTAGGCGCAATTATATATTCATGCCTATTACAAACATTCGTCGTTCATATGGGCAGGCTAAAAGACGGACGTGCGTGGGTAGATCGACTGCAATGCAATTGAAATGCAGTCTTCAATTCCTGAAGACACTTATTTTGCAAACATTTTATAACGCGCTTTAACAGGGGATACGTTTTTTTTTGCCTAATCACAAGTACCTTAACGATGTTAAAAACTATTAACGATCGCACCTGCAACATACAAAAGTCGTGATATCAACTTTTGTGAAAATTATTTTTTATACCGTTTTAGATGCAGACGTATTTTTGAAGCCACTGGATTTCTTCTTGCTGTTTCTAAAGTGAATCTCCCAGGCGACTCCGTTCTGTTTAACGGGTGTAAGTTCAGTAGAGATGGTTGACTCCTCCAGCGAATCTTCCGAATATTCGTCATCCCTGGCAGCAGCTTTTGATTTCGCCACATTGACGTGAGACGCAGCAGGCGAAGCCTCCCCGGACGAAGAGTTTGAGCCGCTGGATAGTGGATTTAGCATGTGGCACACTTCCTTGTGCTTTTCGACAGAGCTGAGTAGTCGCTTGCAGCGAGCTCCCTCCCCCACGGCTGTCTTAGAAGAGGGACCTGGGTATATCGTCACTGGATGTTCGTTGACGAATGGTTCCGGCAGCTTCGCCAAATTACCACGCAGAACAGCGTTATGAACAGCGCTAATGTCGATGCCCAGTGCGTTGCGACCCCCGTTGCAGCTGCCTGGATGCCGGATGGCTGACAATCCACTTGATGAATTGGCAGCAGAAACTCCACCCAAATTCGAAGCCCTGACACCACAGCACGGTAAACTAGAGTAGTTTGAGCTTACGGCAGGAGTTGAGCTAGATCCTCTAGCCTTTGGCTGGAATAATGGTAGAAAAAGGTTTTGCGGTTAGTTAATTGGTGTCCCATTCGCTGCGTTGCAAGCAGTGGAGCTTCCTTAAACTCACCAGCGTTGTCTGAATGAGAGGCGATGTAGTTTCCTGTCCGTGTACAACCTCAGATAATTTAGTTAGATTCTCAGCCGTACCATCCACTTCGTTGAAGCTTCCCTCTGGCACAGTGTCTGTGCTGGGTGTTTGGGGCACATCTTCGGAATCCTTTTTGGACATGCTGTTATGTTAAAGTTAAGGGTTTTTTAGAAAACGGACGAAGAGTACTTAAATAATCATAATAATAATATTTTTTGAAAAGAAATATTTGGTGTCACAGACTAGGGATTTTTTGCATTAAAATAGGCACAACAGATTTTATTGACAAATTTTAACAGGATCAAAGCATTACAAAATTCGTATGACAAATCACAGCAATCTTCCTGATATACATGCTTAATTTCCGAGATCTCAGCGACGGACAGGCCGACATACATGGCCAGATTATGATTAATGATTAATGATCCTAGTTATAAAACAAAAAATAACGCTATAGTCGATTTCGCCGACTATCAAATAGAAGTGAGAACGAAAAATTTAATTTTATTTAAATTGAAGAATATAATGAGAAAAATGGGCGTTGCATTTTTTGGCGGCTTGTGAGCGTGGTAACATGTGTCAACAACAATGGCGTCTATTTTTTCGAAATCTGTATGCTGTATGACGTTCTAGTTCTAGCTTTTATAGTTCCTGAGATCTCGACGTTCATACGGACAGACAGGGCCAGATCAAATCCGACTATTAATCCTGATCAGGAATATATATATATGTATATATTGGAAAAGCTTCTTTCTACCTGTTATATATGTACTTTTTATCGAATCTAGTATACCCGTTTATCGATAATTTAATTAATTAATTAATAATCATCACTATGATGATTCTGAGCTGTCCGAAGTCATGTCCGTTTTATTTTACTTCAGCACAGATCTTAGATATAAACGATACATTTTTCCGTGGCACACTTGAAAATTTTAAATAAATGGCATTGTATGGTAATTATTGTTATTATAATATTAACTATTAACTATGTTGCATGTGTTTTTATGTTGGCACTAATGAACTAGTCTGTTACTTACTTCTTGCGACTTAGGCTCATGTAGCCATCGTCCTCGGACTGATTCTCGCCACTATTGCAGTTCAAGGCCACTGGTTTCGTTGCTGCCTCCTCAAATTCGGAAATAATCTCGTCGAGGACTTTTATTGGTTCGGGTATGTCATCCAAGGAAATGGGTTCCAACGACTGCAGTTGATTATCGCTGCATAGAAATAGTTATTTAATTTCACGCTTATAACGGCTTTATTGTTTATTTTTGACTGACTTGTGGGCCCCTAGGGTAAATATAGACAATGTTTTAAACCTAATGCTGTGCAGCTATCACAAGAAAAAGCATGCTAGTACTAGCTGCGTAGCTCTAATAGTTCACAAAATCTGGCAGATGCACGGACATACGGACTTGGAAATTCACCAGGTTCTGACGCCTCTGGCGGTAAGCTTTTAGGTTACTGAGGTTAAAAGCAACAACATTAAGCCTTATCAATTTAATTTTATTGACTCGGATTACTTCATAAACTAGCTCACTTCATTGATAAAGTTTTGAAATCATAATTGCTCATCAAGGTCGTATAAAATTTGTTTCACATACTTTTGTCTTTTTGAGTCAGCTTCAACAGCGGCATCTACGGCTACCTCCGCTCCCGCCTCCAATTCCAGGGAATGGAATGCGCGATGAGATTCTGCCATTGTGTCATAGGATTGCCCTGCCTCCAGCTGAAACGTCCGCTCAGTCTCGACGTTGGTCGAATCGCGTGCTTTAGGCGATTCATGTGCCGCTGCCATTATGGGATGTTCATTAAACCATCGGCGGTAGAGCTCGTCGGCAGTGGTTTCTTTGTTGATGTCGGATATTTTGATAACTACAATTTCCCAGTCAGCGACGCTGCTTTATCGGCGGCAGTTTTAATGTTCATGTATGCAATGAGTGAAAGTGATTGGAGGTTTTGCTCGACCTTCCTCGCAGTTTTATTTCTAGGTCCTTAAATTCGTCATCTTAAGGTTTTCCTGCAAGGATTAAACAGGTTCTAGGATTATTTTTTGCCGCTATAACTTGCCGCTTGTTAATTTAAATATGTCCATGTAAGGGTTAAGTGGTTATGGAAATATGCTTGCACATAATCTGCCTAGGTTGATTTACGATTAGCATAAAATGTATAATTTTAACAGAAAGGTTTTCGAGATCACGTAGTACCAAAAACCAATCTACATATGTACAGCTGTGTTCAGAAAAATAGCAGTGCTTTGGACTTGAGAGTTTAAGATAAAAAATTCCTATGATTTACAGTTTTAATGGGAAATTTTTTTTATAATATCATTAAGTATTTAATTTCAAACAATTTAACAAATGGTTCACTTTTATTTCTTCAATAGTTTCGAAAATATAGAATAAAACAACATAATAGGCAGAAATTCTGGTGTTCAATGAAATAGCAGTGCTATGAAAAAATAGTAACAAAATTAAACTTGACTTAGAACGAACTTAGTTTTTCTTTTTAATATGTTAATTCGGGCCTAATACTTGGTTGGATAGCCTTTGTTAGCCAGCACAGCCTTACACCCACGCGGCATGGAGTCCACCAGGTCCTGGCAACGTTTGGGAGGAATTTTTGCCCATGCATCCTGCACAACTTGCCAAATCTGAGCCTTAGACGTCGGGGACTTCTTCGACACATATTGTTTAATGTCCCCCTACAGGTTTTCAATCGGGTTTAAATCGGAAGATGGTGCTTGCCACGGCATTGCATCTATTCTATTTTGGGTGAACCTATTCTTAGCCGATTTGCATCTGCGTTTCGGATCATTATCCTCTTGGAATGTCCATTTTAAGGGCATATTATATTCAGAATATTACAGTAAGACATCACTAAGTATATTTACATATGCGTTTTGGTCTATAATACCATAAATCATATGTTATGGACTCATACCATTGTAAAAAAAAACAAGCCCATACCAGGATTTTAGGTCCACCGTGATTGAAAGTCTTCAGTGGGTGTTTTGGGTGGTACTCGGTGTTTGGAGGTCGTCAGATATACTGTAGTGAACCAGTTCCACCAAAAAGCACTATTTTTGACCGATCAGTCCAAAGGATATTACGCCATTTGCAGACTGGCCAGTTTCGGTAGGTTTTAGCGAAGGTGAACCTTGCCTGAATAAGCCTTGGGCTAAGTGGGGGAACCTTTCGTGGACTCCTCGCACTGAAATTTTGATTCAGTAGTCGTCTCCGAATAGTAACGTCACTGATTCCCAAGTTCAGCTCAGATTTTATGTCCCTAGAGGATGCAAAAGGATAGGCGTTGCTCTAACGAACTATGCGTCGATCCTCTATATCTGTGGTTTTTTGTTTGGTACCACGGGTTTCGGGCTTCCATTCATATTTAATGGCATTGGATACCATTTTGGAAAACATTCAAGGGTTTTTTGAATGTCCCTTTATGTTTTTCCTTCCTTTCTTAGCTTATGAATTTACATTATTTTCTGCTGGGAGCAGTGCTGTCCTCTATCCACTAAAATATAATTTTTTTTATTTTTTTTTTAAATTTATTGCCCTTTTAAATATATAAATTAACTTATCCAAACTCACTTTTTAGAAAATAATGATCATTTCAAACCAGGCACTGCTATTCCTATGAACAGCCTAAAACTTGCGATTTTGCTCAAGAATGCAAATAAAAGAAGGATAACATGAAAAACTAACCGGATTTTCTTTTTTTTCCTTATCTACACATTCCATTTAACAAAAATAAGTGGAATAAAAAGTCGATTCCGAAAAGGGACATGGAAAAATACCTTTGTATTACTTAGTTTCCTTCGCACTGCTATTTTTCTGAACACAGCTGTACATATCTTAGTCCGACAAATACATGTATGTATAAAAATAAAATTTTTTTACGCCCAATCTAGTTTTAAATTCAGAATTGTACTACTATATTATTTTGCAATTTTAACACTAGACGTACAGCTGTGTTCATAAAAATAGCAGAGCTTGGGATCATTTTTTTTATAATTTCATTAGGTATTTAATTTTAAACAATTCAACAATGTTTCACTTTTATTTCATTAATAGTTTCGAAATATATATTAAAACAACATAATAGGCAGAAATTCTAAAAAAATAGTAACAAAGTTCAACTTGACTTATAACGAACTTAGTTTTTCTTTTTAATGTGTTAATTAGGGTCTAATACTTGGTTGGATAGCATCTGCCAGCCACCAAAGGCTTTCACCTACGCGGCTTGGAGTGCACCAGGTCCTGGCAACTTTTTTACCATGCATCCTGCACAACTTGGCAAAGCTGAGCCTTAAACGTCGGGGAGTTCATTGACACATATTGTTTAAAGTACCCCCACAGGTTTTCGATCGGGTTTAAATCGGAAGATGGTGCTGGCCACGGCCTTATCTTTATTCTATTTTGGTCGAACCAATTCTTAGCCGATTTGCATCATTATCCTGTTGGAATGTCCATTTTAAGGGCATATTCCATTCAGTTTATGACAGTAAGACATCACTAAGTAAATTTGCATATGCTTTTTGGTCTATAATACCAAAAATCATATGTTTTGGACTAATACCATTGTAAAGAAAATCAAACCCATACCAGTATTTTAGGTCCACCATAATTGAAAGTGTTGGCTTGGTGTTTTGGGTGGTACTCCGTGTTTGGAGGTCGTCTGATATACTGTAGTGAACCAGTTCCACCAAATAGCACAATTTTTGACCCATCAGTCCAAAGGATCTTACACCATTTGGAGACTGGCCAGTATAGGTGGGTTTTAGCGAACTTTAACCTTTCCTTATTATGCCTTGGGCTAAGTAGGAGAACCTTTCGTGGACTCCTAGCACTTAAATTTTGATTCAGTAGTCGTCTCCGAATTGTAACTTCGATGATTCCAAAGTGCTGCTCAGACTTTATGTCCCCAGAGGATGCAAAAGGATTGAACTTGCTTGAACTTATATTGATAATTTTGGGACTTTAAGTTGGACAAAGCCAGAATCTGCTATTCTCATGAACAGCCTAAAAGTTGTGAATTTGCTAAAGAATGTAAATAAAATAAAGATAACATGAAAAACTAACGGGATTTCCTTTTTTCCTATCTACACATTCCATTTTACAAAAATAAGTGGAATAAAAAGTCGATTCCAAAAAGGGACATGGAAAAATTCCTTTGTATTTCTTAGCACTGCTATTTCACATATGAATGTGTGAATATATAAGTACATTGTCATTGTATGCCACACATTTAAACATTTTTCATCCTTTCACAAAAATCCTTATGGCATTTACACCAAAAAAGGTAAACACACGCGCAACTCCGGGCAATTAAAAACTGTTCACCGTTCACCGTTTTTATGCATTGATTTTTCGCGGAGAACGATTTTGAGAATGAAGTGCTGCGAGGAGAACGAGACAACATCTACTCGGGAGAGAAGAGTGTAGAAGCTCACTATTCGCACTCTGCCTCATCTTCATTCATATTTTCTATACACTTTGGGGTCTAGGCGAAGAGTTTGGGTCCCCCCCAGTCAGGCGCTCTCACAAAGCATTCTCGTCAACCTCCACCCACACACACACACCTTGTACGGCTGGCTACATGTATACATACATATGTATGTACATGTAAAAACACGTTTGTTCGTCTTTGGTCAATTGAAAACCATTTGCAACAGCAACTGAGCTTGCCTCAAAAATCATACTCGACCAATTTGCGTCAATAGTGTATAATGGGAAAAACCCTAATATGGGAAAAATTCATTTCCGGTGTTATCAGTTAATGTCTAACGCTTACAGTAACTGTTACATCCATATACGCACAAAATCGAGGGCCACATTGTCTAGCAGTAAAACTTACTGCTGTTGGCTTTCATCTTCTCACTCCTTTTCGTTCTCAATGAAGTTTCTGCAGTCTGGCATCGATTTTTTCAAATGCAGACACATGCACTAACTGCCGACAAGGCGAACCGACTTTTTCGACTGCCTGGAGTTGTTCGGAAGCTTCTGCTGTCGGCTCACAAAATGGTCAAACAGAAGTCTTTCGAAGCGAAAAGCTGCTAATAATAGAAAACTCAAAGCGAAGAGGGCAGGGGGTCCACGAATGGCAGACGCCGCGGCGACACTTAAAGCACGGTACCATCGGCTTTGAACGGTTATGTCCGAGAATATTCTAATTTCGCAATGGGCTTTTATCTCAAACACACATGAAAATGCCCATGCCAGAGACCAGAGAACCTACTTATCACCGACTTTCCGACAACACGAAAGCAAACTTTTGTTTATGACAGAGAAACGTTCACAAATCTAGGGATATCAGAAATGTACCAAAATATTTTATCGATATCTTTCGACACGCGCAGCATAAATCGTCGTTGACTGTTTACAAAGAAGTGTTTCTTTCAACAAGAGTTTCTATCAGCAAAAATGGAGCAAATAAATAGATAGATCAGTGCAGAAATAAACTTAAAACCTAAATTTCTAGTACTTGACATTCTGAAAATTTGTTGGTCATGTCGGATATCGAGTTAATATTCATTTTACTTAAACGGCGATATTGCTTAGCAAGGACTTCAACCCACACCGGCGCGGTAGGAACGGCTGACTGCATTATTTTCACAAATGGACGACCAGACTAAGTAATAAAAACTAAAATATGCGTCTAACTTTATTCACGTATTCCAGTGTATATGGGTATCGTCACCGACAAATCGCTTTAATGTATGGCAAGGACACAAGAGAGCGCATAATTTGTAAATTTTTCGCAAACAAAATTAAACCAAAATCAATTCTCGTGTCAGTCACATAGCGGCGCTCTGATTTATGTAAAGATAAGTATTAAATCATTTACTTGATTTATTCTTGATTTAATGTTATACAATTCATAATCATCAAAATTTTTATTGTTTTTATTTGTTTTAAAACATTGACCAAAGGCGATGTTTCAAGTGCCTTGCCGAATAAAGATGTTAAATTCGGTCACTCCATATTTTTCTATGCTTTTCCGCTCAGCCAGCTGCACTTGGATGTTGTGGGGGATCGGGTGGTGGTGCTTTACAACTTGTCCAAGTACTGGGATAGATCGGGCAATCCTTCCTTAAGACCCTTGCGCTTACGAGTATCCTGGACGATGGCATAGGGCTTGCTTGAGGGCTCGCTCGGATCGCCAGGCAACACCTGCCAATGATCGAAGACACATTGAGGGAAGGCCTGTCCTCCGGTATTAGAGCGCAGATCGGCGGTAAAACCGAATGACTCGTTGACGGGCAGGTATGCCTTCACAACGAACATGGGAGTGCCCACAACCTGGTTTTCCTCGAATACATGGCCACGTCGCCTGTTGAGCACACCGTATATTCCTCCTACAGCAACCTCGGGGCACTGGATCTCGCACAGGTAAACAGGCTCCATCAGGCGCGGCTTGGCGGTTATAGCGGCAGCGTACAGACAACGACGAGTGGTTGGAATGATCTGGCCACCACCACGATGGATGGCATCAGCGTGAAGTGTCACATCGTAGATGTTGAAGCGGACACCGCGCAAGTTTTCGTCGGCTAAAATACCCTCCTTTGAGGCCCATTGGAATCCAGCGACAACAGAGTCCTTGATTTCGTTAAGGTACTGCACGGACTTGGTACAGTCGAGGATGAAATTCGGACCGGTTCCGTCGGGGCCGAAGCACCAGATCTTACGGGCCTCAGTCACATCGTAGTCGTACTTCTCAGACAAATAACGGGCACGAGCCTTGAACTCATCCTTGGCACTCACATCGCCGTTATCAATGTCCTCGGGAAGACCGTCTGGCATAGGTAGGGCTTTCATCAGCAGACGGTTGTGCTTGTTGGGCGACTTGGACAGACACATCTGGTCGGACTCCTCCGACACAGTCTCACGGTAGGAGACGACGGGATCAGACTTCTTCAGTGGGATACAAGCGTGGTCTTCCTCTAGATCCTTAAGGCAGATCTCCAAATGCAGCTCACCGGCACCAGCAATGATATGCTCGCCGGACTCTTCGATGATACACTGCACCATAGGATCGGACTTAGCCAAACGCTTCAAGCCCTCCACCAGCTTAGGCAAGTCCGCGGGGTTCTTTGGCTCAACAGCCACGCGCACCACAGGGGACACGGAGAACTTCATGACCTAAAAACGAAAAAATTTTAAAAGTCAATAATAAATTTGTATGCTGCTTAAAAAAAGAAGAAAATGAAAAACGCTGCAAACCTTCATGTTGTGGGCGTCCTTGAAGGTGGTAATCGTACCGGTCTTAACCAAGAACTGATCAACACCGACCAGACCGCAAATGTTGCCAGAGGGCACATCCTCGATGGCCTCGACGTAACGACCCATCATGAGAATTGTGCGCTGAATAGCCTTCTCATATAAGTCCTCCTTCTTGCCGGGAGTGTAGTTGGGGCCCATGATTCGGCACTTTTGCCCGGTGGCCACCTTACCGGCGAACACACGACCGAAAGCATAGAAGCGACCCTTGTCAGAGGTCGGTACCATCTTAGAAATGTACATCATTAGAGGACCATCAGGATCGCAAGACTTAACGGCGATAGCGGCCTCATCGTCATGGGGACCTTCGTACAGCATCTCCATGCGGTACTTCTGGGCAACCACTGGCGACGGCAAATGAATAGCAATCATCTGAAGTAAAGCCTCGCCGGCTGGCAGCCAGGTGCGCATCACAGTCTTCAGCAGAGCTTTGCCATCTTTGTCCTTGTCTTCATGCTTCAGAGTCACACCGATTTTCTCGAGCAAGGTACCTATCTCCTCCTTCTTGTAATTCATAATGGCATCGAACACCTTGTAGATGGGGTCCAGGATGTACATGCAGAACGAGCGTTTGTTGTCAGCCTCTTTCTGTTTCTGCCATTTCTTGGTCTTGGCGTTAAAGAAGTTTTCACCCCACAATCTGTGAAGAAGTTGAACGATTAATTGTGCCTTCAGATATTTCTTATTAACTACTTATCACTTAATGAAATGCTTAATGACCAGTTCAAATCGCTTATTTAAAAAAATAATTAATATTATTTTTCTGGAAATTTTGTATAATACAAAATGATTCATTTCAGCCAATAAATTTGTTGCAAATTTGATTTATAAATTTTAAGTCTTAGATATCAAAAATGACGTCCGAATATATCGATTTGTATAATATGAGGCCAAACAACAATTGATTTCAGATATATGAAGAAATTATGTGAACAATAAAAGATTTCTGTATACAATTTAAAAATAATTAGTGTAAGGTAACTGCCTTAACATGACTCGTTTGAACATTAGGAAAGCGGTCCCGAGTCAGCGTTTAAACAGCATCCGAAAGTTTATTCTTCTTCTATTTAAGGTCCACTTGTGGCGCCGTCAGCACGAGAGACTCTAAAAGGACTTTCCTTGCGGAGATGTCTTTCAAGAAGCCGCCCGCTAAGCGCCACACGTTTTGTGGTAGAAGTTTGAAAACATTTACAAACAAACTTGAGACATGACTCACCGGTTCATTAGCTTGACAACATCAATCTTGAATTTCTCGGAGTACATCTCAGAGAACTGCTTGAGGGTGAACGCCCAGCCGTGAAGCCCAGAACCGAAGCCCACTGATCCCTTAGAGGGATCCACGCGAACCTCACCCATCGGTCCTCCGTCATCGTTATAGGTGGCAATGATAACGTTTACGTTCTCGACGATGCGCTGGAAGGTCTGGTACAGCTCCTCGGCATCTAGTTGCAGCTCAAGCAGAGCGCGGTCCATTTTGTTCATGAATAGGATGGGCTTAATACGCTCAGCGATGGCCTGACGCAGCACGGTTTCGGTCTGGACACAAACTCCGGAGACGCAGTCTACAACAACGAGTGCACCGTCGGTTACACGAAGGGCGGCGGTCACCTCCGAGGAGAAGTCAACGTGACCGGGCGAGTCGATCAAGTTGATCAGGAAACCCTTGCACTCCTTCTCGCGCTGATCGGGGTGGGTAATGAACACCAGATCCTTTTCCTCCACCTCAAAGTACATGGAAATGGCACTGCAATAATGAAAGGCGGATTAAAAAAGCCGTGGGTGCTGGAACATGACTGGTCTTACGTCGACTTGATGGTAATGCAGCGCTCCTGCTCGTCCTTGCGGGTGTCAGTGAAACGAGTCTCACCAGCCTTGGCTCCGGCAATGATACCAGCCTTCGACACAAGGGAATCGGTCAGAGTGGACTTGCCGTGGTCTACGTGGGCAATCACAGACATGTTGCGGATGTTCCGCTTCTTGTCCATGAGGCCACGGATCTCGTCGACGGTGAAGTTGACCTGTAAAATAAATAAGGCATCGTTATGTACATATTATAACGAGTTTCCACTCGATCTATACACAGTGCTGATTTAAAAATGGCGTCCATACACACACTAAGTCTTCACAGTCGTGCAAAGGTCTTTGAGGTTAGATAAGAACTAAAAACCACAAATCACTCACTCGCGAGTATGGGCATCGATAAATATAGCAATATACATCTATTCCTTGGGTATTTCACAACAAGCACCAAACAGGATCACATTCTAGCCAAATTTCAATAGAAAATTGCATACGTCATTCCTAGTCTTTGTCTTGCATTTCACCATAATGCACACACACACAACAAGCAAACGTGAAAATATGTGGACACATCATTTCACCAAGTAATGGTTGAGACATCTGCACTTTTTGCACTGGGCATTAAAGATATTAATGCAGGTCGCCTCTAGGCCTTTTCTGTAGATATGGGGCTATTATTTCTGACTTTGGGCACCTACCATTTTGGATGTATGGAGATTTTCTCGCGGACCAAAAAAACACTACGCCTTTCAACGGCGTTTCGACAGGAAAGAGCGAGGCGCTGCAGCGACCATAGAGCTGGGACAATTCTTGATATTTTCGATAGTCGGAACCAGTAGTTGATCGATAGTAGTTCACGTGACAGATTCATCAGATAGTTATTTTGCATGTTTACTTTATAGTTTTTAAACTTTTATTTTACAGAATGACGTTTTCGTAATTTTCCACGTAATTTTCCGCGTCGAAATCGTGGTTGTTTATATAGCCATAAATAAATATTGCTAAGCACTATTATTAATTTACATACATCCGCTTAAATTTCTTCTAAATTATTTTTCTTAAAAATAATCTAATCTATATATATATATTTCTTTATCGCTTAAACTATCTTATGAAAAATAAACTTTAAGTGAAAGCTAGTTATATTCTCATTTGCTCATAGATGCCGAGCCTTTAAAGTTAACGACTTATGATAGTTTCGATCAAACGGCATTTCGAAATTCTACGCACGCAGTAATATTTAAAGTATAGCAAGCGAGAACGCTATCGTCGATTTTTACGACTATTAGATACCCATTACATAGCTAATGCGATTCTCTAGGAAAATATTTAAAAATTTTGTTGGCGTTGCGGTAGGAATTAAAAAAAGGTTTGAATTGTGGGCTTGAAAACTTATTGAGGTTTGTAGGTGTAAGAGTGGGTCACGCCACGGCATATCGACAGAAATTTGGCAGACAAATAATAAAACGAAAAAAATCAAGAGATCCGAAAGTCAAATTTTCCGACAAGAAGTTTCAAAATTTGTAAAAAATGCGGTGGAAGGTCATGGCGTAAGTGTTTTTGGTATTCATTATACCCGCTACTCGTAGAGTATAAGGATATCGTTTGTTCGTTGAATGGTATGTAACAGGCAGAAGGAAGCGTTTCCAACCATATTGCTCAGGATCAATAGCCGAGTCGATCTAGCCATGTCCATGTGTCCGCCTATCCGTATGAACGTTGAGATCTCAGGAGCTATAAAAACTAGAAGGCTGAGATGCCCACTCTAACGCCCTAAAACCGCACCATTAACCATTTTTCCAAATTTGTTCATAATTTTATTAGTCTTGTAAATTTCTATCGATTTGCCAACAACAAGATAATTATTTTATAAATTATGAAATATGGCGTTCGCATTCACACTAGATAAGTAATGGGTGTTTGATACTCAGGGAACTCTACTATAGCGTTCTCTCTTCTCTCCTTTTGCTCTAGCGTCACTTGAAACTTTCGAATTAGACGGCCTCATGTCACCTCTGAGTTCAGGTTCGTATCATTGATAAAGCAGCCTTGGAAACTCTACTCTACTGTACCCTATTCTCCACTTGCGATCCCGCTTATATCAGATATTTTATTTTTTCTAAAAAACGTGGAAAACTAACCAGGAACTAGAGATATTGGTCAATTGAAAGGAGGACAACAGTTGAATATTTTCAACCCGGGGAAGACAGAACGCCTAATTGGTATATTTTGAATAAAACTTTTTAATTAAACCATAGCCAAACACCTTTCCGCCCAAAATAATGCTTTGTTTACATACACGTACCATGTTGTCTCTCTTTTGACAAACGTTTTGATATTTGTTGATTTTTGTATTCGTTTTGTAAATTTCCATAAATTTTTAAAAATTAAACCACGTACATATTTGCCCACCGGTGCCCACGCATCAAATATAGAAATGGTTCGTGAAGCTGCTTCAAACTGTAGAATAGCTCTCTTGCTGAATTTAACAGCTTTCGGGAAAGAAAAGAGCTTTTTCTTTTTCTCATTATTGTGTTCCACATTAAAAAAAAATCACTCAAACAATACCCCTCACCACCTAGAACTCACCTCACTTACCCCTCACCAACCAGAACTCACCTCACTCGAATTCAAAAACTCACTCGTTCCAATGTTGCTGCAGCATTGTTGCTCGCATTTTGAGTCAAGCTCGTTCTAATGTTTCGGCAGCATTGTTGCTGCGCGAAGACGGCCGGCAAATGAAAATGATGACGACGCGGGCGAACAGTTTTCAAGTGATTTTCCGAGCTCGCGGGCTGTGCTAACGGTAAAGGAAAATTCAGTGATTGGGGACTTTCACGTTGCACAGTTGATGTATTGCTTTGTGCGCGACGGTGTTGTTGTAGTGCGAAAGCAACAAATATTCAAAAAGATTCAGTTAAATTACGTGATTAAGTGGTCTAGGATTATCCACTTAAAACCGTTTGCAAATATTATCAGTCACCTTTTGCTCAAAAAATGTAAAGTTAAACGTTTACCGACCAATTTGAGCCGAAATATTTAAAGTATACTTTATGTTGTGTTTTCGACAAAGTGAAAAATTATAATACTAGAAATTTACAAAATATGTGAAATGATATATATGATCGAAATAATATAATTTCAATAATAAAAAATTAACTTATGCTGACAAAAATTATATGTTTTATTTCTTTTCTTTACTTAGAACATACATTTTAATTACTCAATAAAATGTAACATTTAATATGAAACCAAAAGTAATATAAACAAAGCTCTATAAAAAACGACAGGCAAACCAACTATTATATAAATCATAATTAGAAACTACAACGCAGAAAAAGGAGCAATAAGCCTAAAATACTCTTAAACCGTCAAATGCATCATTTTGGAAAAGCATGTTCCATCGTTTTTGTCGCACGAAAAGTTAAAACGATACTTATTGTCCAACGAGTGGCAATTGCGTCAATCTAAATTTTAATTTAGTTTGAGTGTGGAAGCTTCCGATAAACTTGAAAATGGATCTTGGATTTTTATTAGATGAGCGAGTCAAGCCATTTAATTTCTGATTGCCGTAAGTCTGACAACTTTACTTGTCTACATACAAAAATCCTACTAAACTTTTAATTTTTATTCAGTTTTCTTATAACTTGCATGGTTTGTGAAGCATAGGTCGGTAGACCCACTTGATTAAGCTTCTATATTGTAAAGACTTGAGTTGAGAGAAAAACTGCCGAACGAAGTGCTTTTAAAAATGCAATATTTCTTTTGGGTCCTAAAGACTAAAATTAAGAGTTATCGAAAGCAAGGATCGTTATGCTAGATTTTACATTATTATCCCAACCCCCATTAGTAATTGAACTCAATCCATGTACGAAGTCCGATAACATCCAACAAAAGTATAGGAAACTTTATATGTGTACCGTCGAAGAGTGCATATTTTAGGTTTCGGACAAAATCCCAATAAAGATTTAATAAGAATACGAAATGCCCGGTCCCAATGTATTTTTGTAAAGCACACAATGAGACACAAAAGCTTAATAGGCCCAATCCGAACTCGGCACACGGGAACCAAGCAATGTACATAAGTGTTCACATATGTCGACAGTTCCTTAATA
This sequence comes from Drosophila melanogaster, assembly GCF_000001215.4. Classification (NCBI taxonomy): domain Eukaryota; kingdom Metazoa; phylum Arthropoda; class Insecta; order Diptera; family Drosophilidae; genus Drosophila; species Drosophila melanogaster. The sequence continues at coordinate 21,685,456 of NT_033779.5, forward strand.
AACGGCAAATGCATAAAAAGGTTCCGACGACTCACACAATGTCGTCGTGCTTTTTAAGTAAATTGTAAAACATCCAAGAACAATTTTTGTTGAGCGTGGGGTGCTAAAACAAGTGTGAATAAGGTAATGCGGAAAAAGTTTGCAAAAAGTCAGCGACAGTGTAAAGTGCCGAACAGACTGTCGGTTGTATGGTTCGGGTGCATAAAAAACCAAGGTATGAATGAAAATTCAGCCAATGTGGAAAACGTCTTGACCGGGGGATGTTCATATGATTCTGCCGTCAAGTCCTGCCCGTACCCGTACCCGTGTGGTCACTTCACCCAGAACTTTTTTTTAACATCTTTATCAATTTGAGAAGGGCTTGGCAGGTGGAATTGGAAGGACTCAAAGCTTTCTATCAGAAGGTTCAAAGTGACAAAGCGAGTTTTAATGAGTATAACAATTTAACTACAAGAAGAATTCTGCTATACTCAACTTCAAGTATACAAGCAGATGTAGATTAATAAATTGAAAACAAGAAAGAATACTATAGTAGAGTTCCTCGACAATCAGATAACCGTTACTCAGCTAGTGTGAATGCGTACGCGAAATTTCTGGGATATCGGGGAATAAAATGAGAAAAAATTTACAATTTCTTCAAAAGTATGGGCGTGACCGGCTTAGCGGTTTTAGGACGTTACAGTGGGTGTGTTTTTTGCAAATTGATAAAAATTTACAAAACTAATAGAAATGTGAAAAATATCAACAATTTTTTTTAAAGTGCGGGTGTGGCAGTTTTGTGCTATTTCTGGACGTTAGAGTGGGAGTGGAAACATGAGCAAACAAACTTGGGCAGCGTCTTTGTCTCTGGAATCCGTATGCTTAATCTAAACCTTCAAGATTTTATAGTTCCTGAGATTTCGATATTCATACGGACAGATTTTCTCTCTTGCTTTTTTTTCGTTAAATTCTTGCTTCCAAACTGTCAGCACCATTTTGCTAGAAAGCAGGAGGTATTATAACCCGAATGAACACATTATATTTTGTACGTTGGTCCATTCGGCTGTACCATCGCGAAACAATCTTGCTGCTGAAGATACAGGGTGCGGCAACATAACTTCCTTTTTTTAAAATGCACGCTATTCAGTTAATTGATGTCATAGCGGAGCGATAGTGGTCCCATTCAAGAGGGGTTACTGCAAAGTTTTTCCCGCACGGCGGGAAGCACAGCGTGCATTTCGGTATCGCTTTAATTTAGCTCCGTTGGCTCACGTCCCAGACCGCAAATCAATTGTTTCATGGGTCACTACATTCAGGCAAACTGCAAGTGCGACAAAACGATGAACTGGAATCCCTCGACCCGTTAGATCGCCTAAGAACATTGAAGCAGTACGAGCGTCAATATTGCAATCCCCACGGCGTTCTGCGTCCAAACACGGATCTGCCTTTGGACTATCCGATCGTTCTGTGAGAAGAATTCTTCATGATGATCTTCATTTTCATCCGTATAAGATGGCGATAGTGCAGGAACTTTCAGAACGTAACTTATTTTGACGGAACACTTTCCAGAGCGCTTTATCTCATAAATATTTTCCGATGCCTAAAATAGTATTCAATGAGTTCTGAAGAAATAATATTATGCTGCCGCACCCTGTATAAGTGTTGAAGCTTATTTCGGTCATGATACTTGCAGCATCTGCTGTCTTCGGTGTGGGTCCATTGCAATTGGAGAGTGCCTGTGGAGTGACAAATCCCTATACGTCACTCAAGGAGCGAGGATGTGAAAAAGACTGGGTACGGCTAGGCTCCAGATATCGGCGACTGTGAATTGATCTATTTTTTGGTAGTCGATCTAGCTTTTAGTTAGAAAATCTGATTAAAAAACAAATAAAACTGTATCGCTTGATTATAGAATTATAGAAATCTGGCTTTTATTGGATTTATGGGTCAAATGACTAACAACTGTTTACAAATTGACCTTTGAAATTGTGTTCGGGTGCCTTTACTTTAAATAACTCACAAAATATTTAGTAGCAAGTAATAATTTATAGCGAATCACATGCACTTATTATTTATATTGCATATGTCATTAATAGTTACATCTAGAAGGCGTTGCTAGCTGAAACCAAAAAGTTTTGGCTGTTAGTGAAAAGTTACTGCTATCTTTTTGCTCTGTAAAAAGCGTGTCTTGTGTCGTATTTCTGTCGTTAGGCAAACATTATTACCTATATAAACTCATATATGTACATGCATATGTGCTTTGAATCGAAAAAGAAACTTCTTCATTTTTTATTGTCTAACCTTATTTTGACTTTCACGTGTCCCCCGTTGATGCTTGCTTATTGAATTTATAGTTCTCACATGGTTGTTCTCTAAACGAACATACGTACCCTCTACAGGGACTGCAAACTGCAATGCGGCGAGCAGAGATTGTCACAGTTTATAATTAATGGGAATTAACAACGGAAGCATATGATAAAAGCAATTACAGTTGAAGCGGTTATCGCACAGGAGAATATCCTTCAACATCGTTTTCTTCTCAGGCTTCCGAAAAAAGCCCAGAAATATTTGAATTATTTGAGTTTAAATTTTTATAATTATTGTTGTAATTATAACAGTTACTCGTTGAGTAAAAGGGCAACCGGGCATCGTTGAAAAGTATGTATCAGGTCAAATGAAGCGTTTCCGACCCTATATAGTATATATCTTTCTAATCATCATCAAAAGTCTAGTCGATCTAGCCATGTTTGTAAATCCATACGTCAAGTTTTTCCCCCTTACATTAGTTGTAATATCCAACATTCAAAAGGGATTTAAAGTAAGTCCAGCCGAGTCCATCAATGAAATGTACCTCATGTTGGAGCTTATTTAATTCTTGTTTAGATTAGAAGGTGTCGTTTTACTTAATAATTATTTAAGGCCGTTTTCGGGATAGGGCCTTGGGATTATGTTAACAAATTTGACCAGCAAAAAATGTGTATATATTTAGTGATGTACATGTCTATATTTTGAAATAATTGTACTTATACTTTGTTGCAGAAGAAAACATGATTACGAGACAAAAATGTCGGTGAACATGAACTGGACGTCTCCAAAAATATGGGCCGCTTTGTTTGTGGTAAGAACAATTTGTTGAATAAGTTAACTGAAAAACTTTAATGGTAATTTAAATATTCCACAATATTACAAATATATATTAGTGCAATATTTGTAACCTTGAGGACTTATTAGTAATTAGGTGCTGAAAATATCAGAAATCCATATTTTGCATTCAAAAAGTATTATGTCGAACTAGGTCGTTCATTTAGTTCAATCGGTGATTTTTTAAATTTTCTTGAAGGTGCTTCACAAAAAAAAAATGTTATGAATTTATTTCATACAATGCTGTCATTGAAAATTAATATTATTTATTCAATTTATGTGAAAAACACTTATACATAATAATAATAATAAATAATAAAGAGTTTACAACTATATTGAACTAAGTGAACTATCAAATCAAGTCAATGCATTGCAATGGTGAAGTGCATCGTCTGGTTGTATCATTCAAAAAATCCCCTTTTTTTCCTTATTAATTATTATAAATTAAGAACTGAAGAGTTAGTAGAATATTAACTTTTAAAGCTATTACTCGGAAAAAGCGCCTTTTCTACCCCATAAAGATCAGATTGAAAAAAAAAATAATTTTGGACACGGCCACAAGCTGTCTAAAACTTGGCAGTCTTTCGTTTCTTCTTCGATTTATGCTGGTCCTGACACATTTTGTTACGGATTTCGTGAAGTCGAAACATCAACCACTTCGGTGTCGTATATGTTTCATGATAAGCTCCCACCTTCATGTAAAAGTAAGTTGTTTTACCCGTTACTCGTAGAGTAAAAGGGTATACTAGAATCGTTGAAAAGTATGTAACAGTCAGAAGGAAGCGTTTCCGACCATATAATTTTTGATCAGGATCAATAGCCGAGTCGATCTAGCCATGTCCGTCTGTCCGTATGAACGTCGATATCTAAGGAACTATAAAAGCTAGAAGGTTGAGATTAAGCATACATATTCTAGAGACAAAGACGCAACGCAAGTTCGTTGAACCATGTGTCCCACAACCGCACAAAACTGCCACGCCCACAACCGCACAAAACTGCCTCGCCCACATTTTTGAAAAATATGTATGTTGATATTTCTTCACATTTTTATTAGTCCTGTAAATTTCTATCGATTAACAAAAAAAATTTTTTGGCCACGCCCACTCTAACGCCCTAAAGCCGCCAAACCGGTCACGACGGATTGATCCGGTTTGAACAATTTTTAATTTTTTTCTCATTTTATTTGCCAATATCTATCGATATCCTTCATATCATATACACTAGCTGAGTAACGGGTATCTGATAGTGGGGGAACTCGACTATAGCATTCTCTATGTATAGGTCTAAGGGTTGCGAATATATATATAATATAGGGCTATAACTTCCTGCTCTGGCAGTACCAGTATAGTTGTGATACATAAGAATTGCTCAGGAAGCTTTCACCAAAAAGCCAAAGCCGTACCCTTCGTCTAAATATAGATGTGAATTACTAATCAATATGGGTAAAGTCTTGGCAAGGGAAAGGCAATCATTTGAACTGGGACATTACATACATACATTGTTACATATTTACTTTGTAAACGGTACATAACTATCGATGGCACTTGAATTTTGTTTAATTGAGTCGAGTGACAATAAAGTTAGAACCAGCATTACTTCTTAATAAATTTGAATCTTTAACGCTTGTTTAGCGGCCCCTTACTTAGATGGCATCAAAGTCAAATGCCACTTTATTGTGCAGGCTGCTGGAAAGAAAAAAACGGACTCCACATTGTCTAACAATTATTAATGTATGAAATGTTTCCTGATTTTCAGAAAGTTTCCAACTACATTTTAGTTCTCTTTTATTCTTTCCATAGTTTTTGTTAAATCTTCTATTTCTGTATTCATTCAGTCTTAAGTTCCGAATAAGTTCAGTGGTGTTTGTTACCATCGACAAACACATTTTCTAACATACATACATACATAGTGCGCACTGTTGCTATGGTTACGAACTCGTTAAGGTGTCCCGATTTAATCCTACTCTGAAATATGATTTACACTGATTTTGCAGATAAAATTGGAATTTAAGTACAAAAAGAAACAGATTAAATGCAAATGGTCGTCTTCTCCGAAAAATTATTGCATTATGGTCGTGGACAAAATTTTTTCAGCATTTACGCCCATAAGTGAAATTATTTCTCAAAAGTGTGGTTGTGTCATTCGGCGTGGCAAAAAGTTGTTCGGTAAATTGATAGGAATTTACAAGACCAATAAAAATAACGAAACATTTTGCAGCAGTTTGCGCGTGGCAGTTTTGTTTGTGGGCGTGGCAACGTGGGTCAACAAACGCGTTGCGCTGCGTTCATGCCTCTATGCCTAATCTTAACATTCTAGCTTTTATAGTTCCTGAAATCTCGACGTTCATACAGATGAACAGACAGACGGACTGACAGGTGGATCGACTCGGCTATTGATCCTGGTCAAGAACATATATACTTCATATTACTTTTTATTACTTTATAAATTTTAAGTGCAATTGTATCCTTAATATTGTATGTATCCTATTTAATACATTCAAGACCATATTTATAATATCTCTTATTTTCTGTAAACTGAAACGTAAAGTAAAATCAACCTTAAAAACAAAAGAGAGTTGATCCCCGACTATCAGATACCCGTTACACAGCTGGTGGAAATGTGTTATCCCGTCTTTTGAAGTGGAATTATTTTTACGAGTAGTATGTTTTTTTATTTTTGCTCTTCTAAATGCTTTATACATATTTTCATTGCGGTTTATATGACTTAAATTTGACTTCGGTGCCAGGTCTTTAGCCTTTGCGTGTGCCGTTAGTCCGTTCTAGGTTTCCACTATTTGTCTGAATGTTTTCCCGGGAGATATTTGTTTGCCAGTTGTTTGCGTGTTTTTTCTCGATGTGTGCGGCTGTGTTAATGGCCTAGGCGTAGCTGACAGGTTTTTAAGGTAAGTGTTTCCTAAGAGTACTCGAAGAAGTTGGAGAGTTGAAGTCTGAGCTGTACCATTTGCACAGATGATTAATGGCATTGGCGAGTGGTCGCGTGGTAAGGGCTTTTAGGTTGGGCGGGCTAAAACATGGATACATACATATGTATATAGGAGTATTAATGATAGTGAGGAGTTGTAGATAGCATAAAGATGCAGTTAACATTAACATTAAAATAAAAACACAGTTATTCGTTTCTATATCTATATATGTATATATATATAGAATATATAAGCTCTAAGGAAATAATAAATTAAAATAATCTACATGGAAACTGAACTTCATAAAGTTGGTTAGCTGAAGAATGAGGCCATTATGTAAGGGATGACCTTTCCATTCTGTGGAACTTACATATATATGTATAAATTATCATTTTAGTAGATTTTCCATATATTTATTAGCGTAAGTTTATTAATTACAATAGGGCTTGCGCTATCTGCACTTAATGAGACGAATAGTAAGTACGTGGCGATGACCGACGCTTCTAATCTTCCAAAATCGACTGACTTAAGTATAGCAAGAGTTCTTATCTCTAAAGCTTAACAAGTTACAGTTTCTTATAGGTAAAGCTCGATCTATAGATGGGAAAAGCACTTGAGGCTTACGACTATATTTCGGGTGTTTTGTGATTGTGTTAACTCCTCCCCTTCTAAGACGAAGGCTGTCCACAGACTTTTTACAATTGGCAAATCTATTTGAAAGCGGATCTTACGGGTAACATTGGTTGTGCACTAAGTTCCCATACTGCCAACCTGGTACTGCGTTAAACCATCGAAGGGAAGGCAGCTCTGCGTGTCTGGATGATCCGAGAAGTTCGTAAATGCTGCTGATTCTCCATGTCATGGGTTCGCAACAAGGTTCTGGAGATGATCGTAGCGAACTTGGAAAAAATCTTTATTGTAACCGTCGACTTGTTGACGACGATGATGCTGATGTTGGTTGAACTAGTTGACCATCAAAACGTATGTGTTGAACGCACTCTGGTTGGCGTCTGATGGCAGATATTATTCAGTTCGTCGTTTCAGTACCCAGGCGCAGAAATAGTTGCCGCATCTTTACGTCTTTAGCAGATACTACGTTGATAGATCTTAATTCCCTCTTCTACTCTTCTCATCTACTTAAGAGGTAGTTACAGTTTTAATACTAAAGTTTTGACAATAATTAAGTATAACAATTATAATTTTATAATAAAGTTCATTCAGATATTTTTGATATTAAAGTATGTAGTAAAACGCTTATTGATTGCAAGTATTGATTTTCCTATTTAGTTGAACAGAATCAGGAAAGGGTATTGATAACATTAGTGTTTTATTTTTTTTTTAATCGGGAATTTGAAATCTAATTAGAGTGAGTGCGCTATACTGTTATTATGCCGTTTTGGTAATGCATTTATTTTCTATGGTAGTTTCAGGAAATATTTGTGGTTGCGTGGACTTTAAGTTTTCAAATCATTCGGGTCTAGCATTTCATCACATACCTTTAAAATTTTCTAAAGAGGATGAAGCGGAAATAATACAAAATGTTTAAAGATTAAATAAGAAGGATTTGACAAATATTTAATTGAAAAATGTTTGCAAACTCTTTTACTAGTGTTCAGATTTCACGTTTGTATTTTGCTAACTTGGCGATGGTCACAAAAGGAAAAGAAATACTAAACCTAGCGTAGATTATCTTTATGAACGACCCTCCCTTTTATGAGGACCGTTGTCCCGAGGTCTGCTTCGATTAGTTCTTCCCTATACCGTGGGGTTAGTTTATTTCCCAAGCGATTGTTTTGTTTTACCATGACGGTTTCTCCCACCTCAAAGGTTCTGTCTCGTCTTGTTACATTTTCTCTTCTTAGCTGTTTTTCCTGAGCTTCGTTAACCATTTCTACTATCTCGTTAGCCAATTCGGGAGGAGTTGAATGAATAATGTCGATCGGTCTTCTATTGGTGACTGAGTGCACCGTCTTATTGTATTCTATTGTTGCCTGAAGAATAAGGTTGACTGTATCATTCATTCCACTGTCAAGTTTCAGGCATCGAGCTATTTCTAAAAGCGTGCTGTGAAACCTTTCAACCTGTCCGTTTGAGGTACTATGAAGTGGAGGTGCGTTCGCTATGTCAACATTAAAACGATTTTTCAAAAGTGACTTGATTGACTCGGAATTTATGGACGGTTCATTGTCACAAAATATTGTCTTTGAATGGGGAAAAAAGTTCATTAGTTGCATAATTGCAGGTTCTAAATCAGTTATCGTTCGAGAGCCGATTGGTTGCACAATAGCGAATTTGGAAAATTTGTCAATACATGTCAAAAAGTAATTCCTGTCCGTAGAAAATATATCAATATGCAATGTCTCGCCTACATGTGACGGAATAGGTGTTCTCCCGAGGATTTGCTTTTGCGGATGGCGGTCGTATTTGGCTTTTTGACAAACCAAGCAGTTAGAAACAAAGGTAGCGGCTATTTGTGACATTTTAGGGAAAAAGTAGTATTGAAGAATTTGTTTTACATTCTCCTGTGCTGCCCTATGCGCTCTGTTGTGCTCCAAAGACACTATTTCCCGTTGCTCAGTTTGATTAAAAATGTCGCTGACCATTTTCATAGTGTGTCGGAAGGTTGTTGCTGGAAAGTCATTTACAAGACTGTTTTGAATGAAAGCTAGTACAGGTAATTCGCAGTGTATCGCATTCACTACATCCGGCTTAACCACATCACGAATTCTTCCGATTAAGGTCTCTTTGTCTAGAAACTGTATTAGATGCCTTGTCTTGCTTCCGAAAATAACAAAAGTTCGAGTTGAGTCTGCGGTGCCCTCATCTATCACAATTTGGTTTCTAAAACAGTTAACCGGCTTGTCGATAGTTTCGATTGTAAAAGTCAATGAAATTTCGCTATGTATTGTTGCAATGTCTGACTGGGGTTCGTCCTCTAGGACATGAATAGCCTGCCTGGATAGTGCATCGGCAACATAGTTCTCCTTGCCAGGTTTATAGAAAATTTTAGCATTATGTTCGTCTATAAACGCCTTCCATCTCTTGATTTTTGCATTTGGATTCCTATCTGACACGGCGTATGTTAACGGCTGGTGATCTGTAAAAATGTTTAAGTTTTTGACACCATATAGATAGTTCCTAAGAGACTTTAAAGCCCAAACGATGGCCAAAAGTTCTCGTTCATTTGTTGCGAAATTAAGTTCTCTATCCTGTAAAGTTCTCGAAATCATTGTAACAGGCTTGCCATCCTGTGATAAGACTGCCCCCAGGCCAAAAGCCGAAGCGTCTGTTGTTAAGTCAAAGGCTTTTCTATAATCGGGATACAATAACATTACATTTTCGGAGACAAGAACATTTTTAAGCTTCTCAAAAGCAGAACATTGTCTTTCATCGAAAGAAATTGGTATCTTTTTAGACTGGCTTGCGGAAACCTTTCCGTTTTCACCCTTCAGAATGTCAGTGAGTGGTCTAGCAATAGAGGCGAAGTCCTTAATAAAGCAGCGGTAATAACTTGCTAGCCCTAAAAACGATCGAACACTAAACAGATTAGTAGGTTGATTATATTTCTGAATAGCCTCTACTTTGCTAGGACTGGTTGTGATACCTCCACTTGACACCATGAATCCGAGATACTCGACGCTTTCCTTGAAGAAAAACGATTTCTCTTTAGAAACCCTCATGTTTGCCCCAGACAGTCTGTCTAGTACCCAAGCAACGTCGTTTACGTGGTCCTCAATTCCGTTTGAAAATATTATTACGTCATCAACGTAAACGTAACATGACTTTCCTATACGGTCCCTAAGAACATCATCAATAGCACGTTGAAAAATACTTGGGGCATTTTTCAAGCCAAACGGCAAACGGCAAAACTCGTATTTTCCATTTCCTACTGAAAAGGCAGTTTTCTCTCTATCCTTTTCTGCGAGCAGAATTTGGTGAAACCCCGATTTAAGGTCAAGGGTTGTAAAGAATCTGGCTTTTCCCAAATTTGACAAGATGGATACTACGTTTGGTATAGGGTACTTGTCGTCGATTGTTTTTAAATTTAGTTTTCTAAAATCTATAACCAACCTTTTCTTAGTATTTCCCTCTTCATCTGTACCTTTTTTATCGACTACCCAAACCGGATTGTTGTAAGGTGACGACGAGGGCCTGATAATTCCGTCCTTTAACAAAGCATGTGTCTCCTTATTCACAAAATCCGATACGCCCATGGGGTACGGATAGAGTTTTGAGTAAATGGGTTGGTCGTCCTCAGTACGTATTGTGGCAACAATGTTGGTATTATACGGCAGTGCTTCTTCCGGTTCCGCAAAGACGGCCAATCGGTTTCGAAGCATTGTATGGAATTTATTAGATATCTGATTTGGAACCACAATATTCTCTATGTTGGTGAAATTTACGCTGTCACATCTCAAAAACTGAATAGATTCCACTTCATTGTTGATATTCAACGTTTTGTTCTTAAAATCTAACGTTGCATTTCCCTGTTTCAAAAGGTCAAGTCCTATTATTGCGTCAAAACTAGAGAGACTTGGAAGAATAAAGAATTGAACAGATGTGTTAAATAGCTTAATAAAGCATTTCTGTTTGACGGTGTTGCAACCATGAAGCGATTTTACCGTGAATTTATTTTGTACCGGCATTATGTTTTTTAATTCAGGGAGGGGCTGTATGTAATTTTTCGAAGCCCCGGTGTCAATCAAAAGTTTTATGGTTCTCCCTGCTATCTCTCTTTCTATGTACGGTAGCAGGGATTTGTGGCTAAAAAATGAACATGATCGTAATTCACTAGTTCGTCCTCATAATCATCAACCTCCGCTTCTGCCTCCTTTTGATAACCGTCTGTATCTTCCTCACATTGACCTTTCTCATGAGGTAAGTAGTTGATCCTCTGCTGTTTTGGCCCTGTAAACCTTGCACTGCCACTCGTTGGTCTTTTTGATGCTTGCGCATACCCAAAATGTCCCTGAGCCTGACTTGTGTTTTGCTGTTGGGGTTGCGATGCGAATTGATTTTGTGTTCGAAATGAATTTTGTTGTTGGGATGGCCAAGAATATTGTTGTTGAGATGGCCAAGAATTTTGCTGTTGGGATGGCCAAATATTTCCCTGAGTCGGAAATGGAGTTTGTCCAAAATTTCCAGTTCTTCTAGATCGCATGGATACATCAGGATTTGTTAACTGGACTGGATCTTGTCTTTCCTGGTTATCATAAGTATGCACCTGACGCTTGCTAAAATATGGGTTTTTAGTTTGCATGGGCATGATTGAGTTTCTATCCTTATCGCTGTGCCTTTGTTCGATTTTCTGACCCCTGTCTCCAATATTTTTAGAATAAATAAGGGCGAATTGGTAACGCTCATGGTTCGACTCGACCTCTTGCGCTAAAGCGAGAGCAGTTGGTAAATCTTTTGGACCTTTTGCAAAAAGAATGTCGCTCAACGATTTCTTAGCTCCGGTTACAAATACACGTAACGCGTCCGTCCTGTACTTTTCATTCAGTGACATCGCCAAGGCACTATCAAATGTCATTATTGTCTTGTTGGTAAGTAGGGTCAGTTTTTTCTCGACTTCATCGTAGAATTCAGTAAGAGTCATGTCTCCCTGTCGCAAAGTTGATAGCTCTTGTTCGATTAGATAGATCGGCCTTTTGTCAGAATATGTGAAATCAAGACGGCTGATCATTGCTTTGAAATGTAACGGAGTATTAAAAGAAGCCAATACTGTATTCGCTGGACCTTTTATTTTATTTCGCATAATACCAAGAGCTTGGTAAAATGTTGAACTTCCCTCGTAATCTTTGAAAACTTTAAAAGCGACATGAGCCGCTTTTCTCCACGACACATATGTTTCACTTTTGCCATCAAAATCTGGCAGAGATTTAATTATATCTAGAGGCTCGCTACAGACAACACCTGGTCTAATTTCAGCATCTACATAAGTTTCCACCTCTGGGGTGTTCACTGTTAATTTCCCGATTCGCTCATTCATCTCCTGCAATTGCTTTTCAAATGATTGTTTTTGGACTGCGAGCGCACCGGCAACAGCACTCTCTACGATCGCTTTTAACTGAGCTTCAAATTCCATTTCGCTAGTTGTCTTTGTTTTTGACCACCAATTATCTGATGACTTATTATTTTTTTCTGCACTGTTTTGCCTACTTGCCTGGTGCGCTGACCATTTATTTAAGCTTGACACTAGGTTGTCTAAAAGGTTATCACTGTCACTCATGTATTTTTATTATCAATACTCTTTGCATAGGTTATAATATAATAATAATAATAATATTTTTAATTCGTTCAATAAGCGTTATACTTACAATATAATAATAGTGATTAACAAACAATTTTAAGGTAGATGGTCTTAGTAATTAATATTATATTTTATGTAATCACGAAATTTTTATTTCTTAGGTTAGAGTTAATTAGCCAAAGCCGCTGATTTTGTCTCCGGATCCTCCTTTTGTTATTTATTTATAATTATTCAGTTATCGTAGGTTTTTATATCCGTTTGGGCGCCAATTATCATTTTAGTAGATTTTCCATATATTTATTAGCGTAAGTTTATTAATTACAATAGGGCTTGCGCTATCTGCACTTAATGAGACGAATAGTAAGTACGTGGCGATGACCGACGCTTCTAATCTTCCAAAATCGACTGACTTAAGTATAGCAAGAGTTCTTATCTCTAAAGCTTAACAAGTTACAGTTTCTTATAGGTAAAGCTCGATCTATAGATGGGAAAAGCACTTGAGGCTTACGACTATATTTCGGGTGTTTTGTGATTGTGTTAACTTATATATGTAAGTTTTGCTATGGCGTTCTATTTTAGTACTGAGTGTTTTTTTTTTTTAATTTCACATTTACCCTATACTGTTTGATTTTTAGTAAGCTATCTTTAATGATTTAAGAGTCGGTATGGCCTGCATCTATTTCAATTGCAATATAATACTGTTTTCTTGTAAATTACCTATTGACATGCAAAGGACCCAAATAAAAGTTTGTCCTACAGAACGAAGCCTTTAAGCGATTCTACTGCCCATAAAGTCATCGAAGATATTTATGGTCGAAGTTTTTTGCACATATCAACATTCAGATTTTTGTTTATCAACATTGATTATTATCCCCATTTATATTTTGACTTTGCACCTGTGTTATTCGTAAAATAAAAGGGCATAGCAGCTTCGTTGAAAACTATGTAACATGTAAACGGAACTATAAAAGCTGAAAGGTGGAGACCCATGTTGTCACTCCAACGCCCACAAACCGCTCAAAACTGCCACGCCCACACTTATAAAAATATTTTGTTATTTTTGGATTTTTGTATTAGTCTCGTAATATTCTATCGATATGCCGAAAAATCTTTTACCACGCCTATTTCAACTCAGACAAACCGCAAAAACCTGTCAGCTTACACTTGAAAAATGTTTTGATATTTTTTGATTTTTGTTTTAAAATTTCTATCGGTATGCCAACAAACTTTTTGCCACGCCTACTCTAACGCCCACAAACTGAACAAGCATGTCACGACCACACTTTTAAACTTATATTTTGTTCCCAATTTCTAACAATATTTCAAAAAATTTTGAAATTTTTCTTTCACACTTCCAGCTGAGTAACGGGTATAGTCGTGGAACTCGATTAAAGTTATTAGTCTTGTAAGTTTCTATCGATTTGTCAAAAAACTTTTTGCCACGTCCACTCCTTTGTGTCTTTTCCCAACAAAATTGTCAATCCCACACTATTAAATCATTCTTAAATTTCTGCTCATTTTATTCCCCATATCTATCGTTATCCCAGAAAAATTTTAAAATTTCAGGTTCGCATTTCCATTAACCAATTAATTATCCACATTTGTGAATAATTTTAAATATTCTTGTTGCTTTTATTTTTTCTCAAATTCAATCAATATTCCAGAACTATGTTGAAATTTCTCGTTCGCACTTTCCACTAGCTGAACAGCGGGTAGTGTGATAGTGTGGGCGTGTCAGTTTACTATGGAATCCGTTAATCGCATTACCGCAAGGGTAGATTTTAAGCATAACGCTTATACTCCATTTCAAGTCAACCCAAACAATTACGTCTGCAGCGGCCAGCTTACAGTTCGAGGTCAAAGCGAAGCCTTATTAATTCTTTCGTCGAGACAGTCTCCATATAAGGCCGGAAACAGTTAACAAAGGCTTAGTCCTTGGTCACTTACAGTCGTTAAACGGTATTAGAAAAAAAGACATTCAAAAAGACAGACAGACGCAATGCGTAAGTTTCGGTTTTAACCTAAGCCTGATGTTTTTTACTTTTTAAGGGGATGTGGGCTATGACAATTGACCTTTGCCATATGCGTTAAGTGTTCCAGTCTGAAATGAATGGCAGAGTAACGTCAGTCAAATGGATAGACAAGCCGAGACAATCGGGCAGGTTAGACATGGCTCAAAGTCAAAAAACAGATCGCAGTGGCACAATGCCATAGCAGAACCATCAATTTTGAAACCCAAAATCCCAGAACTCAGTTCATCCATCTATCCCTTGTCAAGTCATCGTTTTGGAAGCTGCCGGCTGACTGTTGTGGCTATAGCCACACAGGCTCGACATCGCCCTAGCCATTGTATAAGCCAAACAACCCTAAAGGGACGTACCTTGAATCATCCTTATGTTTGTGGCCCCAGCCTTTGCAACTTCGCACACGAAAGTTTTAGATCATTGACGTTTTGCGCCGCCGGTCGCTGTCGCTTTGAATAAATAACTGGCGTGACGTTATATACACACGTACTAACGGGTTTCTTACCCCCGTCATCTTTGACATTCTAACCGTCTGTTGGATTGTCCCTGTTCAATCCTGACGTTGTTAACCATGACCAAGTATTGTTTAAAATTTGCCCGACTTCTACGTCACCTTTCCGTAATGTAGTACCTCTGATTGCTGTTGGAAATAGACAAGGCTTTATATTCTGGTTTGAAAACTACCTGGCATGTTGGGTAATATAACAAAACGGAACAAATTATCTCGACTATCTTATACCCATCATCTCTTTGATAATATAAGGATAGTTCAATTTTCTAAAATTAATATTTAAGGATGGCGTTCGAGACCTAGAGTAATTCAAGTTGTATTATTATGTAATATATACCCTTTACTGTGTGCTAATTACTAATGCTTCCCCCGTTTCCTTAATCAGACCACCCTATGCCTGTTGGATACACAGGCCGCCTGGGCAAAAAAGCTAAATGCAAGTCAAGCTTTTGACGACACGTGGAACACAGCATCCGATTTGGAAAATGAACTGGAAGTAAGTAGTTTTGGCTTTTCTGTTAACACTGCACAGAACATTAAATCCACAAATGCAACTGCTCATTTTCAGCAACAAAAGCGATCGAAGGTCCAAAGTGCAGGAGGAGGAGGTGGCGCGGGCGGTGGACCTGGCCAGTGGTCGTCCTGGTCAGATTGGTCAACCTGTTCGCGCACCTGCGACGGAGGCATCATGCATCAAATGCGTAGGTGCGGCAGTCCTGGCAGTTGTCGCGGGGAGAGCACCCGCTACCGCATTTGCAACATGCAGCCTTGTCCGGAGCAGCAGGACTTCCGCTCCAGCCAATGCTCCGCCTACAACGATGTTCCATACGATGGCACCCTGTACAAGTGGACTCCGCATTATGATTACGTCGAGCCCTGCGCGCTTACATGCAGGTGGGTGTGCGTTGTGCGTTGCTTATAAAAATGGTTTGCTATGGAGTTCTAAAATCTTCAGTCAGCTCAAACACTTTGCCGCCCATTAAGCTTAAGTCTCCAATGATTCAAACAGAGTCGGTGCTGGCATGTTAGTTATGGCTAAACTATACTTTAAGCTATTTGCTTGCATTTTGATGAATAAACCGAAAGTTTGCAATTAAAAATAATGGGAGAATTAACAAAAATTTGGGAATTGTCTCTTCCAATCGACAATGTTTATTCGGTCTTATGGTCTACGCCTTATTACATTGCTACATTAAGTGACTACAATATAAACTGACTATTTTATTTATTCAAATATTATATATAGTATTTTAAAAGTATTTAAATAATTACGAATTTTTTTAACACAACTGTTTTGATATTGGTGGGCATGCCAGAAACTAGTATAGAGAGTACAAAACTTCAAAAATGCAAATAAACATAATGGAAAATTCCAACGGATTATTATTCCCTGATTATTATTAGTCTTTCTTCTCGCAAGCGCCGCATTCCCATCCGATAAGTGAATAATCATAATGCAAATATTTTCCATTCGTAGAGGACATCCTGCACATCTTGTCGAAGACATTTCGCGGGAGACTGGAGACGGCAATGCAGAGGAGGCGGAGCACTACGACGAGCAGAGCGTCATTGTGCAATTGTCTGCGAGGGTGCAAGACGGAACCCGTTGTCGTTCCGGCAGCCTAGATATGTGTATCCAAGGAAAGTGTCAGGTGAGACATATTTGGGCACAGTTTATTGAAAACAAAAGTCGGGGCGTCAAGACGTCAGGCAGTCGATCCCTCCTTCCTCTTCAAATGCCGCCCATCGCCTTAGCGCTATGTGATAAATTAGGTACACAGTGCTGTAGGTGGTCCTGAAGAATTGGGCGTAATCACGAAGATGCTACTTACTCTTACAAGGCCTTACCGATGGAAAGGGCTTTTGCGTATTTGTGCATTATGCACTATAGACAAAATGGTACCTTTTTGTCGCCAAAATTAATAACTTCAAAACGGAGAGAGATATTTAGATATTTCTGTTTTTTGTATTAGGTTACACTAGGCCATATCTTTTGTGATACCACAAATTGTGGGCGTGGTATTTGCATGTTAAATTATTTTACAAACAATAACCACCAAAATAATAAAAAAAATAATGAAAAGATTCAGCAACAGCCTTGTTTGACTTCCTTTTAGCTGAAATTACTCTACTTTGGTAAGGCATTTGGGAACCTGAAGTTGCGACCTAAAAAGTTTAATATATAACCTTTATATTATGATAAAGTTAGGTGAATATCATGTTATCATGTGTTTAAATCTCTAGTTAAACAGCCACAAGAAATTCAACAATTCAAAATCACAAACACCAGCCCCTTTCGATCCCATTATCACTTGTTTAATAACAACTTTTCCTTGTTTCTTTTTTATTGATTTAAAAGCGATTGTGTTGCTTGTACGGCACTCCGAACAGCTCTTTTAAACAGCTGATATCTTAACCGTACGTGATTTTTTAAATTTCTGGCATGCAACAATAAGGTCTAATCTTATACTAACATAATGGCATAAAAAACTTAGTATTACGGACTTTTAAAAAATGGCTTTTTGGCCACAAAAAGGTACCATTCAGCCTATAGTGATATGCTCCGGCGTATACATAAATCATAAGGAGGGCAACCAAGAAGAGTGGGTAGGGTAATTCTTGTTTTGCTGCTGCCCTCAAATTTAAACTATTTAAATGCCAATAAAGCCTGACCAGGACAACGCTGAGTAGAGCGGCAGCCAAAACTGCACCCTGTGGTACGGGGTACATTTGCGTGGTGGAATTAAATTGCCTTTTTGCAAACCAATTTTTGTTAGTATTAACAAATATTTTTAAAGCCGGAATATTTTAAGCATGGCGTATTACAACAGTGTCAGTAAATATATTGGAAGACAGCAGATGAGTAGAGTCATCTATACCTGAACTAATATTTGTCAATTGGTCTACCGGTATTTAAACTGTGGTTTGCTTACGTCTTAGGCAACTAATTATTTGACTCTTAAATTTCTAAGACTCAGGATTACAACTAATAATATGTTATTCAAAATTGGCGACAGCCACAGCACCGGCAACCAAACTTGGCTGTTTGTGTTTCGTCACGGTTTCAGTTCCACTTGATATGCATATAGACTTGTGTGCATGGGTGCGGATGCAAGAGCTAGGCATCTTGTCGATGCACCTCCAATTTGTTCTAATAAATGCCAATATGTTATGTGGTTTACTTTTTCTTTTATTCGTCGCCGAATTATGCAGCAACCGCTAGAGGCATTATGTGGACTTGTGTTCATATATTTATATCATTTATGTTATACGTATATACCTGTGAATGGCAGTCCAATGACGAAGCGCTTCAGAGTGTACGAACTACGTTTCCAAATATGACGAATGAAACGGTTTTTATTAAACAACTATAGGGTTCGGGAGAAAAGGCGGTGTAAAAGTGCAAACTGGCATTATTGGGATTGGTAAGGGGTTACCTTACACACAACAAATTCATGTCACTTTTGTTAAAATCCGACGCTCGGTTCAAAAGTTATTCCTAAAACTAGATTTCAGTAGCATAACGTTTGTTTAAAATGAAATATACCCGTTATACGCAGAGTTAAAGGGTTGACTAGATTTGTTGAAAAGTATTAAGTAACAGGCAAAAGGAAGCGTTTCCGGCTATATAGAGAAATATATTTATGATCAGGATCAATAGCCGATCTGGCCATGTCCGTCTGCATGAGCTTCTCGATCTCAGAAACTATAAAAACTAGAACGTTTGGATACAGCATACATACAGCAGCGCCACGCCTAATTTTTGAACCATTTTTCGATATTTTTTCATAATTTTATTAGTCTTGTACATTTTTATCGATTTGCAAAAACATCTTGCATCTATCCCGCCCACACATTAGAGCAATAAAATTAATTTTTTTCCCAAGTTTCTACCGATATTCCTGAAAAATGTTGATTAGCTGAGTAGATCTTGTTTTGTTTTATAATTTAATAAGCTTACTTAAATACCAAATGAAAACAGAGCGATCGGAAAAAGGCTATATTCTTTCCAAGCTGTGCACTGATTTCCATTTTTAGTAACGACTGCCGCAGAGTTAGTGAGTAAAGCCATTGATGCCGCTTAGCGGATTACACGTTTTTGACATATTGGTTTACCGTTTCCGTTTCTGCCTTTCCCAATCTAACGTCAGTTGTTTGCCATCTCTTTTTAGCGTGTTGGCTGCGATTTAAAAATCGGATCTACAAAAAAAATCGACGGTTGCGGAGTGTGCGGCGGAGATGGAAACTCCTGCTCCCAACCGCTTTTTAACTGGGAGATGGCACCGATGTCGCAGTGCTCTGTAACCTGTGGAAGCGGTAAGTTCAGTGCTCAGGTTTCAACCGCCCACCTCGCTGATCAAATTAATCTTGAAAATTGATTTTTTTTTTTTTCAAATTTTAAAATACCATTTCATTTATCTTTTGCGAAAAACTATTTGTTTAAAATTAATCATTCCATTTTAAACTTTGCTAAATAAGTTTATTTTGTATATGGGATTGGACTTTTTAAAAGTTTTAGCCTAATTAAAGTATTTATTTACAACAATGTGGTTGTAAATATACTGTTGCTCTGTATTTTTGCTTTCTTTAAAATCGTTTGTTCCACATTGTGTTTCGTGAAAATATATGTAAAACTTATATTTGCCAAATAGGCAAATAGGCGTATGTCCATGTTCCATTATGGTGGAACAACTTATTGGCACTATTATTCAGCTTGTGGTCATGGCCTTCTTGGTTAAAGCTTACATGTGAAATAAAGTTGACAGAAAATGGTTCTTAATACGAATGATTTGTTGTCCTAAAACGTAGTAACGGCGTTTAAAAATAAAAGTTTTAAAATGTTCAGCTGTTAACATATTAATTATTGTCATACTTCATTGTAGACGGCAGTCCACGTAGTGACGAAGCGCAGCAGAAGAGTGTGCGAAAGGTGCCACACGAATAAATCTTAATAATAATAAAAATCGGCTGGGCCTGTAAGACCGTAACGATTGATACACCAATCGAAAGTTGATATATACAATACAACTGTGTTCAATGAAATAGCAGTGCGATGGAAACTAAGAAATACAAAGGTATTTTGCTCAAGTTCTTGAGCAAATTTACAACTTTTAGGCTGTTCATAAGAATAGCAGTGTCTGGTTTGTCCAACGCGATGGACAACGTTGCAACATAAAGTCCCAAAATTATCAATATTTTCTAAAAAGTGTGTTTGGTTAAGGTAATTCATATATTTAAAAGAGCAATAAATAAAAAAATCTATTTTAGTGGGTAGAGGACAGCACTGCTCCGAGGAGAAAGAATATTAATTCTTAAGCTAGGAAAGGAAGGAAAACCATATAAGGACATCCAAAAAACCCTTGAATGTTATGCCAAAATGGTATCCGATGCCAATAAATATGAATACAAGCCCGAAAACCGTAGTACCATACGTAAATCCACAGATATAGAGGATATAGAGGCCCACAGTTCGTTACAGCAAAGTCAATCCTTTTGCATCCTTTAGGGATATAAAGTCTGAGCTGAACTTGGGAATCAGCGACGTTACTATTAAGAGACGACTACTGAATCAAAATTTAAGTCAAGGAGTCCTACTTAGCCCAAGGCATATTGGGATATTGAGTAATATCCTTTGGACTGATGGGTACGACAGTATGTCCGACGATCTCCAAACACGGAGTACCACCCAAAACTCCCACTAGACTTTTAATTATGGTGGACCTAACATCCTGGGCTTGATTGTTTTTTACAATGGTATTAGTCCAAAACATATGATTTATGGTATTATAGACCAAAAAGCATATGTAAATATACTTAGTGATGTCTTACTGTTATGTACTGAATGGAATATGTCCTTAAAATCGACATTCCAACAGGATAATGATCCGAAACACACAAGCAAATCGGCTAAGAACAGATTCACCCAAAATAGAATAGATGCAATGCCGTGGCCAGCACCATCTTCTGATTTAAACCCGAATGAAAACCTGTAGGGGGACGTTAAACAATATGTGTCGAAGAACTCCCCGACGTCTAAGGCTCAGATATGGCAAGTTTTGCAGAATGCATGATATAAATTCCCCCCCCCCCCACCAGGACTTGGCGGACTCCAAACCGCGTAGGTGTAAGCCTGTGTTGGCTAACAGAGGCTATCCAACCAAGTATTAGATAATTAGATAATTTACACATTAAAAAAAAACTAAGTTCGTTCTGAACTTTGTTCTTATTTTTTCATAGCACTGCTATTTCAGTGAACACCAGAATTTATGCCTATTATGTTTTTTTAATCTATATTTCGAAATTATTGTTTAAAATTAAATACCCAATGATATTATAAAAAAATTTGCCCATTAAAACTGTAAATTATATGATTTTTTTATCCTAAACTCGCAGGTCTCAAGCACTGCTATTTTATGAACACAGCTGTAAGGAGCTCAAAGAAGCTGGGGTCGGAAAAATCGAATTTTTGAAATTTTAAAGCTGGAATCGTTTGCCCATTTTTTGCCCATGTTTGCCCACCAATTAGTTTTTTTGGCCACGTCCAGTTTTTGAGATATGAATTTTCGAAAATTTTTTCAAAAATTTCGTTTTTTTCAATTTTTTTTTTTAATCGCAATAACATCGTTTGCCCACCCTTTAGAATTTTGAAAAAATTTATACTTAGAAAATATAAGGCTTTTCAGTTTACCTCGGTCTATTCAGAGAGTAAATCGTTTGCCCATCTCTTAAAACCAAATATTATCAACAAAAAACGTTTGCCCAACCATTATTATTAGTTTTTATCGTTTGCCCACCCTTTAAAAAACCTTTAAAAATTTTTTTTTTCGATTGCCCACATTTAAAATACATCCAATTTCGTTAGCCCACCTCTTTAAAATAAAAATTTCCAATAAAAAACGTTTGCCCGCCATTTAAAAATAAATAATTTCGATTGCTATTGATTAATAGCAATATTTAGTTTTAAAAGGTGGGCAATCGAAATTATTTATTTTTAAATGGTGGGCAAACGTTTTTTATTGGAAATTTTTATTTTAAAGAGGTGGGCTAACGAAATTGGATGTATTTTAAATGTGGGCAATCGAAAAATTTTTTTTAAAGGTTTTTTAAAGGGTGGGCAAACGATGAAAACTAATAATAATGGTTGGGCAAACGTTTTTTGTTAATAATATTTGGTTTTAAGAGATGGGAAAACGATTTACTCTCTGAATAGACCGAGGTAAACATAAAAGCCTTATATTTTCTAAGTATAAATTTTTTCAAAATTCTAAAGGGTGGACAAACGATGTTATTGCGATTAAAAAAAAAAATTGAAAAAAGCGAAATTTTTGATTTTCGAAAATTTTCGAACTTTTTCGAAAATTCATATCTCAAAAACTGGACGTGGGCAAAAAAAACTAATTGGTGGGCAAACATGGGCAAAAAATGGGCAAACGATTCCAGCTTTCAAATTTCAAAATTTCGATTTTTCCGACCCCAGCTTCTTTGAGCTGCTGTAAGGCTATAAATTAATAAATAAATGCATACATTATGCCCGCTTTAATAGAACATCGATGTGCGAATAAATATTTGAATAAATCGTGCTGAAATAAATGTTAAAGAGTGATAAAATGGTATACTAGATTTGGTAAAAAGTATGTAACAGGCAGAAGGAACCGACCATATATATTAATATTTGTAATATTAAAGTAATATTTATTTATTATAACAAAGTTAAGTTTATGAGAATTAACACATGTGTAATATTTGACAGACTGAACTTCACGCAACAATGCTTCCATTGTCAACGACTGTCCGACTTGACTAATCGTTTCCGACCGACTTATCCGCTTTTTCACAACTCTTGTCTTATGTGCGTTCTTTTCGACTTCTCTTCTGCAACTTCACGACTTGACTACTTGGCGAAGACTGACCCTCCGACACGACTGACCCTCTGAAGTCCTCGACGACTTCTAAATACTTGACGACTTTAATCTATCTTCAAGATCTGCAACTGCTTCTTCGATCATTGCAGCCAACTGCTTTTCAAATCCAATCGATAGTTTCCTGCAGTGTTGCCGCATGTGTTATCGCGCTGCCATGACCATCATTGTTTACATATACATATATATATATATACGTATCTTCTTGATCTGTCCGTATGTCGGTCCGTCCTTATGAACGTCGAGATCTCAGGAACTATAAAAGCTTGGAGGTTACGACCATGCTGCCACTCCCACTCTAACGCCCACAAACCACCCAAAACTGCACGCCTACATTTTTGACAATTTTTTGGATATTTTTCATAATTTTATATTAATTTTATTTGCCAATTCTTATCTGGCCAATTTTTATCGGTATACCAAAAACAATGTGGCTACCCCCATCCTTTCACCAATAAAACGGTCACGCTAACACATTTAAACCATTTGTAAGTTATTTCTCATTTTATTTATCAATATAAAAATGATGAAATTTCGCGTTCGCATTCCAACTAGCTGAGTAACGGGTATCTGATACTCGGGGAACTTGACTACAGCATTCTCTCCTGTTTTTGTTTGAAATGCATTGCCTTTTTCTCATTTTATTCGCCAATATCTATCGATATCCCAGAATGATATACCAAATGATACAATTTCGACTTCTTATTTCCACTAGGCGAGTAACGGGGAAATCTGATAGTCGGGGAAATAAACTTAGCTTTTTCTCTTGTTCTATTTCTAGTGTCGTTCCGGGTGGTTAACTTACATACTCCAGTGACCTAGTCAATGATGGCTCTGACCGGCTGTAATTACGATGT
Organism: Drosophila melanogaster; assembly: GCF_000001215.4. Lineage (NCBI taxonomy): Eukaryota > Metazoa > Arthropoda > Insecta > Diptera > Drosophilidae > Drosophila > Drosophila melanogaster. The sequence continues at coordinate 21,709,063 of NT_033779.5, forward strand.
GTATGTTTTACACATTTTGTGTAAACTTTATTTTGGTTTTTAACATTTAAGTGACAAATGTTAACTGCAGTGCACTGTTGAGTATATGGAGTCCTTAGGGGATTTTCAGCGCTTGGTCCACCCTTTAATTAAGGGTCACAGTGTGGTTCAACTCAGGCTAAAAGGGAGGAGTTGCTAAGAACATCGAAATGCTTTTACTCATGTTTGGCGCTGGGTACCCCTCTTGCACATTTCATGAATTCAATTGGGCTCAATTATCCATTTCTGTTTGGACAACTGCAATTATTTTTTTATTCTATTATTTTATTTTATACGTGACAGGTTATCAAATGTCGGTACGACTTTATTTCATTCTTTTCGAAGAATTTCCGCTTCTAACTAGAGGGGCTCAAAGCTGGGATATCTTTCATCTTATTGCCAACTGTGAGTTTTCATCACTTAGGATTAATAAATTGAGCTAGGCTTTTTATATCAATTGTTTCCGCAAAAGAATCAAAAGCTTATATTTTCTAATGAATTTACAACTGTAAAAAGTATTTAGAACGGCAATAAATACGTGAAGTACCAGTATTAAGAAATGTTTAAATTATTACCCTTTCTTGTAGAAATGTGCTTTCTTGAAAACAAGAAAGGGAAGTTTCTCAGCTAGTGGAAGTGCGGACGCGAAGTTTCAATATTTTTATGGCAGATCAATAGAAATTGGGAAAAATATCAGATACCCGTTACTCAGCTAGTGTAAATGTGAACGCGAATTTGCATAATTTTTCTTGGATATCGATAGATATCGGTGAATAAAATGCAAACAAATTCGTAACCTTTTTTGTAGGTGAAACTAGGGGCGTGGCTTCAGTGGCTTCAAGACAAACAACAAAACGAAGAAAAATCTAAACATTTTTCAAAAGTTCGGCCGTGGCAGTTTTGGACGGCTTTGGGGCGTTAGAGTGGGCGTGGCAATATGGATCGACAAATTTGCGCTGCGTCTTTGAGTCTGTGTGCTGAATCTCAACCTTCTAGGCTTTATAGTTCCTGAGATCTCGACTCGGCTATTAATCATGATCAAGAATATATATTCTTTATATATTCGGAAACGCTTCCTTCAGCATGTTACATCTTTTTTAACGAATCTCCACGAGTAACGGGTATAATAAACGGAATTAAAAAAGTGTAACAGTTTTGGGCGGCTTGTGGTATACGTATACTTTATATACTTTATAGGGTCGGAAACAAACGTTACCCTACAAGTAACGGGAATAATATTACTATACGTACCTTATTTAATCTTTTAAAAATTATTAATATTGAACGCTATCTTTTTTGAATGACTTTAATACTAATGCTGATATAAAAGTGGGCCTTCCCTTATAAGCTACTCCCTTTATTGAACATGAAAAGAAAAAAAAAATTATAATAATACGAGTTTTATCGTTCACTAACAAATTTTCCCTTTTCGCTTTCCGTTTTTTCGGTCTCCACGGATTTTTTTGTTCATCCTATGCCACAGGTTACAAAATGTCCCGTCCAATATGCAGGAATCGCCTAACCAACGCCGATGTCGATGATACGCTCTGCAGCGTTACTAATCGTCCGGAGGCGTCGGTGGAACAATGTAATACACACAGTTGTCCTCCCCGGTAAGTAATATCTTTGCTGGTTATAAACTTATTAAAAAAGCACCATATTCGAAATTTTTAAAACAATATCGAGTTCTTTGGACAGGATTGTCTGATTTAAATATTAGGTTTGAATTTGGATAAGTGATGCGATACTTTTTATACCCGTTACGCGTTGAGTAGATTCGTTGAAAAGTATTTAACAGGCAGGGGGAAACGTTTCCGACCAAAATAAAGAATATTTATTTTTGATTAGGATCAATGGCCGAGTCGAACTGCCCCTGTCCGTCTGTCCTAACCATTTATTTTCCCCACCCTATCGTGTGCCATTGACTGCTTATGGCCACTATTCATTTATTTTCTGTGCAGCTAGTTCGCCAATTGTACTTAACATCTTTAAATTCTTAGGTGGATAGCAGACGATTGGAGCACTTGCAGCCGCCTTTGTGGTCACGGCTACCGTGAGCGGATGGTTGTCTGTGCCGAGGAGTCGAACGGCATCAAGACGAGGGTGAGTGTTAGGAATAGCTTCCATAAAGGTCATGTGGTGTTGACAAAGTCACCGATGATTTTGCGTACGGCAATGGTGGGGAGCGTCAACACGTTATTGTCGTGTTATTTATACTCTGTCTTTTCCAACAGGTGGCCGATATCATGTGCCGCACACCCAAGCCACCAACACAAGAGACCTGCATTATCGAGGAGTGTCCGCACTGGGAGGTCGAAGACTGGACCGGTGTAAGTACTTTGGATCTCAGCCTATTTCCCACCAAGTTGTCTAACAACCACACGCCTTGAGCGCTGCACAAGAAACTGTAGGAGCCAAACCTAGGCGCAGGACCGCAGTACTATACCTTGCACCTTGACTATGTCAGAATAAGCGTACAGAGGTCTCTCATTTTATGCACCGGATATGTGTCTATGATTGGAAGATGCTGTTTGCAAGCTGATCTAGCAAATTATACCCGTTACTCGTAGAGTAAAAGGGTATGTTAGATTCGTTGAAAAGTATGTAATACGCAGAATGAAGCGTTTCCGACTATATAAAGTATATATATTCTATCAGGATCAATAGCCGCGTCGACTAGCAATGTCCGTCTGTCCGTATGAACGTCGAGATCTCAGGAACTATAAAAGCTAGAAGGTTGAGATGCAGATGAAAGGAGTAAATCTTGAATTTAATCTTTAATTAATTTTACCAATTCTAAATTGTTCAGACTTCCTGGGCAGACATTTTTTCAAAATTAAAAATTACTATATATATGTAATATTCCCATAGTATTTGAAATTCGAGTAAGCTTTTCTTACCTTCTTCCGCACTGGATATTACTTTGCTTTGTGACTCGTTATAACCTGCTCGCCTCTAGACAGAATGGCCTGAGTATGAAACAGCGGCAGTTTCGTTGCCACCGGGTGTCTGCTTAAGTTTGTTCCTTAGTTCCCATTCTCACCTCACGTGCTTCCTTCTCCTGTTACCATGCATTTTCAATGTGTTTTTTTGTTTTTTTGTACTTCTACTTTATTAGGCTCAACAAGCCAAAACCTCTTTTACGTAGGGGAACTTATGAGGACCGCTTGGGGTGTTAAGTTTTTACGTTACTCAATTGATTTGTTTAAAGACTTTTTCTGAATGGTATTTAACGCCTGCTACTGTTAGATTTCTTTAAATTTGGGACAACCTTAGTGCAATTAAGAGTAAAAGGTATAACAAGTTAACGTTTATATCCAGTAAAACGGGCAACGAAAGAAGAATTATATTGAATTTATAACAATGAAGCTGCGGATGCATCGTTACGCATACGCCCCGTGGCACGACGCAACGCAGACAATATGGGAATTGGCATTTGTATGCTTGTAACGGGCACGTGGCACTGCGATGTGGTTAAATGACTGTGTGTGAAGAAGGGGAATGTAGGGAGTATAGGGGACTTTAGTTGGATTTGGCTTTTCGTTTGTGAGCCACGTCACTGAAAACATTTGCTAAGGAGAAGCAAATTTTGTCATGTTGCGGCTCATCCATTGTGATGGCGAAAAGAGGCGTATTGAAATAATTTAAAATGCTCACGGAAGCCACACCTCCCTCTTTTAAATCACAGTGTTCGGTTTCCTGCGGACAGGGTATACAAATGCGAGGCGTCGAGTGCAAATCGACAGACGGCAGCCTGAGCGCGAAGTGTGATCCACTTACAAAGCCGGGCAGCATGCAGCAGTGCTCCACCGGAATTCATTGCGGCGGATCGTTGAACAAAGTTGGTGGCACCATCATCGTAGGCAGCAGCCGGTCACTTAACGAAGTAAGTCCGTCAGAAAGCTTAGCGACTCTTTTTCAATCGGCTGCTAAAACTTCCAACCTAGCGATCGGAGCGACAGTTGGACAGCTCGGATGCAGATGAAGACAACGAGGACGAAAATGATGAGGGCGATGATGTGGACGACCTGGAATCGGGACAGGATACAGATGATGGCGAAGGATTGTCATATGCTGATCAACCTTTGCTTTACGCTCATCGCACACAGAGTCGACTGAATCAGGAAGCCCCAGATGAGCCGCGCACCATGCATCTAATGAACGGAAATTCAAACAATAATTTCAATCGGGGAGAGGACGAGTCAGAGGGACCATCACTTGATCCCACGTGAGTATGGGGTGATTTATTATTTTAAGGTCGATTTTCTTGAGTGCCAGGAGTGCTAGTAAGATTTTTCCAAATTTTGTTGGCATAGCGATAGAAATTGGAAATATTTTGTTTAAACTTGCCGAAGTTAGATTTTTCTAATATACAACTAAAAATTTGTGACCTTTAGTATCATTCATTGATTGTAGTATCAATATTGTACATGCTTAACTGGTGGCACGCCTTGGTGTGATTACTTGTGTCCTTTGGGACATGAGATACTTTGCCTACTTGGGGTTTTAGATTGGAGCATTATCTTAAAGGCACCACTTGACATATTCCAACTGTAAATTTGGCTTTGAGCATTATTGACACCTTAAATTAAGTTAAAAGAGTTCTGAACCAGAACTGGTGTAGATTGTACATAAGTTCGGCGAGTGTCCCTAATGACAACTAACGTGCACATTGTATTTATTCGAAAACGATACAAATTCCAGAGTTAAGCCTTTCCAGACATATTGGAGACTCACCTCAACAGGAAAGTACATATTGTAGTATACACAGTATACATATAATTATTTAGCAAAACAAAGGAAATCATTTGTATTAAATGGTCAAAGTCAAGTGCTTTTATCCGATTATTGCCGCGTGCACATTTCTCAGGCGATGTATTAAATGACAGCTCATACTATAGATCCCTGTTATACCACTTGATTACGTACCAAAGTGGGGTACTAGGTCCATGAAAATTGCGTTGGCGATTTCAAATCTTGAATCTTGCCTTGATTATTATTATTATTACTAGTATTTCTGGCGATTTGAATATTTTTAAAAATGAAAAAACAAAATAAAAATTTTCTAAGCAGCGAGTTTAATCGATTTTTTTTCTAATTTCTTCGGAAATTAGTAGTATTATTAATATAAATGCAGAATGTTGTACGGAAAGTAGTATGTATTACTTTTCTCCGATAAAATGATACAATATAATAATTTCATAATATCTTAAACACCGACGTGACCTTTTCCAAAGAGTAACAAAAATGCGGTGTACTTATAGTTTTCCAAAATTTTCGCTTAGCTTAAACTGTGCCAATCTGGCGCCGCCAAAAAGGCGCGACATTGTGCCGCCACCAAAACCTTGGCCTCTGATGCCGGTTTTGCAAAAAAAAGGCCGTAAAAAGCTTAGAGATGGCAGCGCGCCAGTCAGCCAAACAAAGAAAAACTAGAGAAAGAATATCCTAGCCTACGCGCCGCGACGATTACGAAATCAGCACTGAGAAAAAATAAGAAACAAAGATCTCTAAGTAAATGTAATAAAATAAATCAATTTAGATTTTGAGTAGCACGGCCTATAATAACAAAAATGTCATAAATGTAACAGGCGCTGAAAATTCAGTAACGCCGAGTGATAAGGAAAATATGAAAATAAAATAAATTGATGCGTTTTTTTGTACACACTCTCTCAGAGAGAACACTATATTCGCATTCCTCGACTATCAGATACCCTATATCTAACTAGCAGGAGTGTGAACAAGAAGTTTCAACATTTTATTATTTTTTGTCCATGGTCCATGGTATTATTTTTTGTCTGCGCAGCCTGGCCCACTTAGGGCATCATGCTAAGATGTCTACATCCAGATGGCACCGCATCGCCATTCTGTCCAGCGGATTTGTTAGCCGTATTTTGTAACCATTAGGGCGGTGGAACCGAACGGAAGCTTTTCCGACTATAAATATGTATATATTTCTGATCAAGTTCAACCGCCGAGTCAATCTGACGATGTCAGTCCGTATCAACGCTTCACGGATAACGGAAACTAATAAAGCTAGAGATATTATATCTCTAGATTAGATATTAGATATGAAGATTCCAGACGCATATACGCAGGGCAAGTATATTATACCCACACCCAACGGCTTGAGCCAGAGCCGGATTCTAAAGCGTGCACCCGCAAGTACAGGTTCCCTTCCCTTCCATCAATTTATTTCCTTACACGTTACAAACGGCATCATGTCTTTTAGGTGCCGACGGGCTTCAGCGAGGTTGTTGTCGCTAAGCGCAACGATTTGGCGTTGTAATTTTTTATTTACTATATTATTTGTTGGTTTTTATTTATTAAAGTTTTTAGAGTTTACGAGAGTTTTCAGGGTATAATCTCTTAGATAAACGAATATTTAAAATTTTTTAAATTGAATTTTGTAGTAGTTTTATTTTATTTTAACTTGTTTTAACTTCTTGTAGTTTTTATTTCGAATAATAAGCCTCAATGCTTAAAGAATATTGTATTGTAAACTTGGATCCTTAAGTTTAGAAGATTCAAAGAGAGCAGGCAAAGCTGCTTAGGTCAGGCTTTAGGATTTGTTTACAAGAACGGCTAAGTGCTGTTTATTAGAATGTTTATTGGAACGTATACTGCGCATACGCATACTTCATTATTCGAAATAATGAATTGGCCGGTGTGGGTGGCGCAAAAATACGTCACTATATACTATATATATGTTTATACCCGTTACTCGTGGAGTAAAAGGGTACAATAGATTCGTTGAAAAGTATGTAACATGCAAAGGGAAGCGTTTCCGACCATATAAAGTATATATATTCTTGATCTGGATCAATAGCCGCGTCGATCTAGCCATGTCCGTCTGTCCTTTTCACAGTTTTGTTAGTCGTGTAAATTTCTATCGGTTTAGCAAAAAAACTTTGAAACGCTCACTCTAACGACCACAAAAAACTGTCGCGCCCACACTTTTAAAATATGATTTGATGTTTTTCTTGTTAGTCTCGTAAATTTCTAACGGTTTGCCAAAAAACTTTTTGTCACGCCCACTCTAACTTCTAACGTTTTTATAGTCTACTATAGCGCGCTCTGTTGTATAAAAATGTACTATTGGAAGGCCGATTCATTAATACTGTATATATTTTATTTATTTGATGATTAACGGGTATCTCATTCTTCCCAGCGGCATCCTTTTTTGATGGTATAATGTGAAATTACCTAAATATTTATTTTTGATTTTCTTTTTTTATTATACACAGCTACATCAAGGACAATGAGTGGTCCCCATGTAGCGTTACCTGTGGGGAAGGAATCCGCCGGCGCACCTACAACTGCAAGATTTTCCTTGAATACTCTCGAACGGTGGCCACCGTTAATGATTCGTTGTGCGAGGGAAAAAAGCCACATGACGAAGTAGAGCGGTGTGTGGAGGATCCGTGCATGCTACCCTCCCACGGCTTTGACGACCAGTTCCCCCGTGATTCCATTAAAGTGGGTGTGTCGGAACCGGGTAAGACGTATGTCTGGCGGGAACAGGGATACACCTCCTGCAGTGCCTCCTGTCTCGGCGGTGTCGAGGAACTGATAATCAACTGCGTTAGAGAAGATAATGGTAGGGTGGTGTCGCCCTTTCTCTGTTCCCCGGAAACCAAGCCGGAGGCCAGGGTTCGTACCTGCAACGACCGTCCCTGCCCACCCAGATGGAACTACTCAGACTACACACCCTGCTCCAAGAGCTGTGGCATTGGCATCAAGACCCGCGAGGTGCAGTGCATCCACGAGGTTACGCGCGGAGGGGACAACACAATGGTGGTGCCGAACAGTATGTGCCCACAGCCACCACCAGCAGATCGGCAGTACTGCAACGTTCTCGATTGCCCCGTACGTTGGGAAGTCGGTGAGTGGAGCAAGTGCTCCCATACGTGTGGCTATGGGTTTAAGGATCGCAAGGTGGAGTGCAAGCAGATAATGGCGCAAGAGCACAAGATCGAACGACCCGAATCGATGTGTCCGAGTGCTAAGCCGGCGGACAAAAAGCCCTGCAATGTGAAGCCCTGCCCGCCGGAAGATCCCAAGCCAGTCATCCAGATCAACAACTCAACACACATCCAGCACGACCCCAAGAAGACCAAGATCACCCTTAAAGTGGGCGGCGCTGGACTTGTTTTCTTCGGCACCCAGGTAAAGATCAAGTGTCCCGTGAAGCGGTACAACCGCACCAAGATCAAGTGGAGCAAGGATCACAAGCCGCTGCAGCGTTCGCGAAAGTACAAAGTGTCGAAGAAGGGAGCCCTGCGTATACTTGATATTACGTTTCGCGATGCAGGGGTGTACTCCTGCCACGCCGGTCTCAGCTCCGCAGAAATAAGCATCGAAGTGAAGGCCAAGCCAGGACAGCAGATTGAGGAGCTGGAACAACAGGAAACTGGTTAGTTATCCTATCTGGTTTTGATATACTCTTTTGGCTAAGTAACGCGTTTATATCGCTTTTTCAGAACGATTGGTGCGTGAGAAAAGTGGCACAGAGGCTCTCACCTCTGCGGATATGAAGTCCGCTGATGGAACTGGGACTTCCACTGCGGTGGGACCTAATAGCCACGTTAACGGGTAAGCAAGCAATCTGTCATGGATCAGTCGGCAAAGCTTTTTTTTTTATAATTATGCCCTACTTGTAGAGTAAAAGGATATACTCGTTTTGTTAAACAGTAACTTACAGATAGAAGGAAGCCTTTCCAAGCATATAAAATATATCTGGTCATGTCCCTCAGCCTGTGTATCACAGGCACTATAAAAGCTAGAACGTTGTGACTAGGCAGGCAGATTCCAGATTGGCTGGTTGGTTTTGCCAATTTCTTCGTACTTCCACTAGATAAGTAATGGGTATCTAATGGTCAGGAAACTCGAAGAGAACACGATGTGGTTGGTAGATAGTGCAAGAAATGAATAGATGTCATTCGACACAATTTAATTTAATAAAAAGAACACATAAAGGGTTCAGCTAGTGGAAATGTGAACGCGAAATTTCATAGTTTCTCTGGGATATCGATAGATATTGGGCAATAAAATACGAAAGTTCAAAAGTGTGGGCGTGCCCGTTTTGGGCGTTTTGTAGGTGTAAGGAGGGGCGTGGCCAAATTGTTTTTAGTATACCGATTGAAATTCAAACAATATAACTGAGAAAAATCAAAACACTTTTCAAAAGTGTGAGCGTGGCAGTTTTGGTCTGTTTGTGGACGTTTTTGCCCAATCGATAGAAATGTACAAGACTAATAAAAATATGAAAAACTATAAAATGTCAAATGTGTGGGCGTGGCAGTATTCCTGATCAAAAAAAAAAAAAAAAACGTTATATACTTTTCAACGAATTCAGTACAGAACTTTACGAGTAAAGGATATAGCTAGGGAAAAAAGTTTTTTTTTTGTGGATTTCCCGATATCAAGTCTAACGACATGGCTTAAAGACACTAGAATAATTCTAGAATTCTAGTGTCTTTGCATTTACCAAGTAAATATTTTCAGAAAGCGTACCAATCGATTAAATTCTTTATATTGTATTTATATGTAGACAAGTAAAAAAACATTTTTTATTGCATCAACACTTTTTTGATATTAAAACTTTTGGATGTTGTTTTTTACTTAGTCAAAAGGGTTTGACTATAAAATATACACAGGGTCGGCGGTAACGGAAGCAAACGTAACTATTACATACATTTCAAAAAAAAAAGTTTTGCAGTAGTTATACAAAATCTGTAAAAAAGTATTTACATACAAACAGATTTTCGAGAAAATATGGTTACTTAAATGGTTTGCCAAATGGTTTGTACCTCTTAGGTCAGGGTCACAAGAAAAGTTGGCTTATCGTCTAGGTTCACGTTACTTAATGAATGCGTCATCCAAGTGTTGTTGACTGGACTTTATGCAATAAAATTGTAATAACCTTTTATAACCGAAAATAAAAAAATAAATAACCTAAAAATGTTGTTTGTAAACAACAACAAGACATATTAAAGCCATACGGCTTGAAGGGTTTAAACATATTGGTTATATTACATATTACATACCTAATGAATGTAAATTGGTAAGTAGTAAAGGAAATTCATTTTATTTTCGACGCAATCATTTACTTTTCGTTCCGGTCTTGTTTGCTTTCTACAATATAAAGAAATAATTACCATTTTAAATTAATATTAATATATTTAATATGTTGACTTACGTTATTTTTTATTATTTCTTGTTATACCTTTCAAGCTGTATTGCTTTTAATATACCTTCTATGCTCGAAAACTATAGTTCAGAACTGTTTTAAATATTGCGATCTCGTATATACCCACTTGGCCTTGTGGGTTGTGCACGGAAATTCCCATTTGACATCTTTTACGTCAAAGACTGAGCTGTAAGCCTCGTCTAATAGCGTACATCTTATGCCGCTTTCCTCCACATTTTTCCAGTTCGGCACAACAGCATGGTTCGCGTCGCAGGCAGCAGCAGTCGGAGCGATTGCAGAACGGGAGGGAACGGAGCCGGAGACCCAAGTCCGATGGAGTTCAGCATGCGGATAGCAGCATTATGGAAGACGATGTGAGTATTGGAAACGTTATGATTATCCCACTCGATCAACGTCATTGCCGGGCTTACGTTTTAAATATGTTGGAACGTTGCCCCCTTTAATGTTTACACAATTTCGTCGTGTATGCACTCAAGTCGGTTTCTTTTGTCCCGTGTCAACATCTTCGTGATTTCATAGTTTTCCTCATATAAACGAAAGAAATATCTTTGCCAACTGTCAGATTTTTATGTGGCTGTCTCTGTATCTGTATGACTATATATATGACCATATAGAGATAACGTTTGCGTGAGCGTAAACTAGACTACAACAAAAGCTGAGGTATTAATTGGCAAAACTTTCTTGCTGTGTCAACCTGGTCAAATCTCTGTTTGTCTGCTTTACTACTTCATACTCGTATATTGTTGTATAAATGTTAAAGATATTTATGCAGACGTTTATGTAAATATATCTATAATACATTTGTTTCCGAACTTAATGCATTCGCTTTCAGGTTGAACCGTTTTAACAGCTCCACAGTATTCCCCCGTTCCCATTAACAAACCTGACTTCATCTCGCCCAGCACAATCTCCCATAATATATTACGCTCATATCCATAACTTTAAGTCGAAACATATTGCTAATAAATAACGCCGCACTTAATAACTATTCTCGCCATATTTCTTTCTTAACCCAACCCAATCCCCGTCCAATACATATATATCTACCTGTGAGGGTGGCATCTGCAGCTTTCGCAATTAGTGCAATCCGAGGACAGAATACCACAGCCGGCGAGTGCCAGTAGCGGCGGTAGTCGCACCAGGACGCTGCTGGCTATGCCATATTTCCAGGCTCTGCTTAGCAATCTCCAGGTGAGACGCATCCCTTTGCACCCCCAGCCTTGCTTGATTCGATTACTTCAGTATCCGGCAATACTCTGTGCGCCATATTTCGTTTTTATTTGACCAATCTCGCATTTTGATGGCAACTGTTTTTGTTTAGGGTCATTTCGTTCATTCGATGTTTTCGGTACATTTGGTTTGTTTGCTTTGATTGAATGAATTCTGCAGTGCACACACATTTTGGTATCTGTAAATCACATTAAATACATCTCTGTAAACCCACCGCAAAAAAATTATAGCACGTCAAATTTTAAATACACCATTCAATGCACTACGTTGTACATTTTTATTTATTGATCGACAGATGGTGCGACTGTTTAATCAAAATGTATTTATTTGTATGTGAAATGCGATAAAAAATAACTTTAATAAAATCTAACGTTCAGCAATGAAAAAACAGTGAATGCTTTCTAACGAAATAAAACAAATTCAAATTTTACCGGGTACAAGAGAGTTAACCGCCAATTCGACCAAATAAAATTATTAAGCCTTAAGTGATATATATATTATAAACACGATATGTTTTATCAAAGGCTTGGCGTGCTTTCAAATTATTTTTACGATTCGTTCTGTGCTTTTTAGTGATGTTTTTATGTTTCCCACTCTTAACAATAACTTACCAACTTTGTCTTTCTATTTTGAAAATCGTAACATAAATATATTTCTTTACTGTTCCGTTATTCGGGGCCCTGTGAAAATATTGTACAACACATACAACATCTAAAAATAACACTACGGGAACCATTTTCGAATATACCGTAAACATAACAAAAAAACGTAGGTAAACTTTATACAATTACCACCACAATGCCTGATTCCACTCGAAAACGAGCTTTTTACTCCACTCCCAGCGCGTAAACAGTTTATCTGAAACTTTATATTTTCTTAGCGTTGAGGAATTTAATTGGTACCAAATAATTTTAATTACGAATTTTTTTATAATAATTTTCTCTTCTTTCTAATAATCTGAAAAGAGAGAACTTTTTGCGCGCTTGTCATTTAAGGAATGCTTATCTTTTGTTTTTTGCATTTTTTATACCCTTTTTTTATAATTCCCCTGTCGTTATTATATATAATTAATGCCACTACTTCATTTCAGTAATTAATGATTGTAGAATTTGTTTATCTTTATCGATATGTGTAAAAACATATGTTTTATGGGAAATGCATTTTATGTTCTATGTATTTGTTATTTTTTAAACAAACAAAAAACAACCCTTAAAAATTGTAATTCTGTTCTAATTAAGTGAAGTTCGGTACTTACAATGATCAGAATATATATTATTTATCAAATATTTAGCCACGTCATGAAAAACATCATACCCAGCTTCAGTCTTAAGAATAAATAACATTTTTATCGGAAAGTTTGTTTTGGTTTTTCATCCTTGCACGATATAAATGCATAAGTCAACATGAATATATTGATACTTTTTAAACACATAATTTACAAAAATAATTTAAAAAAAAAACTTATATTTATACCCAAGCTGATCGTTAGCTTGCTATAGTTTTATATGCCGGCAACGTACATTAGTGTAATCGGCAACTGCCCGTAAATGTTTCTGAGCTGGCTGTGCCCCAAACTCTCTTTTGTTGGTAAAGCCCCATCACTGTGCAACATTTTCCGCTTTACGCTTTCCGGGTCTGAATGCCAATTACAATATTATTTCTCATATATTCTCACAATATGTTTAGTAGCGCCTTGGTAATTGTGCAATTAAAAATCACGACAAAATATTACCACATAACGAAAGATGATCGCTTAAAAAGTCAAAATGGCGATAACTTTAATGAAAATCAAGAGACAAAGTTGTACTCGAAGTCCCCGACTCAGGTACTGCTAGTGCAAATGAACAAATGCATGACAGCATTGGTAAACCGATAGAAATTGGCATAATAAATAAGAAACCGGAAAAATAAAAAAAAAATTCATACTTTAGAAAACAGGCAACAAAAATCTGCTATCTTTATGGGTCGGAGTACATCATACTAACTTATCATACGTACCTACTTATAATACTTATATAATGCTCATACGAATACTACGAATTACAACAATACTAATTATTACCAAAAGATATCGCAGAGAGAAATATAAAATTCAATAGAAAATTTAGCTTCATTTATAAGCTATTCAATGTAATGTTAGGCAATTACTTTTTCATTGAGAACTGTCGCTTGCAGCGTGTCGAACTTTAAAGCTTATGAATATTATACTAATACTAAGGCGCCTAGAAATCAAGTCTGTTCATTAAGTCTAGACAAAAATTATATATTTAACATAGCAAGGGATCACCTAAAAGAGTCACATTACCACTTTAATTAGTGTGTCATTGTTCTGGGTGTGATAAACGGAATATGCTGAGTCTAGTATTTACAAACTGATGGCGCCATTAAAACCAATTTGCCAGCATATTTTATGAGAGTTTTCGCGGCGAACCACCAACCGTATACCACAAAAAATGTTCAGTGCTTGAAATCCAACAGATACGCACCCATTGTGCCACATATGCCAGCTAATGGGTGACAATAAATCAATTTGCGGGCAAGAATATGCGGCGTTTTGCGAACTGGTTAATTGTAATATTTATGAGCTTATATCTTCAGTGGGCTAGGCATGTCAAATCTTGCTCTGACCTCTTAAATATGAAGCGTGTAAGTCTTGGCTATTTGCACTTTTACATGGTCTAGCAATAAAAATAATTGTGAACGAAGCGCGCCCATAGTGACGAAGCGCGCCTAGTTGGTGCACTTATATAGCTTGCCTATTAAGTAAGCTTGATTGTGGTTTGTTGAGGTCTTTTATTGAATAAAGCGCAATAAAATTAGTAGGATACATAAATAAAAAATCATAACAAAATAATATAAAAAAATCGGCTAAATAAGATATTTTCGGTTCTGTCAATAGATTTGACTTCCTGTTATTGTATTGTTATCCATGGCATCCGTGACCCACCTGTTACAACTATGAATGCAAATTCTATGCATTTAATTAAGAGCTCATCCTGTGACGAATGGATTAATGGAAACCTGAAACATGGCACTTGTTCATTTCTCTGATAAGCTTTGGAATACAATTTATTGCCTGGGCAAAATATTTAATTTTCCTTCTATTCATTATTAAACCGGGACTATTGGTCCTGCTAGGAATGCTCAACGACCTGTATTACCTATATTGGCCCCAGAAATTTAGAGGACGTAGGGTCTGCTTGGAAAGGCGCTAGACCGCGATATTACATTTGCATAAACCGGAGTCCTTTTAAGAACTCCAGCATCCTCTTGATTTTGTTTATTTGCAGACAGTGCGCTCAGCACGACACATTTGAAGTGAAATTGTATGTAATCCTACATATTTTGACATCATAGAGTATTGTTGCCCATGGCATCCGTGGTCAGCCAGAGGGTACTTCAGTAAAAAAGTGACAGGTTTCGCATATCAGGCGTAAGAATTTATATGTAACAATGTGCGCAGTCCGATGCTAGCTTTTCATATATTAAAAGTAAGTTAATTCCTGTGACCGAATAGGCAACGAAGAACATTTTTAGTATAATTCTATATATTATTAATATTTATATATTAATACCCAAATTCAAAGCTTCAGTGTATTTCCGAAAATTGATATGGTAATCCCACAGAATGTAGTATGTAATATTGGCAAGATCCAAACACCAGCAGCAGGAATAACACCAACAATTACGACTGCTGTGACAACAATAAACATTAACTGGGGCGTCGGTGAGGGCCTACTTCTTTGGGGCAGCAAAAGATGAAGTGGTGCAGCAAGTTATAGCGCTGTATATGCAGACAACAATGCAGCAACGACAGAAGCAATGTACAATAGGTGCTTTTTTCGCTTGCAAATGACGCTTGGCAAATCATCTTTGTGCGGCCCTGTCCCAGCAAAACCCTTTAATTCCCACCCAACTCTGCTGCGACACCGACTCCTGGCAACTGAAAGTGCCAACGGCCAGAGATATGACATGTTGTTTGACAAATGTTTCACTGGGAACTGCAAAAGACAATTTATGATAAGGGTTTCAGGCACTTAAAAATGGAATTTACTGTGCCGTTCAATAGTTCAATGGTTTTTCAGTTCGATAATTAACAAAAGTAAGAGAACTCTTATCAAGAAATCCTGAACATTATACAGTAAAAATTTTAGAGGAGTTGGCATGACGGCAAAGTACTCACAGAAAGGGGTAATCAGAGAGGGGATATAGGATATGCTGACTTTGTTCGCAAGCTCAGTGGATAATCGGACTTTGCAAATCAGTGAACGTGAACCAATTGATGATGTTAATTTAAGTGAGCATGAATGAAACCATACCCATTCTCCCCGACCCCTACATCCAAAAACATTTAAGCATTTACGTACCTCCTCATAGCGCCTCATGCATAGCGCTGCAGTAGATTCAGTAAACCGGAAACGGAAACGCGGTGGCTGTCGAGCACTGAAGTTTAGCCTGGCATATGGAACAAATAAAATACGATTGGCTTGGGCCCGTGAACTACAATACGTTTTCCAATGTCAAAACCAATGATATTTCGCCCACAGTTGCTATGGCCGCTGCAGCGCTTTAAAGACTCTCGTGGTCAGCACTTGCTTCAAGGCGAGGCGCTTAAGTTCGGCATTGATTTAAGCGGCAAAGACTTTGACCAGGACGAGTCGGAGCGTGTTCCGGCAGAACAGCTTCCCCCAGAAGTATTGCATTCGCCATCGGACCCAGAGTACCATGAGCCGTCGAAGTCCGGTCCGGAAGCGGATGTTCCGCATGTTCCGCCACACATGCCACACGCTCGATGGGAAACGGGAGCTGCAGCTTCGACTACGGCGGTGCCAAGCCTTCCGAACGACGGTTTCGTCTACAGATGGATGTTGGGCGAATGGTCCCAGTGTTCGCAGGAGTGTGGAGCAGCCGGCAGTGGGTTGCAGGTAAGTGAAATGGGTGCAGTGGCTGTCAGGACTGTTAAATACCCAGCACTAGAATACCAATACAAGAATAAGAAGATGCGTAACGGCCATACATTGTTTTTGCACTATGCAGCCACTTTTTTTGGTGACGGCCAAAATTGCGCTCTGTCCGCTGGCGTACGCTGAGAGCGTAAGGAATCTATAAATCGAATTTGCTTGATTGTGTGAGTAAAAAGAATAGACTGAAACAATACGTGTGATATATGTGATTTCAAGTCTAAGAACTTCTAAGGTGAATTGCATATTTTGTCAAATTTACAATGCATGAGCATACGTGTGAACACATAGAGTTGTCGGCTTTTCGCTGTAGAGCTCTCCGCTCTCTCGCTCTTGAACAAAAATTCGAGAGAGCCAGGGGAGCTACCTCTAGAGCCACCCCGAAAAAATCGTGTGCAAAAAAATCGTGTGGCGTTACACATCTTGTTATTCTAGTGTCTTTGTTAATACCCTTGCAACTAGTCAGCCAGTAACATGGCTATGCATGAAACTTTTCCCTAACGTTTCTCGCTTTTGCAGGTAGATATGTAGGTCGCCGATGGCTGAATCAGACCAATAAATAATATAGCTCTTATAAGAATAATCGAAAAATAACACGAGAGAATGCTGTAGTCGCGTTCTCCGACTTTCAGATACCCGTTACTCAGCTTGTGTGAATGCGAACGCGAAATTTCGTCATTTTTCTGGGATATCAATAGATATTGGGGAATAAAATGACCAAAAATTTAAAAATGGTTTAAAATCGTTAAAATTGTTTAAAGGTGTGGGCGTGACCGTTTTGGTCGTTTTGTACGTGGAAAGAAATTACAAGACTAATAAAATTATGAAAAAATAGCAACACATTTTCAAATGTGCGGGCGTGGCAGTTTTGGTCGGTTTGTGGGCGTTAGAATGGGCGTGGCTTCATGGGTCAACAAACTTTCGCTGCGTCTATGTCTCTAGAATCGGGTTTCCTTAAATCTTGACGTTAATACGGACAGACGGATGGACAGTGCCAGATCGACTTGGCTATTGATCCTCATCAGGAGTATATATACTTTATACGGTCGGCTTCAACGAAACTAGTATACTCTTTTACTCTACGAGTAACGGGTATAAAAATAACAGTCGTCAAAAAAGAAAAACACGTCTTTAGTAAGCGGCATTAAAAAAGGGAAACAGCTATATAGTCTGATGTATATCAAATAAAAATTTAAATTATTATTATTACTGCTTCTGCTTCTGTATATAAATATGTCGAACATAAAATATTATTGGATATTTAGCCGACTAATTTCAAGCAAAACTATTGTATATACCACTGCAGTAAAGATATCATAAAACAGGAACGCGTCCCAAGATCGCTTAAGCAATAATTATCACATTGCACAGTACTCTGAAATCCACCGCCAAAGGCCTCCTAAATTAAGCAAAATTATATACAGCAAAAGTCACAAGACCCCATCCCGTGCCAAAATGCTTTTTATTTCATTGTCGGGAGGAAACAATAAAGATATAAAAGTCATTCTTCCTCTACTCCCAAAGCGGCGCACGGTGAGCTGCCAGAGAGCTGCAAAAGCCACGAGCTCCGGCAGTACTAGCGACACCGAAAACAATGTCGTGGATAATTCAGAATGCTTCGCGCACGGCCTGGAGCTGCCCGAATTTTTCCAGAGCTGCGGCAACGAGGCATGCCCGCAGTGGAGCAAGGGCGACTGGACTCCCTGCCAGCGATCCCACTGCCACGGAAGGAATACGGCCATGCAGCGCCGCGAAGTGACGTGCCGCTACCCCAACGGTACGGAAGGAAGCATCTGCGACGAGTACGAGCGACCTGCGATGCGACAGGAATGCTACAATGAGCGATGCGAGGGAGTGTGGCGCGTGGAGCCTTGGTCCGAGGTGGGTCCTGGATCACCTATTAGCCGTGTTAAATATTAATGCCTCCTTTACTCCTACCAGTGCAATGCGCCGTGCGGCCGTAAGGGCATCAAGTACCGCATCCTGCAGTGCGTCTGGTACGGAAGTCGCCGCCCAGCCGGCAATGTGTGCAAGCACCAGCCACGCCCGGCGGTTATGAAGGTCTGCAAAAGTCCGGCATGCCAGGCGCAGCGTGAGTATCGAAATAACGGTCGAAATGGTAGAGTTACTAGTAGAATTAAAGTTTTAAAGTAAAAGAGTATACTAAATTCGTTGGAATGTATGTAACAGGTAGAAGAAAGCTTTTCCGACCCTATAAAGTAAAAACATACATATATTTTTGATCAGGATCATTAACCGAGTCATTTTGGCCATGTCTGTCTGTCTGTCCCTCAGTCTGTTATACTTGCTATACTTGCCCGACGTGCTAAACTAACAAATTGTTGTGCATCTAAAGAAACAATATAATAAACAATAAAATACAATAATAATAGCAACGCAGGTAAATCCATGTGAATGAAAAACGAATGTACTGAATGTACAATGGCTACTTTTTCCACTATGATGTGACCTGATACGCCGCTTTTCTGTTCATACGTTTTACAATGTTTTGAAAATACGCTGACGGATCCTTTTCTCATCCGCAGTGTCGTCCTCGCCAGCCCAGCTATGTCGGGATTCCTCACGTTATTGCCGTAATGCCAGGGCCATGGGCTTGTGTCGACTTCATCGCTACAAGCTGAAGTGCTGCGGGTCCTGCGAGCAGCAACCTAATCAACATCTTATTCTCTAACTCCGCTGCGGCTTACCAAAATAGCAAGGATATTTTAAGAACTCAACAAGCAATTACCCTAGGTACCGTAATAAACGTTTAAGCGTATATAACTTATCCATATGTATGCCACATCCGCACTTACATGAATTTAGCTTAATATAGTGTCAAAGGCCAATTAAAAGCACTTGTATCTGAAGTAAGCTTAAAGAAGCTTAAGCTTAAATAAGATCTGCTGTGACCTGTTCTCGAAAGGGTCATCGATTACACATTATGCATTACTTCATAACTATGAAGCACTGAAGCACAGATGAAATCACTAAAAAGAAAAAGAGAAGTCCGCACTATTACCTGGTGCCATTGAAACCGTATATAAATGTGTAAATATAGAGAAGGACAAATGACATCCATTGTCGGTTCATAGCACTGAAATTAGCTTCGATTACCACTTAGAATTTTGTAAATAAATCGGATTTCTTTCTAAATCAACACTTCATTTAAAGGCAAGTCAGGTAATTAAATGAACGTCGAACTATTTGGAATACTTATAAACGCCTAATTGTAATTAGTTTTATATGGAAATATTGTTTTTATATATACAACTTAAATAGAAACACTAGATAAACTCTAAATAATACTGCAAGATACTATAGCTAACTATCGCCGAATATATCGCAATTGTTAAAGCGTAACTAAATATATAAGCTGTTAAGGGAAAGTTATTATTAATGAGCCCACGAGTAAATGCAACAGTAACCAATATCAAACGCCTACAGACCGAAGCAAAACTAAACACTATCGCAGCTCAAAAAATTGCATAGCTCAGCAAGGATATAACAAATTTGAGATGCATTGTACAAAAATTGGAACATGTTTGGAATAAATATTTATTAAATACCAAAAAATTAAACGTATTTTTCTTGTTGGTTGACTTGCCAGATAAACAATTCCCTAATTATTATTTTTTGTGGCGTTATAATGAAAACAAGAGAGAGTGCTATAGTAAAATTTCCCGAATATCAGATACCCGTTACTCAGCTATTCAGAATGCCAAAATTTTGGGCGTGGCAGTTTTGTGCGATTTTAGGGCGTTAGAGTGAGCGTGACAAAAATTTTTTTTGCTAATCGATAGAAATTTACAAGACAAATGAAAATGTGAAAATATTAACATATTTTTGAAATGTGCGGGCGTGGCAGTTTTGTGCGGTTTCGATTTGCCAAAAAAAAAATGTTTTGATACTGTAACCCACTGTAACGCCCACACTTTTAAAAAAGTTTTGATTTTTCTTCGTTTAATTGTTTGTCTTGGCAATTTCTATCGGTATACCAAAAAAAATTTTTTTTGAACAATTTTTAAATTTGTCTCATTTAATTCCCCAACATATATCGATATCCAAGAAAATGATGAAAGCGTTATGGTGGGCATGGCAAAAATCTATGGAAATTTAAACGGCTAATAAAATTATGAAAAAACATCCAACAATTTTTCAAAAATGTAGGCGTGGCACTTTTGGGCGGTTTTAGGGCGTTAGAGTGTGCGTGGCATGGGTCAACAAACTTGCAATGCGTCTATGTCTCCAGAGTCTGCATGCTTAATATCAACCTTCTAGATTTTAAATTCCTGACATCTCGACGTTCATACGGCCAGACGGACATGGCTAGATCGACTCGGCTATTGATCCTGATCAAGAATATATATACTTTATAAAGTCGGAAACGCTTCCCTTTGCCTCTTACATACTTTTCAACGTAGTATAGTGACGTATTTTTGCGCCACCCACACCGGCCAATTCATTATTTCGAATAATGAAGTATGCGTATGCGCAGTATACGTTCCAATAAACATTCTAATAAACAGCACTTAGCCGTTCTTGTAAACAAATCCTAAAGCCCGACCTAAGTAGCTTTGCCTGCTCTCTTTAAATCTTCTAAACTTAAGGATCCAAGAGCAATCCAAGAGCTCTCCCGAAATACAATATTTTTTAAACATTGAGATTACTCGCCAATCTCGCTTACATTTGATTTCTAGTCTTAAGCTGATATCCGAATAAAGAAGTTTAATAAAACCTTCGTCAAATATTTCTTCTCAGTCATGTCCTTAGTTAACTGACGAGACATTTATTTGATTCAATAAGAAAATATAACAAAAAGTATCCAAATAAAAAGAACCACGAGTGGAAAATAAATTAAATTTTAATTCTCGCAATTAATTACGCAACACGATTTGTGACTCTTCTTTAACTTCAACTTGGATTATAAATCCAATTCGGTTGTCCAACAAAATGTGGGAAAAAAAAGAATAAAATTAAACAATCCAATAAGACCAAATACATTAAAACGATAAATAAAGAAATAAAGACTACAAGAAGTTAAAACAAGTTAAAATAAAATAAAACTATTACAAAATTCAATTTTTACAATTTAAAAAATTTTAAATATTCGTTTTAAAATTCTAAGAGATTATACCCTGAAAACTCTCGTAAACTCTAAAAACTTTAATAAATAAAAACCAACAAAAAATATAATAAATAAAAAATTACAACCCCAAATCGTTGCGCTTAGCGACAACAACTTAAAAGACATCGTCGGCACCTAAAAGACATCATGGCGTTTGTAACGTATAAGGAAATAAATTGATGGAAGGCAAGGAAACCTGTTCTGGCGGGTGCACGCTTTAGAATACGGCTCTAGCTCATGGCGTTGGGTGTGGTCTGGCTTGTACAAATACCTTTTCGCTACAGACATTAATGTATAAGACCAAGAATTGAGCGCGCTTGCGACAAAAGAATATAGGAGCTAGTAAACAAAATCAGAGGAAGCAAATTAATATATTCGGAAAAAGACAGTTCTAGAAGAGGAGGAAAAGCATGAGAATTTTTTGCTAGCGAAATACCGGTGTAATCGTGTTCTCGGATTGCCCTACCCTACCTATGACCACTATCCTTAAGAGCATGGCTCTAGTGGCCCTTGGTGCGTTATTTCCGGAGAAACATAAGCCTAGTTCAGTTTTAAAGTTTTTAGAAATTCTTTTTTTTTGCATTCTAGTAATTAATAACAATATTTATAACTAATAATAAGTACATATGAATTAAAAAAGTACATAAATAAATACAAACTAAATTATGTTAAGTAAATACGGCAACGGGTTTTTGTTTTTGTCGTAATTTCGGAAAAATTTTATTACAGTTATTCAAGAATGTTAAAATTAAATAGAAGAGCGAAGAGCACTGCTTGCTAAATATATTTTAGAGAAGGAAGAAATTATTTATTGAAATTTTCCCATAATTCAGTTTTTCAGTGTAGTTCTCTTCTCAATATTCTTTTTTTGGTGGCGGTTTGTCGTTAGGTTTTTAGTTTCATTTAGGGGAATAATTGAAATTACCTTGAAGTTGTTACATCACAAATAATATCATTAAATGAGTTCAAATACACCTTAATACACATCAAGTATGCAAAATTCGTGGAACGATACCCAAGTTAATTAATTGGTGTGTTTCTAGGCTATTTACCTTAAAGATATATGATATGAAGATATCATCATATATGATATGAAGATATATTAAAGATATATGAGTACATATGTAAATATATGAGGAGAAACTTTATTTTCCCATTACTACTAAATATAAATAAATTCAATAAAGGGCTTTGTTGTTTTTTGCACGCATTGGGTTCTCTTGGAGTTTCTCTTGGACTAATTAAATCGTTTACACATAAAAATACATAGAATTAATTGGTTTGTACGCCAATTTTTTTTACACAGTACGCATTTTACATCTGGTATTCCAACAAATGCATACAACATATAGAGAAATCAAGGAAGTCTATAAAACTTCCAGGGGCTTCTTGGAGGCTGCACCGTATGCTCGTGCCACCTGTCCCATCATTTCTTCCTTATTCTCCTCAACCATTTTACGTTCCATAAACAAATCAGTCTGAGCAATTACAATTCAGAAATTCCAAATATGCTGCAAATGCGAAATGGCAACTTTAAGCTGCTTCCTAACTTATTGGCACAAAGCCTAATTAATATATAATAAATAAATATATATATATAATAAATATATATAAGTAAATATATAATAAAAATAAAATTTTGTTCGCTTATAAGCAGATATCTCTTCGTAATTTCTCTCAGTGTATTTCGTGGGTTAATTTCAATTTCAATTTTTTTTATGTAAATAAAACTCATTCAAATTGGCGCAGATAAGCTAAAATGAAAGATAAGATAAAATGAAAACGTGGCATTTTCCACGAATACTTTCACATATATATCTCACTCGAATTTCGAATCAAACGACTTTAAGAAAAAAATATATTAAATACTTAAAGAAATTCAATTTAAATAAAATTAAAACAAATACAAAAGTTATGTAAACTAAGCCTTCTACACATTTTTATATCTTATTGTAAAACCTTATAATATATAAATTAGAAATATAACCTCATTTCTCTCAGTGCAGAATGGCAGTTCGGTAATTTTACATTTTTCCGAAGTAGGGTGAGGTCAGACATAGTAGATCGAGCATTGTTATATACATTTTCGATTTTTATTTTTTCATGAACTTCTCTCTGTGTATTCATGTCTCATAACCCCGCCCTTTTATCCCGCGCACTAAACCTTACTTTGAGGTTCTCTTTTAATTATACTTTTTTGTGGCAATTAATTTGAATAGGGTCGCCAGGGTCTCGTTTTTTTGGCGCCTGCGGTCCCGCTGAAGTTGCTTTCTCTTCTTGGGTCACTCGATGGGAAGGGCGCTTCATTGGTGCTCCACCTAAAAAGTCAACTAAGAGATCAATTTTCCTCCCGATATTCACTAACCTGTGAAACCTTGGGGTCTGGGTGGTGGCACTGCTGCGCGATGGCTGCGCCAAGCGAAGATTTTGGCGAGGAAAACTTACTCTAATAATATCCTTTAGCACTAAAAACGCCACGCCCTCAGGTTATAATTTTAAAACGACACAAACTTTTCACGACTTGACTCCACGACTATTTTATTAGAAAATAAATAAAACGGGAACTCAAGACCATCGACGAAAAACACAATCAGCTGATAGTCACTATTTACGATAACCAAATTATCCCCAAACTTTCCGTGTGCAGCTGATAAGGGTCGCATCTCGTCTACTATATTCCCAATGCATAATACTGCATTTAGTATGACCCTAAATTAGAATCTCACAGCTGAGCGCAAGCTTCATAAGGTTTGTCTATCGGGAACTGTATTGTTTTACTACACACTACACATTCAAGGGTGATCCGGAAACCCTCCACACCTTCTTCAGCAGAGTGGACTACGTAATTTCACTCTACCAAACCAATGATGTGCGGCAACAGAGGATTCTACAATACTTGGAGCCATCGAAAGGAAATTGGACGGACAAGTAACACGATCTTTGAGACTTCCAAACATCGAAGATCGGCCTCACATCCGGATTAATCTCAGAATTTAAACCCCAAACAGCGAACTACAAACTACTGGAGAACTTCAGGCAACCCTGCGAAGAAGCAAAAAAAAAGACGTCAATTGTTGATTAATTACACCTGGAAAGTAACCAACCGGATTTCTTATTTATATTCAGGCTATTAAAATGCTGATTAGAAAACTACCAATACAATTATGAACTGTTTTAGCTCATCATGATATTACAGACTTAAGATCTTTAATTACTATTGCACAAAATGAGGGAATTTATGAAGAACATATTAATTTTTAATTAAATAAAAAATTCAGAAAACAGTAATAAAAACGTAACTCTTAATCAAAATTCTAAATCACACAAATTCCAACCTTCTAACCTAATTTTAATCAATACACGCAACCATTTAGAGCCACCTATAGACAGCAGATGACTAACAACCAACCTATGTGGCAGGTACCTAATTATTTCAGACCCAACCAATACATGATTACAAAACCTATTATTCAAAAAAAATCCATTCCCACAACATGGGCTGACAATTTTGTGACCAAAAATCCACTTTTTAAAAGTCCGTAATACTAAGTTTTGATTACGCCATTATGTTAGTATAAGATTAGACTTTAGTGTTGCGTACCAGGAAACATCTGTTCGGAGTGCAACAAGCAACACAATCGCTTTTAAGTTTATAAAAAAGAAACAAAGAAAAGTTATTATTAAACAAGTGATAATGGGATCGAAAGGGACCAGTTTGTAAGGGATTGTTTGTGTTTTGGAATTGTTGAATTTTTTGTGGCTGTCCCTGTTGTTGAGTGTTGTAAATAGCGCATTTAGGTGTATTGGCTGAAACAAAAACTAATGTTTAACTAGAGATTTAAACATGATCTTAATTTTCTTGTTCATTTCAATGTAATCTTAAAGTGCACTTTTGCGCACTTTTTTGTAATTAACCTTTTTAGGTCGGAATTGCACGTTCTCAAATGCGTGCAAAAGGGAAGACAATACTGGGCATACATACATAAAACCTTAATAGCTGATTCAGTATTTGATGCGAATGAGGACAGTTTAAAAAAACACTGCCAAAACTTTTGCTACAGATTGTCGCAAAAGTGGACTGCTTGCAAAAGAAATCTAAAGCTATTTGAATGAAAGTACAGTTGGCTTAAACTGGAGACCGTTTTTTATAGCACTAAATCGAACGCCGATCGACAGGACGGCCGTCAATGTCTTATAACTTATCGAGTGAAAGAACTCAGAGAAGAAAGGCGTCAAGTTTGGTAAAATCAACGGCAGGAACTATTAAATTATTAAGTTTAACTTTGATAGAAGAAGTTATTTTGAAAATAATGGAAAATCAAGAGTCTAATTTCTACTTAGTTATGGGTTCGATGGAAGCACAGGCCATTCCAGCTATATGCAGATGAATAAAAGTATGATTTTTTTGGTATCATAAAAGATATGGGCTTACGTAACCCAATACATATATATATAATATATAAGGGGCGGTGCCACGCCCCCAAAAAAACAGATACTAAATATCTCTCTCCTGTTTGAAATTATTAATTTTGGCCACAAAAAGGTTCAGCCTATAGATGCATCCCAACAAAACCCAAAAAATTTAAATTCAATGCAATTAGTTTTTCGAAGCTTGCAGAAGCAAATTTAAAATTACAGCTAGATAAATGTGAATTCTTAAAAAAGGAAGCTTACTTTCTTGGTCACATCGTAACCCCTAATATTGTAGGATAAAACCAAGTCCTCTTAAAGTTAAAGCCATAGATTTGTATTCAATTCCTAAGAAAATAAAAGAGATTAGAGCTTTTCTTGGACTAACCGGTTATTATCGTTAATTTATCCCAAATTACGCAGAAAAGGAGCAAAAAAAGGAGCAAAGATAAATGAAAATCTTGACTACAGAAAAGCATTAAAAACACTTTAAATCTTGACTACATAGAAGCATTCAAAAGACTTAAAGCCTTGATAATTAGAGAACCCATTCTCCAATAACCCGATTTCGAAAAAGAATGTACTTTAACCACAGATTTAGCCAGCAATTTAGCCCTTGGGGCAGCATCTCAAAATGGTCATCCTATATCCTTTATTAGCAGAACACTTAATGAAAACGGATTAAATTACAGTGCTATTGAAAAAGAATTACTCGCCATAGGTGGGGCCACTAAAACATTTCGATATTATTTACTAGGACGACAATCAACCTTCTAGATGGCTTCATACCTTAAAGGAACCGAATGCTAAGTTACAAAGATAGAGAGCTAGATTAAAAAAATAGCTCTCAATCTCTATCTATAGGGAAGGAAAATTCAGTTGCCGATGCATTATCAAGAGTTAAAATTGAAGAAAATCATCATACCAACATAGTACAGAAGAATACAATAGAAACCTTATTAATTGAAGAGAAAAGCCAATAAATTAATTCAAAAAACAAATAATCATTTTTATTAAGTCCTTTAAAAATAAATAAAATAATGCTCTACAATCAATAATATTCCGTAACTCCATTACCGCAATTCAATATAATGTAATGACATTCGAAAAGGCCAAACAAATTTTCTTGATAACATTACCATTTATATTGAGAGCGATGTAGGTTTTGAAATTATTCAAAGAGCACACAGAGAAATTATTTATACTACCTATACAATTCGCAGATGAAGAACGTTGGTTCATACGCCGAATTCAAAGAAATCATAGTTCAATCACATAAAAAACTTACACCCAGGTATACAGAAAATTACAAAATTATTTAAAGAAAATCACTTCTTTCCAAATAGCCAACTACTAATTCAGAATATAATAAACGTAGGGTTTACAAAATCACTAATAGAAATAGAGTTACTCACTACGACAAAACACAAACACAAAAAAATACATACTCAACTTCCAATTTCACAGGCACCTGGCATCTGATAACATTATTGCTTATACTGATCATAGCGGTTCGTGGACTACGAATTCAAATTAATAATATTGACACCAACCTTTTTCTGATAAGCCAGTCCAGGCTAAGAACCGATTACCATGCACCACCCTAGGTCAAATTTTTATACAATAAAATTAAAAGAGAACTAGTCGAATTAACCCTGCAACATAGAAACAAACTGGGACTTATTAACATTGTGGGCTCAGTTTTTCAATATCTCTTTGACACACTAGATGATAATGAACAAGTAGAAATACAGAAGATACTTGACATCAACGCCCATAGCTCATTAAAATTACATGAACTCAACTACGCTATACTATTGGTAAGTGACGGAATGCAACAGACACGGAATTATGAAAGTAACAACAGCATCATTACGGTCCTTTTATTCGAATAATGCAGTTTACGGATTACGTAGAAGATTTGGAAATGGCTATGCAGCTTTCCAGACTCGGACTGTTTAACCCCAAATTACTAAACTATGACAAACTTGAGAATGTTTCGAACATTAAAACGTCCACTTGGATAACTATAATGATAACCACTTATTAATCATAACCCACATACCTATTCACTTTTTGCTAATAAACACAATTAAAATAATCCGTTGCCCAGAACTCCAACGGCTATCAGTTAAATTACACAGACACAATCATATTTTAATTTAATGCCGAAAATAAAGAAATAAAATGTGTCACCAATATTATTAAATACTTAAAAACAATTTGTAATTTGAAGCCAGTGCACACGAAAGAAATTATAGAATAGAATCAAACACAATTGTAACCTGGACTTAACCCTAACAAAATTCAATTAAAAATATAAAAATAAAAGCAAACAAAATGATAAGATTAACCCAATTCAATATAGAAATCAAAACTATAATTTTAAGTGAAAATCTTTTAAAACCAGAAATAGATTTGACACCACTATACACACCACTTAATATAACAAAAAAAAAAATTGTAAAACACAATTGATTGTTGTCATCACATTGTTGTGATGATTTCAAAAAACAACATTACACTTTACATACTAATGACCATTGTAATAATTGTACTTAACTTAATTTGTTGTACTTACCGGGAAGTCATGCTAGCGCAGTTGATCACTGCATTTATACGGAGTTATCTATAATTTACAGGATAATTCTGTGGCATCTATTATACATGATAAAAACGTTCCGTGTTGTCAAAAACTGGTTTGTATTTAGAGGACTTTATGATCAGAAAGAATGAAAGTACGATTTCATTGGCATCTATGTATATAATATATCAAATTAAAAGCGAAACCATATTTTTTCGTAAAACTGGTGTATATTATACTTTATGATTAAAAATAACCAAGGCACATTTTCATTTTTCTTTTTTCGATTATTTTTATAGTGTTCCGAAGCCGGTTCCAAAAAAATATACGCAAAACAGCTTTTACGAAATTTTCAGAAAACTGAGACTAGTTTGTATAGAAACGTTGTGTAAAAATCGGCTATTGATCCTGATCAAAAAAAGAAAAGAACACTCGATATATCTGATTCGGCAACTAAGTAGTTTTACATAAATAATATCCTTGCACCTAAGTAGATTCACTCAAACAATTCTGAAGTGCCCAAAATTAGTTCAGCACCCCGAGCTATCCGGGAGTGACAAATTGCAATACATGAAATGCCGATTTTATGGTGCGATGCATTGGAGCTAGGGTAGACTTGTGCTTCAATATATTGTGTACTTCGGTGCTGTCTAAGATACGAAAGCTTACGCTTGACCAATAAACACTGCTCCGACTTAAGCCGTAAAAACCTTGTCTTATTATTGATATAATTGCCGAGCCACAAGGCCGGTGATTAGAGAGGAAGTAAACTCTCCAGCATAAACGTCATAAGAAGACTGGTCACCACCAATTGCAGTCCCACTGCAGAATTCCAAGGATAGCAGCTAACGACGCTGGACTACAATTTAACCTGCCACGCCTCCTACATAGACGCGGGGCAGGATAACATATTTTATATTTACCTTATATAGTCGGAAACTCCTAATTATACCTGTTATATACTTTTAATGAATCTTATATGTCCTTTGAAAGAGTTACCAAGAAATTAAACGGTAAGCGGTAACCGAGTGAGTAACGAGGAAGATATGACCCGACCCAGGGTCACCTATGAATCTCGTCAGACAATGCCAAGGAAGTCGAACGGAAGTTCCTCGAACTTTGGACACTAAGAAAACGCAACAATATTCTTGTTGCGTAAGAAGGTACAAACAATCGTCGTGGGAACGTCGGGAACGCCGCCCACTGTAATACCATAAATCTGGAAACCTTTGGTTGGACATTCAAGCAAATATACATTTTGTAAAACCAATTCTGAGTTAGCCGCTAGATCTCTCAGATTATAAAGTCTTTCCTTAAATAAAAAAAATTTTGGTCACAAAGATCCGGTCTGCAGGAAAGCTGCAGAGTGTTGGCAGGAAGTCAACACAACATAATCAGTGTGCCATCTCTGAAGACGAAGACATAATCAAAAAGAAGTAATCGGAAAGTGGGAGCCATTTAAAATCATTTAATCATTTAATTACTGAGTGGCCTTCAACACGAGAGATAGGACTAAAAGGGATCTTGTCTCTGTCTCGGCGCAAATGTGATTCGCTTGGTTACATCACAAAGCAACGCAAAGACCACATATCCGAGTCAATCATGTCCGTCTGTCCGTATGAACGTTGAAATATCGGCAACAAATCGACTTTTATTTCTGATAAAAAATATTCTGTTATATACATTTCAATGCTTTTCAGTAGCGTCTTTAAAAGGCAACTCTTGTAAAATGCCTCACCAAGACCACCCAGCGTGATACGTAAGGGAAAACGATAATTCATGGCTATCCAGGGCAGGAATGGCCAAATGTAAGATAATGCTATCAGAAGAAAATCACACAATATCTGCAAAATGCCAACAAAAAAACATTAAAGGATAAACAGTTGTGAAACAGCAGCAGAACCCAGATTCTTAAAGACAACGAGAAGAACGCATAGTCTACTTCCCCGACTATCAGATACCCGTTACTCAGCTAATCAAGTGAGACCGACAATTTTCAACATTTATAAGGAACATCAGTAGAAAATGGGGAAAAAATAATTTTAATGCTCTAAGGTGTGGACGGGATATATTTGGTCTGTTTTTCGGCGTCGGAATGGGCATGGACAAAATGTTTTCTGCATATCGATAAAAATGGACAAAACAGCTACAATAATTTAATCCAAAAAACGCACGGGACGGTCAGACGGACATGGCCAGGTCGACTCTCGGCTATATACTTTATATATATGGTCGGAAACGCTTCCTTCTGCCTTTTACTTTTACGTTTTACTCACTTTTCAACGAATATGGTATTCCCTAATACTCTACGAGTAACGAGTATAAATATTCAGCATAGTCCCAGGGGTCACATTTCCGACCTCAGTAGACTCGACTCGACTACATAAGCCAGATATTTCTAAAACCCTTAAATTAAATAAGCCCATATTTTTTTTTTAATTTTTTTTATAAACTTTATAAAATATTCTTTGATATATTAATATTATTTTATGTAATTAGTTTTAAAGCAAAGTATACAAAGTACTAATCTACACTATATTTACCGCCGTCCTTTATATTCAACATCACGATACATAAACATTTTTTATTTCTTTATATTGGAAATGCTAAAACGCACAATCTTGAGATTAGCAAAGGGACTAACTGCCCGTATAGGATAACCACTTTAAATAATTTTGTACGTTATGTACAAGACAAGGTGTTATTTTCTGTATACGAAATGGATAGTGCACAGCAGTGTATATGTACAAATCAAACTAAAGTATTTATAATATTGCAATTAGTTGTGGTACTGCAATTTCCAAATAATTCATAATTGAAAACTCATTAAGATTAGACGTCAGTAAGCCGTGCCAGTCAACGCATGTAACAAGAGTAATAACAATTAAATGTGAAGCGATCAATGTTTTTTCAGTCTCAACACAGAAGCTCTTTCCTATCAATGATATCACAGCGCCACGACACACAATTTACTATAACTATTTTCTAATAGCATCTTTAGGCTACTATAAAATCAGTGCTGGCAACAGAGTTCTTGTTTGATGATTTTTTGACTTATAGTTTTTTGCTTACACATCAACGGGCAATTTATACATTCTTTTAAACAGTTATTGCATGCGTTTTACTCTGCCAAACATGTTGCGCTTGGCCTGTCTCCCTTTATTCAAATTAGCAAACGTTGAATAAAATATATTTTATAATAAATTTTTTCAACATATAAAAAGTGTGTATTGTGGTGAAAGTTGGTATTGATAGTAATAATAGTTTAAATTCGATCTTTGGTTCAATAAAAACTATGTCACGTAGTCCAAATTCTCAGAAAGAACATAATTTGCCGTCTAAACTAATTTAAGAATTGCATTTATTAATTTAACAATTTTTTCTTAAAAATTTTTTAAAGTTTATTCGCTGTTAGCAATTTTTTTACAACAATTGTCAAACAACATTTGTATGCTATTTTCATTTGCATCAAATATATAAACATATAGATAAAGAACAGCGTTTGGCGGCTGGGATATGTTTTTAATAATAGAGGGTTGTGGGACAACTTAGGCTATAAAAGGCAAATTTAAACCCATATTCGAAGACTTATGTCTATAATGAAACTAAACTAAAATTTGCACTAATGAAATGTGAATAAATGTGTATTTCTACTTTACGCCATTTTAAATTATTTTAATTTTGGTTATGCTAATTTTTTATAAGTTATATCACAACAATAGAGACAAAGTGCGTCGGCGTGTGATGGCTTGTTTCGAGTCAATCAAACAAAATACAAAGACATTATTTGGGATTGTGCCAATGCGGAAGGTAAAACAATTACAGGCATTGGTTCAACATGGAAATACTCTCACATAACAACGTATATAATTGGTATATGCATTTGCACTTGTGTAAAAAGGGGTAGAGAGCAACACAAGCGAGTAGCAGAGTTTCACTGAGATCCAAGACAAAAGATTCGCCGAGCTGCTTGTTAGTATTAACTCTTGCTGAGTGCCTTTTTCTTTCTTTGTACCAGGATGTCATAAAACGGATTATGGCTTATGGACTGCGTCAAACGCTTGATCCACTCCTGCTGATCTTCCTCCGTGGCAGCGGACATGCGGTACACCGTATGCTTGCCCTCTACCACCTGAAATATGAAAATATAACTAATTAAGCAGTACATTTTTTTTTATCTTGTGTACTTACTTTGCCCTCAGAGTCAGTCTTGCATGCCTTGATTATATCAGCACCGCCCGTCGCAAACAACTCAAAGCAATGCGGTTTGCTGCGATCGTGAATCTCGCGCACCGATATATTCTCCAGCGGTATAATTCCGCGTGGTTCCTTATCCGTTGTGTATTCAAAATAGTATAAGCAATTATCGTTCAAAATGAACCAACGTCGTTTCCACGATTTGTATCTTAGCCAAAAGAGTAAAAGCAATTCGTTGGTCAGGGAACCATCTTGGCATTATTTATCAACTTACCTGCCGCCTTGCTTCCACAGCCAGCCCTCCTTGTCGGGATTGAAGAAGGTGTGCATCAAATCATTTCCATCATCCTGTGGTATTTTAAATGGCTCTGTTCGAATTGACTCGTAAAGGGATTCCAGCAGGCCACGGGGCAAATCTCCGCCGTTGTTGATGCCACGATTCATCGATATGAATTGATCAACGGTGGGTTTGTCTTTAACCTGTTTAAAACAGAATTGTAACTTGTATTAAACATAAAAAAAGAAGGCTAGACTTCATTTTATAAATGCTGATGTAAAACGAATAAAAAACCTTTTAATCAAAACATATGTATGTCAAATATAGTGGAGAAAGGTGTTCTGCTTTTCTAGAATAATTACTGCGTCTTAGTCAAAATGATGCCGAATTTTTAAGAATTGAAATAGACAAGTTATTCTTGTATCCCAATAAATTAAAGTGCTTACAGATGGATTGTGTAGTGAGGTATTTAGCATTATAATTGCGAAGCTGAGCACATAGCATGTGTCCGTGTTGGTGAATATATCTGGATTTAGTTGACAGTAGCGCTGTGCGAAGGTCTCCATCATGCGATCGATCTTTTGTGCCTCGCCGGGCAGGCGAAACGACCACAGAAATTGTCTGTAGCAAGGAAAACGAAATAAGAGAAACAATGCTATTAGAGATTGTGGTAATAATGTGGTTGTCGGGCACCTTACCTGAGGGCTTGTACGAGAATGAGATTGGTGAAATCGTGAAGCGCCACAAAAGCCTTAAGCACATCCTCATTAAAATCGTTTTTCTCGCCGAGGTAATCGCCTAGAATTAAGTATATTTTAAAAGTGTCTCATGGTGTTTTCTTATCGAAGGCCACTAGGTCTTGGGAATTCCATCACATTTATTTGCAATATCTTACCAATGGCTGTTTTATTTAGTCCCTCTCCCTTATAGAGAAAGTGGGCAACGTCCTGGGGATCATGACGTAGCAGCCTGTTTTCAACGAGATACTCAATGCCTAAAAAAATAAGACAAAATAGTAAAAATATTAAAATATAGGTTAACTAACTGCATATATTAAGAGTATAGTAAAGCGGTATACTAGATTCGTTGGAATCTAATCTCGTTGGTATCTAACAGAGAATAAAGCGTTTCCTGCAAATCGATAGAACGTTACACGACTAATAAAGATGAAAAAATATCAACACGTTTTTAAAAAGCGTGGGCGTGGCTACATGGGTCAACAAACTTGCGCTGCGTCTATGTCTCTAGGATCGGTATGCCAAATCTCAACCTTCTAGCTTTTATGGTTCCTGAGATCTCGACGTTCATACGGACAGAAGGGCATGGCTAGAAATTCTATTGATCCTGATGAAGAATATATATTCCTTATATTGTCGGAAATGCTCCATTCTGCCTGTTATATACTTTTCGACGAAGAATCTTCAACGGGTAATTAATTTAAGCAAATACAATTATTAACTCCACAAGCTAGCAGCGCATAATACCTTCCCCAAAGTGATATAAATTTGGATCGAACTTTAGCAGTCGTGACGAGAAATATCGGTTTCTCTTTTCAATGAGCTTTAACTATACTTTTATCATTTTTCTAAAAGATTTTTAACACGTAGATTAATGTTGAATAGCTAAATAAAAACCAGTAACATTTTTACGACTACGTTAAGCCAGACTTGAAAATAACTTATTCAAGGAACTAGATTCCGAAAATATTTTGAAAATAATTCAAAAAATATTTTTTCCAGTTAGTTTGCAACCATTTATTACCTTTTTTTGGGTCCATGTTAAACTTTTTACGGCCAATGGACATCTGTTTATCTTTATTGGAATGCTTGCAGTCTTCGGGCACATCCAGCGCCTCCATTTCCGATACAACCTCGCACAACTCATCTTTAATTTGCTGAAATTATATAATAAAAATTGTACAAATTATAATAATATTTTTTACAAGTCAAACACGACTAATGAAATTTAGATTAAAATAGGCAATTTAATGTTAATGAATGTAACATTTTTTTTTCATAATTTGCCAGTGTCTGCCGGATGGAGTAAAATAAAAGAAAGCGAGAATGCCATAGTCGAGTTCTCCGACTAATGAAATGATGAAAACATACCAAACAATTTTTCAAAAATGAGGGCGTGGCAGTTTTAGAGCGTTAGAATGGGCAAAAAGTTTTTTGCATATTGATAGAAAATACAAGACTAAGAAAAATGTGAAAAAATATCACCTTTTGAAAAGTGTGATCAAGAATATATATATTTTAGATAGTCGAAAAGGCTTCCTTCTGCATGCTAAATTTTTAACGAATCTAGTATTCCCTTTTATTCTACGAGTAACGGGTACAATTAGGGATTTTAAAAATTGTTGTCATGACAGATTTTTGGGGTTTGTGGGCGTTGTTAGCGTATGAGTGGTAAACGCTTCCTTCCTTCCTTCCTACATTATTTAGTATACCCTCGTAAAGAATTTGTAATGAGAATAACATATGTATAAAAGAGTCAAGTGTTATTCCAAGCGGAATGACAATTAGATTGACACTCAAAGAAGCGGAACCAACTTGATTCCCCCAAAATGAATGTGTGCAAAGTAAGTTTATATTGTGCTAACGCATGAATGATCACAGAGTTACAAGACCGAAATATTTGAATTCCCAGTAGTTGTTCACAGACCAGACCCATCATGACATTTTGACTTTCGAGGGAGTGTTTGGTATAAGTATCGAATCGAAAGGAGATATGTAAATTAACCGCCTCAATTAGTAGTTTCTTCATGTAAACGGCTATAAGTATATTATTCATTCTTACGCAGCGGCGCTCTGCTTATTTCAACGACCCCAGCTAACATCATTAAGATTCACGATGAGGTCAGAGGCTGTATTTGGAGTCTATCGAATTAAAATTTAGATTGAAACAGATTCTTTATTAATGGCTTATTTGGAGTCTATCGAATTAAAATTTAAATTGAAACAAATTCTATATTAATGAGTTTAAATCGGTGACGACACTTTTTAACGAATGTGTTGTTTTGAAAATATTTTGTAAAAATGCAAATGAGCGAATAAACTAAAAAATTACACATTATAAAATCCGAAGCTCTGTTAAAATAATATTTTTGTAGACTATAAACTTATTTGTCGGCCTATTTATTATTTCATTTAAAACCATCTTTTAGTTTCCTGCAAATTATATAAAAGTATAAAGCTTCTCGAAATAAAAAACTTTGAGGAACGTGGCGAAAATATTTTTGACATACGGCACTATTGTTCGACTTTTTTGCTAGGAAGTTTATCCAGCTAACCACTATACAAAGCTTAATTACATACTGTCAAACGTTTCAAGTCCCAAAAATAGAGGCTTGATCTATATGTTCTTAACGATGTACTATCGAATGTTATAAATTTATTTAATTTATTATCTATTTGAACTCAAAGTAAAACATATTAGTACCAAAGACATTAGAATAATATTTATAAAATAAATAAAAATATGCGACCTTATTAGGGCATGATTGATTTTATTGATGTTGCACGATGTGCAGTCATAGGCACCTAAGAATTGATGTCTACTAGACAATGAGTACTCTAATTTTTCACACGTCGCATTATTAGAATAATTGTCATTAGAGTATTCATCCTAATAACAATTATTCTAGTATAGTCTCATTATAAATTTATTTAGTGATATTATGCACATAGTTTTGGCTATAATTATTTCTAAGCTTTATTCAAATAATAATGTCATTGCCTTAAGAAATGCAAAACAAGAATATTTTACATGGTACCATTTAATCAAAAATAATATAGATTTAAAGTCTAAGAACTTGTAAAGTGAAAGGCATATTTTGTCAAATTTGCAATGCTGTTAGCTGTAGAGCTCTGCGCTCTCTCGCTATTGAACAAAAATTCGAGAGAGCCAGGGGAGCAAAAAAATCGTATGGCGTTACTCATCTTGTTATTATAGTCTCTTTGGTAGTACAAGGAAAAATCATTCTTTACGCCATTAAAAAATATAGCCAATAAAATCCCATTTTTAACATTTTACATTGTAAAATGTAAGTCGGTGTTGCCCCACTTTGCATACCTTTGATGGTCGCCTGAGGATGACTAGATTGTCACTCTGTTCAGTATTTATGTAATTTCGATCGAGAAGCATGCGGCAACTCTCGCACAGATTCGATTGCTGGCTCTCCCGCTTGCTGTCGTTGTTATTATTCTTTGAAGTATATTTGTTGGTTTTGTGTATGTTAGAGTTCCGCTCGGACTCACTTTGTGAGTTGGAGCTGTCATCAATGAAGCGCATATCGTCGATATAGGGTGGAGGCGGTAAACTGTTTTTCGAACAAGGATCCGCTTCCATAAACAACCCGCCAGTTCCAATTTCATTCTGCACGTCAAGCATGCGGCCCAGGGAATTAGAGCGCGATTTGCGGGGGGATCGCCTTGCGATTATTTCGCCATTTTCATTTAAAAGCAGTTCCACGGGTCGCGACACAATTAATGTTCTTGTCGTTGTTGTGATGGTTGTGTGCTTGTACTCCGTTCGCTTGCTTATGAGTTCAGTGTTGGGTTCATCGCAGGGTAGGCGCTGTACCTCTGTGACCTTCGTGGTTACATCGCTGCAATTTACGGTTTGAGTGCTTAATGTGGGGCTGGCGGGGGGTGGGCTGTCCGGCGCTAATTTCGTGATGTTATATGTAGCCACACTAGTGTAGGGAGCCATGGAAGGGGAGCGGGGCTTGGGTGGAGGTTTCAGCGCGATCTTAATGTCCGACTTAGGCGTGGCCATTGTAGGTGTTTCATTTCTGTCCCCGCTTTTCGTTATCGAATTGCATGAGCATCGAACGCAAACGCTGCTAGGGCTACTATCACTACCGCTGCCCCTTTCCAATAGAGGCTGACGATTGTCTTTAAAAACAGCAGACGATACATTTTGGGTGTTGACATAGAAAGTGCTGTTGCTTCGCCGACTTTCAGGGGATTCCGATTGAAAGAACTCCAAACTTACACAACCATCGCAACCAACTCGCGTCGTGGATAGGTCAAGGCAGCTCCTCTGCAATGGCTGCTTTCTGCCAACACTTTCACTTCCTCCCAAGCCGGGGGAGCACTTCTTGTTTTTGGGCTGCCGACGAAGCGAGGAGAACCAGTTACTTATGCTGGGACGCTTCTGATGGAGGGATGCCATCCTTCTTGCACAATTTCTCACTTCCTCGGAAAAAAATGCGGACCTTAAGCATGCCTCTCCATGGTTCTGGTTCTCCGCTGAAAATGTTATAGATCTAAGTTTAAGGGGATCTTTTCGGTCCAACCTCTTAAGGTAGTCAATTTACAAGTACAATTCGGCGTGTTTTTGGTTTTCATACCCGATACTCATTTAGTAAGGCAAAATTGGCATTTTAATAACCTCCCAAAATAAACTAAGTGTAAAAGAAAAGGTCCTACTCCTTACGGTAACCAAAAGCATTTAGAGTCTCTTTAGTACAGCAGCTGCTCGTATATCTCAATCTCTATCGCACTTCCATTAGCTGGCTAGCAAATACGTTATTTGTTATAGTTTAATAGGTAACCGTCAGTTGGTAAGCCAGCTTTTCCTATAAATTACAATACAGTCTAAAGGATTGCGATCACCATCTATGAACCAAAGCTACTTCAAAACAATGGTCTGGGTGGGTTCAACACATGTTTCCTGCATTCTTTCTTGGTGTATATTGTTTATTGGCCAATTTCATCGACACAATCTACAAAGTCAACCATCAAATTAATGCGATCAGTGATGGCAAGACATGTACCCAAATCTACCTGGATTTCCGTTAGTTTTGTATGTTCTTACAAAATCAACTTGGTGGTGGCACGTTTGCTTACTTCTTTTCTGCAGACATTTCCCACATTTTATTAAAATGGCAATGGGAAAGGTTTTTAGCTATGTATTTTTCAATGAATTTAGAGAGTATTGTGACCAATCTACAAAAATATTACCGACCTGAGACTGACTGCGCCCGCAGATACCTATTTACGTTCTGTGGCTTTTAGTGTATCGACGTAGTAGCAACAGGTACTCCCAAACAACAAAAGTGCTTTTGAATAGATCGTATTGCGTATAAAGCCGTTTTTGTATTTATTTGGTAACTGTGTATTTCGCGTTTGGACTCAGTTTTTGACAGCTTATTGTTCTAGCACTTCTCGATTCATAATAATGTAGGTCAATGCGATAGGGTTCATCGTCTACGCGTTGGAAATATTTTGGCAAAACCTATTTGATAAACCGGCATTTTACTGGAAAACGGGCTGACTAATAGTTAAAATACGGACCCAGTTTCTAAAATACACAACGTTACCATCTACAAAAAATCCATTTTTGTATTAATTAATTACTAATGGATGTATAATATATGTTAGTCGAATACCACATTTATTTAAATATATCGATATTACCCATTCGTATTAAAAAACATTCCGAAACGCTCAATAACTTTCATCCAAAAATGTTTAAATCCCTGCGTATTTTTGTAGAAAACTTTTTAAATTTGTACATTTGAAAGTGATGCCAAGACAAAGAGTCGAGACAAGGCAAGGATCACATAATTGTAGTCCGTCCCGGTCCCCAGCCATCAGCTTCCGCTGGTCTTATTCTAGCTATTCAGACGTGAGCTGTCTGCAAATGCTGTTGGCCGGAGTCATTTGAACGCGGAAGACCGGTTTTCTCCTCCCTTTATTATAACCAGCGGTGGAATTTCTGCCATTTTCGGTTTGGTTGATTTTTGGTTCTTTTGTCTGACTTGTTGCATGTTTCTATGTTTATGTTTTTTTTTTACACAATGCTTCCTGACTACTGTTTGCTGGAATATACACGTTAATTCGACTTCTTTATAAATTGAATATTTTATGGTTTCCTAACTAGGAGAGAAAAACATGAAACCGAAAGGCCATTGTCTTTCCTTAAAGTCAAAACACGTGTGCAGTGTAGGTCCTGGAGTACGCCGTATTCTCAGGGACCAACTGCGCATATCATGCAGGAGCGCATTTGTTTGGGACCCTCACAAAAAATACATCTTGATTTCCAAGGCAGCCGGTCCGCGTCCACGCTGACAGCTTGTTCAGAGTTTGTTCTGAAGCATATGTTTTGGATTTAGAAATTGCAAGAAGTGTCTGGGATTCTAACGACCTGGAAGGAGCAGCATGAACAACAGTACTGTGTCGCTAGTTTACCTTTGGGATAACCAACGAATAAGGCCAGTTGGACTGGGTAATTCTTATTCCCAGCAACCACTACTATACTATAAGTCCGTATGAAAATTCGAATATTCTTATTATATTATTATTTCTTTCTTCTTATATATTATTTCTTATGGTAGTTTTTTACGTATTCCAACCAGGTATGCTTTGTTTGGTTTAAGGGAAACCCGAAATCGAGGACTTTTAGGATGAAGAGCATGGATTTCGTAAAGCGCTCAAAACCCTAAAAGAACCCTTGACATACAAAACCGCGATTTCGAACATGGTACAGTAAAAGCCTCTTAGCTTTCGTTCCCTACTACTTTTTATTGGTTTTCAATAGTGGGTACATGGGTGGGTACATGAACAAATACGGGTTGGGCAATATTTTGTTGTTTAGTTTTTTACATAAATGGCTTTCATAAAGTTCGTTTTAAGTTAGTATTTGTAGATGTTTCAGCTGAATTTTTAAGAAACTGGACAGCAAAAGCAAAAAAAAGAAAGTATATAATGCTTAAATGAGCCTTTAAATTTTAAAATAAACAAATAACCAACTTGCATTTCTAAATGTGATAGGATGGGGAACGAGGTAGCAATCAGAATGTAGGAAAAAAATTGCAAGTGCACTTTATAATTTGCAACTAAAGTCACACTCCCAATCCGAAAACCCAATATGTAATTGTAAATATAAAATTCCACGAAGTTATTTTACAATTTAAGATTATACAAAAATCACGTGTTAGTTAGCAAATTTATTTAATTATCTGCAATCGGTACAAAAAAACGTGATTTGAAGTTATGACACGTGATTTTTCTATTAAGTTGTTTATTTAAGATTATTATTTTAAGTTGTGATTACTTTATACAGCATTGTCAATAACATGTCATCGCCTATGCTAAGTAAGTACTAAACAGATGTCACCCATCATATGTACACATTTAAGTAGCGAATACTGCTTATACAGGGTTTAAAACTTGCTCTGATAAGAAGTCAATGTTCTTATTTGGACGATTTAATAGATTGTGTTTTGTTCTAACGCCAGTTTTACCCGATCAATAAAAAAAATAGTGAGGTTTAATGTGGAGTCAGTCAGTCAGTCAGTCCAACAAAAACCCGTAAAATATAATGTATCGAGCTTATTATATTTCTATTCGTATTTTTGTATTTGTATACTGTGTATTTGTATATTTATATTAGGAATGAGAATTGTAATTTAATTTAATTTTAAATGATATTATTTTCGCTAAAATATGGGACCCTGCGACCAGGGACAGCAATAAGCTGAGGAAACAAGGGGTACTTCAACACAATGTAATAGAATTGTTCAAGCTTGTTGACAATTAATGCCCTTTTATTCTCGCTTTCAGAGTTCATGCAGGGGTTGCCTTATCGTAGCGGTATGAAATTCGAAATAGTTTCTGTAGAAGAGAACAGACACACAAAACCAATTATGATCATGGTAAAAAAAAAAGCTTTTCGAAACTACAGAATGTAACGCCACTAAAGCGACTGGACAGATAGAAATGCTTGCACTGCAGTCGGATGACCCAATAACTTAAATGGACGCATGCGCAGTGACTGTTGCTCCTATTGAGCTGCTGTTGCTGCCTCTTTATTATAATATCGCCACTAACCACATCTATGGATTATTACCATGGGTGTATTCCACTTAACGGTTTGGATGGCTGCAACTTTTATTTTATTTTAGTCGCTTCCTTCTCTTAAAGGAGGCAAGTTATGGATGGGTTTTTAATTGGACTATTTGCCAGGTACATTTAGTTTACACATTTCAAGACTATTTTCCGTTTAGGAAATTTTTGTATTGGTACCTTAGTCTTAAGTGAGCCAGATTCATAGCAGTTTCTGTGAATACAGATTTAAAATATTTTGTAGAAAGTACAACACTAGATTCGTTGACAAGAACGTAACAGGCAGAAGGAAGCGTTTCCGACTATATAAAGTATATGCATTCTTGATCAGGATCAATAGCCGAGTCGATCTTGCGATATCCGTCTGTCCGTCTATCCGTATGAACGTCGAGATCTCAGGAACTAGAAGGTTGACATTCCGCCATTCTCAGATTCTAGAGACAAAGCCGCAGAGCAAGTTTGTTGACCCATGTTGCGCCGCCCACTCTAACGCCCACAAGCCGCACAAAAATGCCACGCCTACACTTTTGAATAATGTGTTGACAATTTTTCACATTTCTATTAGTCTTGTAAATTTCAATCGATTTGCCAAAAACTTTGTCACGGCCACTGTCGTTTTCTCAGTCTTCTCCTTTTATTTACCAATATCTATCGATACCCCAAAAAAAAAAAGATAAAATTTCGCTTTCTTGTTTTAATATTTAAGAGTTTCAATAAAACTAGCATTGGAATTGTTCCCATTACTGTATTACAGAGGCTTCCTGCAGTACTTCCTGCAGTCCTC
This sequence comes from Drosophila melanogaster, assembly GCF_000001215.4. Classification (NCBI taxonomy): domain Eukaryota; kingdom Metazoa; phylum Arthropoda; class Insecta; order Diptera; family Drosophilidae; genus Drosophila; species Drosophila melanogaster. The sequence goes on from NT_033779.5 coordinate 21,751,717, forward strand.
TGCATAACAAAATATTTAGTTTCTATTATAAACACGAAGATAACGTTTCCGCAAGAGTCATGTCTAAATTGTTGATACACGGTCGCATAACTCAACTTTCAACCAAAAAGGCAAGTATTGATTTTCGGGTTTCCCTTTAATCGGTGAAACTCAAAGTTTACTCGCCGCACAATTCAGACTCCCGACTATTTTAGGTTAGATGTACAAAAAACTGCCGGAATACAGGCTGAGTACTGTACAATGTCCCAAAATAGACACAGGCTGGCAGAGCGCGCCATTTGCATTCTTGGCACCATTACCGAGGAGAGCAAAAATGTTTGCAACACCAGGGGACTTTCAACCCCACCATTCCCTTTTTCTGACCGGTTGGACTGAGTGTTTTTGGCATGCTTCGTTGGCAGGCTCGCATTCAAAAAAAAAAAAAGGAAACCAGAAGAAAGTGGCTTCGGCAAGCAGAAGCTTGCATAGCCTTGAAGAAATTATAAAATGAAAAAAAAATGTTGTGTATCACTTTCTAATAAAAAACAAGAGAATCTGCAACTATATGATATGGTAACTATTAACGTTAACGTCTAGTTAACGTAAGTCTAAGTGTAAGACATCACGTTAAAAATGTTGACATATAGATAGCGATCTGGGATGGTATTGACTCTATGTTATGGAGCAGCTCACTAATATGGAAATTTGCCCCAAATCATTATTGATGAACCACTGTGCTTCATTGCAAAGGTATTTTTTAATTTTTTTTTTTTAGCTGAATCAAAGTATATCGTAATAGGCCCAAATATATTTACAATTTACATTTACATTTCTGTGACGACGCTCTGGCGCACATGGACACTGTAAATGATCATAAGGCTTACATTACTTGTCATTATACATATTTGCGTGGAAACGACTGCTTTAAAGTATATACGTATGTATATTCTTGAATAGGATCACTACCCGAGGCTATTTGACCATGACTGTCTGTCTGTGCTTATGAACGCTGTGATCTCGGGAACTAGAATAGTAAGAATGTTGGGACTATGTATGCAAATTCTAGAAACGTTATTTTGTTTCAAAACTGCCTAAAATTTAATCTACCACGCCCACACTTATAAAAAATGTTTTAATTTGTTTGATTAGCATTTGTGAGTCCATTTCTATTAATATGCCAAAATCATTTTGGCAGCACCAAAAATTTGACAAGAACGTGGACTTGGGGAAAACCGGTTGCCATCAAATCAGCGAACAAAACGAGCTGTATGTACAGATAAACTACACAGTAGCGACATCACGGATTGCAGCTTCACATTGTCAACACACAAAGAATGAGAAAAACAAAATACATTAGTATGTATGTATCTGGGTGTGTAGCGGGCATTTGAACATATCAATCTATATATATATATATATATAAACATATATATACATCATGAGTAATAAGTGACGCGCATTGTTTTGTACTTGTAAATTGCTTGGACAAGATAAAGAGCTGAAACTTTTGTATGCATATTTACATGGAATATTCCGTTGATTCAAATGGCAGTCTGCAAATTATTGCAATTTGCGCTGCCAAGCGACTTCTGGGTAAAAATGGTTATTCTCTTAAAGTGTAATGACGTGTTTTTTTCACTATCGGCACACACAATAAGATAAGATAAGATGACACTTTTATCTGCTTGCTCTTAATATTTCCATATGAGCCGACTTATTTATTACACATGGCTAGCGAAAACAAACCAAAGGTTATTATTAAATATTAATATTGGATTATTTTTGCAGCAAAGCCTTGGAATTTCATCCAATACAAACAACAGAAGCTGCGAGCTAAAATATATTTTTCATTCCACGTTTTGTGTGTGTGATTCATGAAATTGTTGGCACTTGAGAAGTGGAAAGAATGCGAACGAAAAGAGTAAAGTAAAGAAATTAATATTCAGGTTCAGTTTAAAAGGCCGCGCACTCCGACGGTTCCGTATCCGTCACCTCAACATGTTGCGAGGGCTCTCAGACTCAGACTGAGGGAGACGTCAAACAAGTTGTTTTGGTTCGGTCGTATAGGAGTTGCATATAAGAGTTCGATGCAAACTACTCTCCCGCAATTTTTATTGATCTAAAATAAAGAGAGAAAAATGTTCTCATTGCAAATTGTGTGCTTTAAAACGACGCTCACAACAAGTGGCTTTAAGAGGATAAAAGAGCACGACGGGCGTAACGTTTTTGAAAATAAAGTGCGCGACCAGAGCCCGAGAAATCGGGAACTATAGAAGCTAAAAAGTTGAGATTAAACAAACCAACGATAACGCTTACACTTTGAAAGAAATATTTTTTTTTGGGTTCAATATTTAATTTATTTGGATATGCAAACAAAATTGGAACACACCTTAAAAAAAATCCTTGCCAATTTCTATCGCTACCCATCAAAGTTGTAAATTTTTCTCCCAGCACTTCTGCATGTATGTATGTATGTATGTGCTTTCCCCCGGCTTGAATATTTGCCCAAAAACAGCAACTTATCAGCACACGACCGCCATTGGCCTGAAAACACCTAGTCTTATCAGGATCGAACTTAGGGGAAGGAGGGAAGTCCACTCGCATTAAAATAAAAAATTGTTTTGGGATCGGAAATAATTTACCTACATAAAGCCATATTACTTTAATGCACTATCAGCTATGAGTCACACAAATCAAAGTAATTAGAAAATATTTGATTACCTCACAATTTCCCAACACCTTCCCATGGTATACAAAAATAATAGTAAATACAATAATAAACATAAAAAAAATATACAGAATTGTGATTTTTGTTGATTTCAGTCAGAAGACCGCAACGCAGTGAAGAAGACATTTGCGTATTTTTCTTTCGAAATTTCTGTGCACACAAACGACGCATTCAAAGTGTAAACACCAAACATATCATTGCAATCCATTAGTTTAAAGCCTTTGATTACAAATATACCAATTATTTTAAATGGGATAAAACCAGTTTTAATGGCATAAATTCTTTAAAATATATGTCTATATACATATCATTGAAACATGCACAGTTGTATATACTTTACATATATGTAGTACAATATACTTGCTTTAGTATGTCCTTTTACTCTACGATTAAGGGGTTTAAATACTTTTATTATTCTTCTGTCTGGTTTTAAATATCCATTCTATAAATTCTATAAAAAAATAGGTAATTTTGCGCTGAGCTAAAAATTATAACTCCAGGTAGTCGGGGAACAGAAGAGTGAAAGGTAGGGGACGATGTGTCAATTGCATATCCAGGTAGACATAATAAAGCCCGATAGTTAGGAAAAAAAAGCAACGGAAATTCGGGGGAATCAGAAAAAATATGAGATTTCCATTTCGGTGCAGATGTGCATACGAAAATTTTGACCGATAACAACACATGATCCTTACACTAAAAGTAGTTCAACATTATTAAGGTAGATACATTTTTTAAATTAAAGTTATCAATAAATAAAAGCCCTTTAACTAGGACTTGTACTAGCAAAATATTAATATTTTTATTAATTTCAGCAAACGTTTATTTTAACAATTGATAATTAAATTGGTAGTATCGTACCACACACAAATTTATAATTGACTTTTTAGCACACTCACCTTTGCGTTTTCTCACAATCTAACGATACAAGCATTTGCACATATCAGCACAATGACAAAACGGCAATTGTTAAAAATCCAATAAATAAAAATTCGTTCACTTTAGATCACGACTCGAAGAACCACAATTACAGCACGCGAAAAAATCTCCAGTTCGCTGTTGGAAGACAGCAGTTTTACTATTCTGGTGAACCGATCGTCACAGGAGCGATGACTTGAATATTCTGAGGGAATTCCGGAGGGACAGTTTGTTTCGACTGAACAAACATTTTCTTTTTATTTTATTTGTATATTCGGAATTCGAGTGAATAATTCAGTTCAAATTCAGATTTGGTAATTGAAACATTATGTCTTGACAAGACTTTAAATACACTACCAAAATTATCACTTGTAATGGGGCTGGTGAGTGGTAATTTTAACCACAAAAAATATTAAAATCCTAGCAAGTATTTTTGGATTTTTTTTATAGAAAGACACCAGAGAAAGCCTATATGGCGTTTAACAACTCATTTTCAAATGCTTTATTTCAATCGTAGATCGTGCGGGTTAAAACCATGGTCATTGTATTCAGGTATGATATGATATGAGCACTAAAATATATATTTCTTTTAAAAAAGTTGTTGAACATAAAGAAGTCTTAACAAAGTGAAAACTAGTCACGATCGCAACACGAACATAAATAGCTAAACTTGCCACTAGCCGCCAGATCACAAATCTTCCCGCATTAAGGAGTTAAAAAACAACCTAAGTAGAAAAAAAAACCAAATTGGTCTGGCTTATAGGTATTCATAAAATTTTATAAATACATATAAATGCACATATGCTACTCAACAACATAAAAATCGACTCTCTTGCCCACTATCTCTCTTCTTAATGTTTTTATTGTATTTTTTTTTGGGATATTTACTTTCGATTATTTGCTAAATTAATTCTTAGCACCAACAATAATTTTACCATCATTTTTATTATCGGTTTATTAAAATTTATATATTTTAAGATTAATCGTTCATATAAAAAAATTCAGAGCCCGTCAAGCCCTCCCTACAAAGGCTCTGGAATAAGTCTAGTGTCTTTGCTCCCTCTCTGTCAAATCACCTAAAAAGAAGCTGGCAAAAACTCCAGACAAAAAGACATCACGAAATTGTTTTTCTGTATACTACAAGTGTATACGAATATGTTCTTAAATCGTTGTTTCCAAAATTAAAAATGTATGTATATATTGATGGTCAATTACCTGTATTTCGAGTAAAAGTTCCTGCTTCTTGCGTCGCAGCTCAATCAGCAGTTTTTGCTGCTCCGGTGTAAGTTCTGCAAGAACGAGATGCGAATCAATAATAAATTCATATACTTGTTTCTGGGCATTTTGTAAATTGTATCGCAACACCAACAGTAAAAATAAAAAACACCAGAGCAGCATTCCAGGCACACGCGCCCAACACACATACACACGTGCATACACGAGCTGTTTGCGATGCGATGAAAGCATCTTGTAGGCTACGTCACTAGCTTAGGCCGATAAACAATTTTCACTTGTCGAAACCACAATGGATTGCTAATTGTGCAAATTGGCTTATTAGCGTTACCAAAGCTCTTCGGACTTAATTCTGACGAAGGCCAAAAACGAGAACGCAATGTACATATGTACATAATATACATACATATGTGCACTAACATTTCACCTAGCACACAAGTCTATACATACAAATGTTGCTTGTTGCTTCTCTTATTTTGTAGTTGTGGGTATCCCAATTTGTGATCTTAATAAAATTTTATCAATACAAAGATTCGTATTCTGTTCATGCTAGGCTATATCCTTCGGGCCAGCAAAAGTATCTGCTGTTTACCTGGCATTGAGAATTCACTGCGCCCCTTTGATATGGCACCGTACGATCTGTTGTCGAAATTGTCCATTGCGCTAATCATCGCGGAGCTACTGAGCTACTACACACACTCTCGCGCACACGACACACACTCTAGTTGTACATTTTTCACCAGCAGTTGGCTAATTTTTAAGGCTTTTCATTGAACAATCAAAGACGAACGGATAATAAACAAATCAACACCAAAAAAATTCTATCGCCATTTTCTTTCAGCTCTCCACTAGGGATGTGCTGAATTCAGCTATCGGTTGAGTAAACAACTGAAAAATAACAAGTGCATGCTGACTTAAGCTGGGTGTTACGCGAGCTCTGTGTGGCCACTTTTAAAATATCCTGATGCCACTGCATCTTGTAACCAAACGTAAGAACTTTTTAATCAGTAGAACTAAAAAAATTAGGGCTAATTATTTACTTGCAACAATACATTAAATATTTTTAGGGGTACACTTTTTCAGAGATTAGAGCAGACCTTATCTATTTCAAGACAAATAGCTTGAAAAGCTGTAAAACAACTTTGTTACATCCATTATGGTGTGATTTGCGGGAATCGGCTATTACCATTTCGAAAATTGTTTGTTACAAGTTAAAAACATAAACTTAAAGTTTTGGACGTACATAAAAATATAACATTAAAACAACCTTGTTATAAAAAAATACAATACCACCAATACTTACTGTCCATTTTAAATCTGTTAAAAAATTCACTGAACGAATACGTCTTTCGTCATAACTCCATTTAAAATATCGTCAGGAAATTTACACATCATTTCGTTTTTTTAACGGCACAAACACCTCGGACTTGGTGGCAACGCTGCCAACATATGTGTGCACTGGCATCGATAATTTTTACATCCCTATTTTGAACCGCAGAATTCTAGAAAATTCCACTCGCTGGCCATAGTAATTGTCCGAATTAGTTTAAGCTAAGACTGCCGGATCAAAAGTAAACCAACATCTTCCATCTTTTCATAAAATTGAAGACAGTTTCATACAATTCTACAGTAAGAAAGCGATGGCCAAGTGGGGAGAAGGAGATCCGCGCTGGATTGTGGAGGAGCGGCCCGACGCCACCAACGTGAACAACTGGCACTGGACGGAAAAGAACGCCACGCCATGGTCCAAGGACCGCCTGCATCAGCTTTTTCAGGATTTCAAAATAGGCGAGTATATAAGAATTTGTAGTAGTGTAGAACATACATTTTAGGTATATCCTAACCTAAAAGTAAACTTCTCAAAACGCAGGGCAAAGCGACATTGAGTGTGCCGTGGACTCCGTGGACAAATGCTCCGGGGAGGCCACCGTGAACAATCGCAAGGGCAAGCTCATATTTTTCTACGAGTGGGAGCTGGTGCTCAAGTGGTCTGGAAAGCTCCTAAAGAACAGCAAGCTGATCCACAAGGGCAAGTTAACCATTCCCAATCTCTCCGAGGAGAACGAACTAGCCGACGTAGAGATCACGGTGACAATCGACGAGTCCAACGACGAGTCGGAGACCCTGAAACAGTTCATGTACAACGTGGGACGAGACCGCGTGCGGCAGCAACTGGCTTCCTACATCCGAGAGTTGAAGGAGGAGTACTCCAAGAACCTTATCCTACCAAAGAAGGGCGACGAGGCCGGAGCGGGAAATACTGTGGCGAATTTTAAGGATGCCAACAATACCCGTAATGCAGCCCAAAATATCGCTTTAAACTCCTCGGTGGCGGCTCCTAGGCTGAAGAACTCTGGCATCGGCTGTAAACTGGACGTTCGCACTCTCTCGATGACCGAAGAATTTCACTGCAGCGCCAATGACCTTTACAACGCTCTCACAAAGCCAGAAATGGTCACTGCCTTTACGAGGGCACCTGCCAAAGTAGATGCCGTGCGCGGTGGAGAGTAAGTTTTTGTCCCTGGTCGTTTTATTTTACCATCACATCAGGACCGTTTGTGTCGTCATTTAGTAATCTTGTTATGAATAACCATAAATTTCGCCCCTCGCCCTTGTCTTCACTTCTTTATGGTAAGTAATCTTTTGTCTTTTATTGTAGATTTATTCTTTACGGAGGCAATGTGCTCGGAAAATTCGAAGAGCTCGTCCCTGAAAAAAAAATACAGCAGAGCTGGCGTCTGAAAAACTGGACATCTGGTCACTACTCAAACGTTGTCATAGAGCTGGAAGAAACTGTAAGTTACTAGGACAACGAAAACTAGATATATTATTATTTATTTTTTTAAATTGACCCGCTTAGTGATCCTGATTAACAATATACGATATAATTTTCAAAGAATGTAGTACTCCTTATCAGTCAATAAATAACGCGTATAAGACCATATTCCTACGGGCCTCTAAATTCGAAATATTTACAAAATTTTATGTGCACAAAGAAAATAGTAATATGAAAAAAAAATAACTTTGTGATTTGTCTATTTATTATTTATTGGTTAAGAAAAAAATTAAATTCGTTACAATACGTCGGATTTAAACTTATGAATGTAATGATTTTGGTTTAGTACATTTTTGAAATTTACATTCAGGTTAAATTCCTATTAATACCTAATTACATTATATGATGGAAACCAGCAAATTTGGTTAAAAACGATGTAAAAGCTCGAATCTAATCTAAAAATAAATTCCTGAAGTAAGGGTTCTGCGAAATAGGATGAAACGGATAAAAAACTCTGTATGCCCGTAGAGAAATATGGTCTAGTAGATTCGTTGAAGAATATTTAACAGGATGAAGTGAACTTTTCCGACGCTATATGTATTATTGATCAGTATCAGTAGCCAAATCTATCTAGCCTTGTCTGTCCTTATGAATTTTGAAAAAAGTTTTGAATTTTTTTCGTGTTATTATTTGCCGTTCCAATTTCTATCGAACGTCAAATATATATAATTAGGAAATGTACTTTATTTACCTCTTACTAGTAAATTTAATGGACGATGTTCGTTTGTCAGCCGTCTTTTCGGAGGCAATGCAGCATATTCATCTTTACCTATCTCATTTTTAAAATATATTATTAATACTCCCAGAGTGACGACCACACAATTTGTACTTAATTTATTTCTTTATAGTCGGGGAACTCTATTATAGCGTTCTTCCTTGTTTAATTTTAAGTTTTGCGATCCTTCCTTAAGCTTAATTTTCCTGACTTGACTATAACCAATAAGGATTTTTTTGTATGCCTGTTTTTTTTTTTTTAATTTGTAAGCGTTACTCGCTATACATTCGGAGAATGATGCTTTCAGTGCTATCCCAAAATAATATTTACCTCAAATATAACGCTTCCTCCTTGCAGTCATCCAGCACAATGATGTCGCTCAAGCAGACCGGGATACCCGCGTCCGAATTTGATGCGATGAAGACAAACTGGTACCGATATTACTGGCATAGCATCAAACAGACCTTTGGATTCGGTACCTCAATATCTGATGCCTTATAAGAGGACGCTTCTAGTGCGGATTGCACTGAATGATTGAGGGCTTGGTGTATGGCGGATTATCGAAGGATTATTATTTGTATTCAACCTAGAGTACTGCGAGAATTTCATTTCCAATCATAACTGTAATTTCTGTTTATCCTTAGAGGCTTTTTCAAATCCTCTTAGGTATATCGATCGAACTGGAAAGTCCGCGGCTCGCTAAAAAAACACATTACTTACAAAAAATCGAATACAATTCAGGCATTCGACATTGATTTCACACATTGAGAAACAATAAACAATAATTTAAAACAAAATGTTTATAATTTTGAATTGAATATTAATAATAAATTTGTTATATTATTAAGGACATAAAAAGCTTTAAAAGCCTGAAATTTAAAAAGTTATATTTTTATGATTTCCGATTTTCATACCATTTCTTACTCCGAAGGGGAAAGCATGGGCTAGGTGGCACTGAGTATAAAAGGAGGAATTTTGCTCCACATAATGAAACAGTTTTCCATTCCATTTTATCAGGTTCACTTGCCAAGCCGATTTCTTTATGTTTGTCTGTCTGTCCGTATGAACGCCGCCAAAATCTTTAAGTGAGTGTTTCCGATCGTGAATGTATTCGTAATCAGTATCAACAGCCGAATCAATATAGCCATGTCCATTATAGTCATATATATCTGGAATATAATTATAGTTCCCAAGATCCCGACGATCATACGAACGGACACAAAAAAAGACTAACGGAAAAAGCCATAGCATCTCTGTTTATACCTGTTACTCGTTGAGCTAAAGAGTATAATTGATTATTTAAAAAGTATGTATCAAGAAGAAGGTATCCGACAATATGAAGTATATATATCAATATATGTATATGTGTGTACCAGTATCAATAGTCGTTCGCAAATAGTTTAAAAGCAATCGGCTTGTCGAATCTAAATTCTTTCTCCTAACATTTACAGTAGGTGCGATTATAAACATTTTTTTGTTGTACTTAGTATTTGTCTTCTATCATATAGAAGCAATTCTATCATATATGTACCAACAAAATGGCCACGCCAACAGTAAAGAATGTTTTAATTTTTTTGTTTGTGATATTTGCGAAAATAATTTTAAAATTTCTTAATTGCCTGCCACAATCTGAGTAACGTTTATCTTTTAGTCGGGGAGATCGACCGAACCATTCTCCTTTTTTATATTCGTTACTTGTAAAGTAAAATGGTATACTGAATCGTTGAAAAGTATGTACATTTATATGTCTGGCAAATGTCTGGCAAATTTCTATCGATTTGCAGAAATAGTAGTACTACGCCCATTCAATATCTCAGAAAAATCATGAAATTTCGCTTTCGCATTCACACTAGCTGAGTAACGGGTATCTGATAGTCGGGGAACTCGACTATAGCATTCTCTTGTTTTATTTTGTTTTAATGGAACATTATTAGGTGGCGCAACTAATAAGAATTTCTTATCAAAAAGAACTGAATATTTTATATTTAATGTTTTATTTTTTTATTTTTAATGTTTAACCTGTTTGGCTTAACTGAATGCTCCAAGCGAAAGGCAGTTTTCGGTCAAACTAAAGGAATTAAAAAAATGTACATCTAAAAATTAAGATGGAACTGCTGATAGCTGATACATGTGAGTTTTCCTAAATTCCAAATGCACGTGTGATATACATTTATGTACAACCAATGACGTTCTTGATAAAGCCATGCCTTTTAATCGCCAACTTTTTATTAATATTTTTATAATTTTAAGGGTTGTATAATTCTAAGATTTCTGGGATTTTTTCCAACATGCATAAATTAATCTCTTTCTGTATGTTTCTTTAACAGTTCTGTATTCAAACGAATATTTTAGAATTAATATCAATTCATGTTTTAGTTTAATGAAAGGATATTAGGATGTTGATAAAATCTATTATTATTTAAATTTAAACAGCGTTCCCTAAAATATTTTCTCAGCCAGCCTTGTGAGTCTTCAAGTGGTGCTGGTATTCTTTGTAGCTGTTGCTCTTAAATATTTCACCGGCTTCTTCATCGGAGCACTTAGCGCAGTGGTAAATGAACATGCCGGGATGCTTTCCCGTCTTGATGATGTGCTTACGTAGGTTATCTATGGTGCTGCACTGGAAGTCGCAGTGGGGGCATTGGTGGGGCTTCTGGCCCGAGTGGCGCAACGAGTGCCGACGGAGGTGACCCTTGATGCGGGCTCTGAAATCGCATTGATCGCACGAAAACCACTCCTCACCATTCTTCTCCGTGGAATGAGCCGACTTGAGGTGCCTGCGGGAAAACAGAGGATAAACTTGAGCGAAGCCATATTTAAAATCTTAACGCTTGATTAGGCAGTAAATTCCAGTGGCGGCTTGTCCCGCCACCGCAGTCAGAACTAATTGCTAATTTCGCATTCGAATCACACGCTCGAAATCAAAATACGAGTAAGTTGGCAATTGGCAATTGCCTTTCGACTCAAGAAGAAAAAAAAGAGGCTCAGCCAATCCGGTTGTCTTAGATGGTGATCAGTTTTTCGGTTAGAAGAGGAAGCCTATGTTGGCCAATCGAGCGGTCTGGCCAGGTCGACTAGCCAAAGAGCTACATCTGAGAGGGCATTCTTAATTCTTATTTTCATTTTCTTGTTCTATCGCTGTGTTTTAAGAAAGGAGGAAAATAGCTAATAACATTCGCTCTGAAAAGCGTTATTTAAAATGATTGTCAAACATTTTACAATATCTTAAAATGAGGCAAAGATTTGTTCAATCATGCAAAATACAGTGATTCGAAAATGAAAATGAAACATATCTAAAGGACTAATTGTCCTAAAGCATTAATCGTTTTGCTTGCAATAACTAAAATATTAAAATTATTTTCCCTTAAAGATTGTCCGAATGCTAATGTACCAATAGGCTCTACAAGAAAAAAAGATATTCCCGCACTCACACGACTTTAGTTACGCACCTTCAATTATGCCCAATACTTCTGTAGCTGTTTCCCCAGAAGCCCACTAAGGGAGCATCCTTGCATATGTGTGTGTTGGATGTCCACTCCACTTATCAGCTACTGTCCAAACCAAGGACTCACAATTAATTGCCAATGTTTTTTGTGGGCCCGGGCTGCTGGAATCGGAATCTGTGTGAAATCTCAAGCTTCGACTGAATAAACTGAAGTCCGAAGACCAAGGGAAACAGATGAACGCGACTCATGCGCGACTCGGTAGGCTTAATTAGCGGCGAGTAATGGAGCTTGAAGATCGAACCGCCAGTTGTAGGAGGCTTTCCACCACGATCCGCCCTCATCCTCCCCTATATACCTCTGTCGAATGTCGACCAAGCCGCGAAACGCGGCTTGCAAATCCAAGGCGGGACTGCCGACCGATCGCTTTCTTGGTTGCGCTTTGAAATTCCAGGATTACCACCGCTGCCTTTCGATAGCTAATTGAAGATCTCGGATGTGAGTTAAGCACATCACAACAGTTTTCTGTCTCAGTGACTGGATTCCTGGGCAAGATTTACGCAAGACCCGATTTTCGGCGGACTTTTAATACTTTTAATACAATTAATACAGTATGTAAAATCTACAGTTTTTTATACCTAATAATAACTTTGGTAATCTTAAATTAACATTCTTTAAAAGTCATGTCGGTACAAAGGTGAGAGTTTTCCTATATAGATTTAGTGCCTTGGAAGCTAGTGTATATAATTATGATTACATATGATATAACGATTAGAGCGTTGAGCAATTTGACCAAAAAACATCCATAATAAATATAAGGAAGATATTTGAAGATACTTATTATAAGGCACGATGATTAACTCCCGGAAGCTCGAAAAGTAATATATAATATATCGACAATAAGCAAATTTAATTAAGGAAAAGTGCGGGTCATTGTAGACCAAAGGTCGTGCGAAGAGCTCATCAACTACAAGTAACTTATACAAAGCAGGAAACCAAAATATTGTACATCAGCGCTTGTTGGCTTGTGTTTAGATGAAGATTTTGCGAAAAATTGAAATCTTGCGTGAAGTTAATACAAGTTTCCCTTATTCCATGTACCCTAAGTGAAGCTTCCGCACAATATTTAGTTAGCAACTACACAAAGCATTCTTGCAAGTTGAGGCAGCGGGTGCAATAATTCGAATTTCCAAAATATTTCTAGCACACCAATTGAGCTAATGTCGGAAGACGCATTAGAAGCACCACACACGATAGAAGGATACAATACAAATATAAATCACAATCCACGCATATGTATATATATATATACATATATTCAATGCGGTCTTTTTCAATAAATGATACTTTACAACTGTTACCTGCTTTTTAACGAATTTGGTATACCCTTTTGCTATTGCGAAAAATGTTGATACCATTTTAAATATAGTTTGTAAAATTATAGCTGCATATATACATGTGTATGCACTCTACTGAACCAAATTCAATATACATATGAATTTTAAATGGGTAAATAAGTCTTTTCGACCACTGTGCAGCGGTTGCATACAAAAAAAGTCATTGTCCCCATCAAAACGATCGGAAAGCCGACGACTACCAACCATCCGCTTCATTTTTGCCTTTGTCCAAAACGCCTTACAACCTGCAATCTGCAGACCTTTTCGATTCGTCCCTTTCCTCCTTTCACGGTCATCTCTGGGACGGCCAACTGAACAGTGGCTTGCCAACAGTGGCACTACCATATTGCCGGCAATTCGATCTTGAGCTGATCGTCGGGACCGCAGGCAAACGGGGAGCAGTAGAAATATAAAAGAATTCAATGTGCATATCAAAGGCGATCGATAAGTCACGATTATGTAGGGAACGAAGGAGCTGCGACTTTGGCGACTGTCCTCCTTCAACGTTTCTCTTCCAACTGGAAATGCGCCCTTCCAGTTTCCATCAATTTATGCATTTGCTGTTCAAAGTCCGCAATTATAGATGACATTCTTGCTCTTGTTGCTTTTTTGGTTTAATAAACGCAAATTCGTGCGGATAATGTCGCTCGTTTAATTTGATACCTGCAATTGTCTTAACCCGACTGTTTCGTATCGGAAGATTAATACTCGCAATAGATCGACTTCGTTTTCCAGGACCTTGGAGACCTCGCTTTCGTAAAGTGCGTTTGTGGAGCATTTAGTGGGAATAATAGATATGCAGGTGGAACATCATGTTTGCTGGGCAAAACGGAATTAAATTCCTAGTTTCACATTTGGCAAAAAACTTCAGCATCACTCTGTTACCTTGTTAACAAAACATAAAATCTGGAAAGCTGTGCCATGTTTTGCTTATGTAATACTAGTATTTATGCAGAATAGATTGATATTTTTAACCTTAATTTAATTGTTAATCACTTACCTTTTTAGGTGCAGCTCGCTCTTTCCCACATAGCTGCAGTTAATCCGCGCACATTTGTGATTTTCCTGGGAGTGGGAGACCAAGTGGGTTTTCAGGCTTTCCGGGGTTCGCCCTGCATATGAGCAGTCCGCAAAATGGCAGAGATAATTGCGCTCAACTGCCTTCGAGTGGCTAATCTCATGAAGTTTAAGGGAATACCTGGAAAAGTTTTAAATGTAGATTAGGGACCAAATCACCTTAATTCTGACCATGAGTAGTAAGTAGTTTGTCAGATTTGTAGGCCCTTCCCACTGTTTTGTAGAAACCGTAAATTTTTTAATTACATTAAATCAAGGAAAAGTAATTCGCACCAAAGTCACGTTTTATGGACGGCAAAGACAAAAGGCACGTTCGTATCCAAATCCAAAAGCTACCAGACGAGTTTCATGCCACGTCCACGATTGTCCAGCCGCAGCCAAGTCAAAAGGATCCGCAAAACAAAAATGCAAACTTTCGTAGGCAAAAGTTTCTGCACATCAATTACGTCTAATTAATCGAAACAGCTGAGGGTAGTCCTGGTTCCTAGTTAGCGCTTCGAAATGGAGCAACATCAGGATTCAAATAAGCCGGCACAGAATTTTTGGGTGATTAAAGTGGCTGTAGTGGTTCCATTTTTAAAAAGCTGTGCTTTAAAGTGCTTTAAAATCGCCACTTTTAGCTATTACTAGTATAAAAATATTAAAATGTATTTTTTCAACTGTGTTGCCTCCTCTCGGCATGCATCGTAGTAATTTGCTTAGATCATTTCGTATTCAAGGAGGAAACAGATTTCTCTTAATAACGCGCGACATTAACAAAGTTTCAATCTTTAATCTAAGTTCTCGTTTCGAGACAAACCCGAGCAACGGATTTGGGTGTATGCGGCATTCTCTTGAAGGGGGAGAGACAACATTGTCATGCATTTGTAATGATGCCATCGCGAGTTTGAAAGGAAGGGAAAGACAGGGGCGTCGTTGATATGTGAAATGTCACTTTGTATGGAGTTTGAATAGCAACGACAATGACAACGACTCTGGCACAACAGCATGGCAAGGAGGCAGAGCTGTGGAGCTCGGTTGTGGAGTTGGAGGGGATGTCAGATGGTGGGAGGCCGCTACTCCTTGAAGGTTGTGCCAGACTTGACAAAAGGATGCCATTTCACCTGCACGGTTAGCCGTAAATTGGTCTTGTTTCTGTTGCTACCGCTGCAGGGATAATGGGACCAGCAAAACGGACTCGGGGAGGGAATAGCCCCAACATAATGCTGAACGAACAAAATTATCTTTTGCTGGGTTCGTTTTCCCAGCTTCCATTTGTATTTTCACCTCCGACATTAACTTTTATTTCCTCAAATGCATTTTCTTCTCGGGAAGTTCTTGAGTTTCCCTAGCCATAACCGTCTGTCTCGTTAATACGTGTGTCCGCCCACAGAAAAACAGAAGAAATGTTCTCGGGTCCAGACCGCTCAACATTACGGTTTCAACTGGATTGCAGCATTTGGATTAGCTCATTGTTCTCGAAACAATTCAATTATAGCTTACTCCACATATCAGGCTACCATCGGAGCGAAAAACATATAAATCGTTAGATACTCGTATATTACATATGTAATCTAAGTTTCTAAATATTTCCCCCGTCCATCCAATGAAACCTTAACTCAAGCAGTCCCTTAAAATAGTTTACACATTAAATGCCTGCAGTTTGGCGTGCACATATAATTCGCATATATTCCCAAGCCAGCTTCGTTGCCAGGCTTAATTTCCAAAAGCTGTTCAAAGGCGAATCTCCCTGAGATAGGACGCCATATCCTGCACCTTCGTTGCCGATTAGTTGACGAGAACGTCTTGCGATGAAAACTTTGCCCTTTTCAACGCTCCTTTCCAGGCGTGGCACGGGCTAGGGTGGAGCTGTCATCAACACCCCCGCCATGTGCCGAGGAGGAGCGCAGCATCTGCAAGCTAGGACAAAGCGTTAGCTCTGTCCGGGTGTTGTGTCAACTTTTGCACGCCATCCATTAGAGAGATGCTCATGCCCTCAGCGGATGCTCCTCTCGTCGCCAACGAAATCGCTGAGCCAACATGTCACGGGTGCGGCAGGTGCGAAATGTATCCTGCTCCTCATTGTCGGCTGCACGAAGATGCAGGATGTTCGGGGCTGGCAGGTGGAGTGCGGTGGAGCCACAGCTCCAAGAAGGACTCCTGTCTTTGGCTGTCTTAGACAATCGCATGTGTAGTTTGGCGCAGCTGAATGTTTGCCCAGGCGCGCTCGCATTGTTGTTCCCCAAACTCGCATAAATATTTATGACAGCGTCTTTCTTGTCTTGTCTTGTCTTTTGGGCGAAAACTTCGGGGCCGCGGGGCGTTAGTCAAGCCATGGGGTGAAGGCTTCCGGTGTCAGTCACCGAGAAGTGGGCACACACTAGTTGTGGCCACATGGCATTTTCGTCAAAAAACAAATACCAAGGGTTTAGAAAATGCAACATTTCTTAAACCAAAAGTTTTCAGTTTTTATTAAAAACGGTATCTTAACATCATACTGGATACTTTGCTAAGAATAAAAATAAAGTTTTTATCAAAGGCTTACGTGAAACCAGAACCTTTTGAGCCATGTTGTATTTGTGCATTTATTTGCAATTTTCCTTAAATAAGCACCAAGCATCACTGGCAGACGGCCACCCACGCCCACCATAACCTTTCTTAGCTGTTCTTCTCATGTAATGTGTACGTAAGTCCTTGTCTTGCCTCTTGTCCTGGCCCACTGAAGCTGAGAGTTGTTTCTCGCTGGCGCGATATTAGCCGGATTTGATGCCTCGGCCCGTGCTGCATGTGGAATTAGTTGCCACGTTGCACCCCCAGCACACTCCTGAGGGCGTGGCAACATGTACATATATACCATGTGTAATTAGGGAAGTGCTTTCCTTTCTATTCCCTCATTTGGAAGACCCTTCGGCGCTTATCTGGCAAACTTGAGCGAAACAAAAATCGTTGCAGGAAATTAGCGTTAAATGTCACCCTTGCACTTGTCTAGCACCACACTGCCGGCTCCGTATTAACCCCTTTTTAGCGATACGTGTGTGTATTTTCTTGACTTTCTTTGGCTTTATTATTGCCTTGTTTTTAAGCCTCGAAGTTTTAAATGTTCATTTTGTTCGTCTGTTTGGATTAGTATTGCGGCACGGGCAATGGTTATGTATTTGCGGATTGTCGGCAATAAACGGGATAACTGCTTAGATATACTGACTATTCAGTGATACCTTTTTATGACTTCTAATTAACTAATCACAGTGATCCTACAAAGCTTATACATTTTTGGTCAGTATCACTAACCGCATACTCTCAGTTTAAACATGAGAGAATGCTATAGTCGATATCCCAAATTATCGGATACCCGTTACTCAGCTAGTGTGAATGCGAACGCGAAATTTCATAACTTTTCGGGGATATCGATAAAAATTGAGGAATAAAATGAGAAAAAATTTTAAAATTTTTAAAAAGTTTGGGCGTGACCGGCTTGGCGGATAGGGGGCGTTAGAGTGGGTCTGGCAATAAGTTTTTTGTCAAATCGATAGAAATGTAAGAGACTAATTAAATTATGAAAAAAATCCCAACAATTTTTTCTCAAATGGCAGTTTTAGGGCGATAGAGTGGGCATGGGAAAAAGATTTCTTGAAATCGATAGAAATTTACAAGCCTAATAAGAATGTGAAAAAATATCAACACATTTTTCAAAAGTGTGGGCGTGGCAGTTTCGTGCGGTTTTTGGGCGTTAGAGTGGGCGTGGCAACATGGGTCAACAAATCTATAGAATCTGTATGATTAACCTCAACCTTCTAGCTTTTATTGTTCCCGAGATCTATTGATCATGATAACGAATATTCACATATACTTTATATGGTCTGAAACGCTTCCTTCTACACTTCAACGAATCTAGTATACACTTTTATTCTACTAGTAACGGGTTTAGCTAATGCTACTAAGAGAGAACTGTATAAAGGAATGCCTCGCCAACTTGATTTATTGTAATGTAATATAATTCAAAAGAAACCCCTGTAGTCAAGTTTTAATATTCTTTTCGTATATAAGTGGAATCAAATGTTTCAAACATTTGTAAAAAATGTGGGCATGACATTCTATGACGTTACTATACTCGTACTCAGATACTTATTTTAATTATTTTAATCGTATAAAGAGGCTTTTTTGTGAGCGTTATGAAAATGTATGGTGGATTCTTAGTTACTTCTCTTTCAGTTAGGACTTAGCACGCTCTGAAGTGTTAAATTCCAAAATGACTCGTTGGCTAGCACCAACAATCAGTTAGGACTAAAAACAACTGCTGAAAGAGCCAGCTCACAACACTTGCCAATGGCCATCAACAACCAGATGGAATCCACAGTAAGGTGGGTGATTGGGACTGAGACATCAAACCGAGGACTCGAACAACACGTTCCAGTGCCAACACGTTCCGACCGCAAACCGAACAATGTCCGACTCAATTTCGCAGATTCATAAAAATGAATGAATGCAATGTGGCAGCAGAATCCCTAAATCCTCGGATGGAGCGGTCTGGCGTCATTGGAAATGGAAAATCAAGTTTGTGAAATTGACTCTCAAGTGATGGAACTTGGGGAGAGTACGGGACGTGGGTGGTGGCGGTTGGGATCACTGGAGGACGACGGCGACCATTAAAATGAATTGCACTGCACTTTGTGCCATCAACAGAATCAACTGCCGGCAAACGAATGATGCACCATAGGAATGACGTAAAATACAAAAATAAACCGAATGGAAAAAGGAGGACGGACTGAAGAACTGAAGAAAAGCGCACACTGAGAAAGAAGGAAGCGGGCAGAGCGGCAAGGGACACGACGATGAGGGAGAGGGAAGAAACCGACTCCAAATCCGACTTCAAATCCGAATTCGAGTCCGACTCACAGAGGCAGCCAACAGAACATTGCACGCTATTTCAATAAAAGTGAATTGCCCGACGCGGCGATGGCGACGACGTCGTCAGCGGACGCCTCAAACTTCAGCCGCCGCCTCCTGGAGGACCATCCCAACTCGGCACTGGAGAAAGAAGTCGCAAAGGATATCAACCGGCGATGGAAACGTGACACGAGGAGGAATTGTGTTTCTCACTTGTCCTTGCACAACATAGGTGCATATTTTAATAATAGAGTACAAGTTTTCAACTAATCGCATTTGAAAATCTTTGAGCAATTAGAAAACAATCCAAGTTGGAAGCGGGGCTATTTACAAAATGAACAAATTACATTTTAGTACATTATTATGAAATTGAAATGTGCTTATACTCTAATATGTAAGAGCAAGAAGTAACTTGGAAAATTGAAATTCGAAGTCGTATTGTCAGTCTATTTAGAATTGTGATATCCCATCCTTAGGACTTTTATCTCCAAGAGTTGCCAGCTAAAAGGAACGACCGTAAAAGTTGAGTTAGCTGGAGTCTGAAATTCCGGAAGCGTGTGTAGCGCTCCGCTGTTGACATGACTGACGATGTCGTCGTCCTTCCTGTCCCCGTGGCCTCCCATCGCATTCGGCACTGGCGTACTGAGGCGTACTGAAAGATGCAGAGCTCAGAGACTCCACTCCGCGACACCATCCGGCAGCTTTGCTGGCCACTTGGTCTCGTTAGTCGTAAAAGCAAAGTATCTACATCAAGCGAGCACAACAATAACTTCAAATGAGCATTTTAATAAATTTTTCAAATAATCGCTTGAAAAGTGGAAAATTCTCAACCCCAGCGGAGAGGTTGGTCTCCCGTTTCCATCTTGGTCCCGATTGCACTTCAACTTAATGTTTGCTTAAGGAATTAGTTGGCAAAGGCGAAGTGAACAACTTCGAAAGTTATGAGTAGTTATGAAGAGCAGCGGAATTCGACGATGCGATTAGGATCCGCCAGTGCTAATAGGTTCCTTTGAGATCTCATTACGAGAGGGAAAAATAAGTGTATGCGAGAACTAAAAGGGATAGCATTATGTTTTCCGATGTTGTGGTACAATCTGAAACCGCTCTTAAAAAACATAAGGAGGACAGAATACACGTTTGATGAGAATGTTAAGGGCAAATGTCATTAGATATATAATAACAGATATATAATTCTAAAAAACACGTCCTAACATTAATCATAATATGAATTAATTAGTGCGTATAAGGATAACGTAAACACGGTAATACCAAAGACACTAGAATAACTAGGGTCTTTGGTAATACTAGTAAAAAAAAAACAGAGAGAACGCTATAATCATTTGGTCGACTTTCAGATACGCGTTGATGAGTTCAAACACCGTCATGCTTATTACGAAATTTAACAATTAACAAATCCAAACTTAGGTATTCAAATGACACGCAGATGCAGCCATTCTAATAATGTTGTTTGAGCGCCCTAGGGGATTAGTACGGGATTACAACCGACCAAAAATGTTTTTCCTTCCGCTTCCTTATTTCCTTACCCGTACAAATATTCATTTCTTGGAGTGGGGATATTGCAGTTTTTGGTGAAATAGCCGCAAGCTTGATTTGCAAGCGCAGGGCATACCAATACCATGTGGCTGCTCTCCACGCATGGGGGTGTCCTCGCGCTTTTTGACCGGAATGCCCAGCACTTAATGAGTTATATTTTGTTGTATTATTTCGGATACTTACTCTCACATACTGCAACAAGGAATTTTTAATTACTCCAACGCAACCCATTCGCTAGCAGGGTTTTCATTTGCAGGCTTTTACTAACGGCACTCTTCTCGACTTTCTTGTTGCTTATTTAAGACTTATTCGAATGCAAACTATTTGGGCGGGTTTTGGAAAATACTACAATTTGTGACATTTTCATACATATGACCAGCAATTTCCGCTGCAGCTTGTCACAAGCCTGCGGCTCTTATGAATTTCTAATTAGCGGTCTTTGTTTGGGTTGCCAAAGTGCAGGAATATACCAATAAATTGGCGAATAGTTTAAGTTAAGTTAAAGTGTAGCCACATTATTGAACATTATGTTATACTACTCACTTTTTGGCCAGTAATTTTCCACATGTCCCACACTGATATTTGGGTTTTGATTGTTCAACATCTTTCGCAGCATATTTTTTCTTCTCCTTGTCGCCT
Organism: Drosophila melanogaster; assembly: GCF_000001215.4. Taxonomy (NCBI): domain Eukaryota; kingdom Metazoa; phylum Arthropoda; class Insecta; order Diptera; family Drosophilidae; genus Drosophila; species Drosophila melanogaster. Next base: position 21,773,096 of record NT_033779.5, read on the forward strand.
ACTTTGGCATGCTTTGTGATTACGTGGTTCTTAAGGTTGTGTCTTCTAGCAAATTTCTGAAGGCACTCAGTGCATTCAAAAATTTTTTCATTTGTATGGTTCCTTAGGTGAGCCCTAAGCGAGTGCTTTTTGAAATTCTTCGGGCACAAAGGGCACTGAAGAACCTCGTTTTTCCCTATTGTTCCGGATCGTGTGTGAAAAATGCGGTGATAAACTAGATCGGACTCATATTGAGATTGGAAGCGACATTGATCGCAGGAGTACATTGATTTCTTTTGAGCTTGTGATAGATCAGCGGGGGTTGATGTGCTGGCCAGGGGTTGACAGCTGCGGGTGTGTCGTCCGAGTGCCTGAGCTGACTCAAAGCTTATTCCACAGCTCAAACACAAATGATTATCCGAGGAATGAACTTCTGCTTGATGTTGGGCTAATCTTTGGGACGATTCAATCGTTTTTCTGCTGTTCGAGCACTTTGCGTTAACATCCGCACTTCTTTTGGCGGGTGGACTAGGAACTGTCTCCTCTAGGACTTCTCTTAGCATATGTTCTATTTCGTTTTCGGGTTGTGGAATAGACGTTTGGGGTCGGGCTTTTTGCTTATGTATCACCAAGCTTCTATGACGACGCGCATCCAAAGAGTTGTCGAATTCCAAACGGCAAATGGCACAAAAATACCTTGCTAAGTGGTGTTTGTGCTTTTTATGGCGTTGAAGAGCTAAGCGAGATTTCTGTGAGGATCCACACAAATTGCATCGAAACCTACTCTGGTATTCATCGGCTGCAGTCCCTGTAAGAGCAAGTCCTGGATGCTCAGTGATCGAGTGTTGACGTAGTTGGATGTTGTACAAAAATTCCATTCCACACCTAGAGCACTGGATCCGTCTTCTTTGGGCGATACATATGGGAACTGATCTATTAAGGGCTAAAAGCACCTCCTTATGGGAGGAATCCAACAAATGCAGCAACATGGAATTATTGGTGTTCGAGTTAAACTGGCAAAAGGAACACCAAAAAGTCCCCCCCAGTCTCTTGGTCAACTCCAAGTGCTCGTGGGATTTCCAATGATAAAGAAAGGTCTCCTCAGTGTTGGCATAGAATCGACAAGGCATGCATTGAAATGGAGATTGCCTCACTATGCTTCCCATGTGCTTAAGTATTTCCTGCAAGCAAGCTTGTCTTCTAATTCGACTCTGCTGTTGGAGTCTTCTGAAATGATAATGGGAAATTAAATGTTTGCCAATCAAATGCCTTGCCATTGTGTGCCGGCATAGATCGCATCGCAGAAGATTTGCTCTCCTCTGTCGTTTCGGTGGCTTTGGTTCATTTTTGTCCGCATCGTCTTTTATTGAGAAGTCCTTGCTTAGGGTAAGTTCCCTGCCCAGAGTAGCCTGCTCTAATTCGCACTCTGCTTCAGCTCTTTTGATGTGATAGCCACTCCTCAAATGTTGGTTATAATATAAGCGACTTTTCAGCCGCCTGCAGCAAATGTTGCACCAATAACTAGCTCCCGGTTGGTCCAGCTTGGTAAGATCCAAATTTTCGCGGTACTCCAACTGCTTGCTACCCGGAACCCATTTGCCCTTGGTATGGTCCGCTGGAGGGTGAGTGTAGTTTTCTTCGGGGGGCTCATCCCAACTTGGCGAGAGGCGTTCTATATGCGGATGTCGTAGCTGCGGCCGCTGTTCTGGTTTCCACTTACCACCTGTGTGACTGGCGGGCACAATGGGCGGTGAGTGACGCCTTGCATCGTACTCTTCCTCATCTTCTTCCGCATCAAATTCCTCGTGTTCATCCTCATCATCCTCCTCATCACTCGCTTCTGGGTACTCATGGTCAAAGTGAAGCGGCTTAAAGACAGTTTCATCGTTCTCCCTCACTGCTTTCAGTAGGGGATCGCCAGCTGGCGCGGACCAGGACTCATCTTTGCTTCGCTCTTGACGGGGTACCGATCCTATTTTCCCACCCGTGGCGACGCTCTGCAGTTGTAGGGACGAAAAGAAGAGATCGGCTCCAAGTTCGTATGGGAGATCATAGGCTTCAGTCAAGGACTTTGAGGTCTTACCGCCATGACTGGCGGCAGTTTTGCGAAGGTAACTACTTGGAGCCTCCGGTTCCGTGAAATGGAAGCCATCATATGAATGATCCAAATTACTGCTACTGATAAGCGTCGCCGAAACATGAGTGTCAGCAGAGATTCTTGTTCGTCCATCGGTTTTTGGCGAAGCATTTTGCTTTCCTGTTATAAGACAGTTCCGTTTTCGATGATCAATATATTTTGAGAGTCCAAGTATAGTTGCGTTGCACCTGATGCACAGATGAGTGTCCTCGAGATGGTCTTCGTTCATGGTTATCTGCGGAAACAAAATACAAAATTCGGAATCAAAAATCTGCACACCAAAACAAAACAAGCGAGAATGCTATAGCCGAGTTCCACGACTATCAGATACCTATTACTCAGCTAGTGGGAATGCGAACACGAAGTTTCATATATATATTTTTTGGAGTATCGATAGATATTGGGGAATAAAAGGGGAAAACATTTTTAATTTTTTTAAAAGTGTGGGCGTGGCAACAATACAATCTCTTATAGTTCCTGAGATGTCGACGTCCATACGGACGGACAGGGCCGTATTGACTCGGCTATTGATCCTGACCAAGAATATATATATACATATATATGATCCATTATGCCTGATAAATAGTTTCTAACGAATCTATTATACCCTTTTACTCTACGAGTAACGGGTTTATACTACATGCTTTATACAAATATGTGTTTTTGTGGAAGCTTTTATGCTTTTCGATTACGCCTAAAAATTTCGACCGATTTGCAGTGATCCAGTCCTGTCATACGCCTTCTACCCAACTCCTCTTCAAGGGAGCATTAAATGAACTCGCAGTATTTTAATTCCGCTTCATTTATTGGCTCGAGATTCGCTCCAGCAGTCCTCAGACCGTGCGTCACAACAACAGTCATGGCCACCGCAGCGTTGACATGGCCGTGTCCGTAACTCACGTCCTGTTCTGCGAGCTTCAGGTTACGTATCCGACAGTCGTCCGCGTGTCCTGTGTGTTGCGGCCTGTCAGAAACGAAGTTTATGGCGTCTGTGCTGCATCCGTGTAAGCGCTCTGTCGCTGCTGTCTCTCTCTCTCTCTCTCTCTCCGTGTCCTGCTGTCCCTTTCCGGCCCTTCAGAGATGCTAAATGTAAAAGTGTCATTTCCGCCACATGTGAGCGCGATGAACGATGCGTCGAAGTCGACGTTGACGCCAGGAACGGAACTCCAATGTTGCCGCTGTGCTGCTGCTGTGTTGTCGTCTCGGTTGTTAATAATTTTAGCGCACAATTGCAGCGACACCAATCGCTGGCAGCAGTTGGCGGGAATTTATCCAAACGAGGCCCATGTCTGAGGTTAAATACGAAAAACATAACAATTCCGACGCAGAGCCTCGTTCCCATTACCGTTTCTACGGCCGGGCGATATGGATCCATGTGGGAATGCGGGACATACGATAGGGCTTATATGGGGGTGGGCCATACCGAACATCCGCGATTGTCGCCCTCATCCGTCTAGCAAGAAAGGGCCATATTGGCCACATCCACCACCCCACATGATGGTGCTGTGAGTGATAAGCGAACATTTGCTTAACAATTAACATGCTGGCAGCAGCACATGAGGCGCCCAAAAATATTGCCTATGTAGCTCTGACAGCAGTGGCAATTTTATGGCGTTAATTAGTTGAAGGTGTGGCGCCCGGGAAACTTCTAACGGCAAATATTTGGTGGTTAATCGTGTGTTAAGCATTTTGTGTTTAAATTGATATTTTTTAGCGGAGAGTAGATTGGATCCTCTAAGCGATATCGATAATGGTGGTAGTCGCCATGGCTTTATTTAGGAATTAAATCGTAAAAGCAGTTTCAGTGCTGAATAGCAACAATTTCCCATTATTTGCATTTGTGACAACGTTCAACACGGGCGACGCCAATTCAAGCGCCAGCCCTAACGCTAACCCAAACCCAAGCCCAAAACCAAACCATATCCAAGGAAATCCGCACCAGAAACATCGCCAGCCTCTGCGTCATCAACAACAATAAAAGCAATGGGGAAATAGCAAAACAACAAATAACATGACAATATTGTTGCTGTTGTTACACTAATGCTGTTGTTGTTCGAGGACATCATCGGCAAACACTGCACAACACAATTGAGGAAGAAAATCGTACGCGACGATGCCAATGGGAGCCACGAGGAATCCTCGTGGTTGTTTGATTCGAAAATTGAGTTTAAGCGGAACAAATAAAAATAAAAATAGAAAAGAACGTTGAACAACAGCAACAAGCCAGCAAGGCAAAGCGCAACCATTAAAAAGGAGTTATCACCCAATTTGGTACCACAAGCCCGAAATAACGCACACATATGTACGAAACGGGGGGGAGCAAATGGCTGTTTGAATGAACAAGCCGTCGATGTCAGTTGGAACGACAAAAATGTAGACATACTGTACAACAGCGTTTGCTGTCAAATCCAAACAGTCTGCACCGTGAGTGGACAAGTTGGTGGACCAAGTGGGCTGGTGGACTTGATAGGGACGTTCCTTTTGAGTGGATACCAAAGTCTTTAATTAAAAGTATGAGTATTGGCATACAAATCGTGATGGATTGAAACAGTTTTCTTCAAACATGTATTCCTTCTTGATGTAAACGCTATCCGGTAAAATGATACGCCTTGCGCTTTAAAGTATTTAAAAATCGTATAATTCAATTCTAAACACGCTGTGTACATTAAGAACGTGGCATATCTTTTTTGCAAATCGAATAGATGAGGAAAGTGAACGTCTTTGTCAATTTGTTTAACTCAAATGTATAGTATGACTGCTTGCAAATACAAATTTACGGTCCTTACTCCAAATGATTCTCTTCGGCGTCACTTAACCGAAGTCTAAAAATAAACCACAAAACGAAAACAGGTCAAAAATACTTAATTTGATGGAGCTTAAGTGGAGTGTCATAAATATATCGATTTAATGGTACAAAATGCAAAAATTCATTACCATACAGGCAGCCTTGCTGCTTGACAAACGTCATCAAAAAATTTTACGACCACTCTTTCATGAACGGACCAAATAAAAAAATTATATGCCACATAAGCCTGATGACCGTCCAGCGAATCGCTATGCACTCAACAGGTACCGCCCGACCAACCCAGACTCATGATACCTGGTTCCAGATCCCGAGTCCTCATGGCATCTGCGATGATGTCGCATCTCCTTGCCGGCGACTGTAAAACAGCGAGGGGGGAACTCAATTGGAAATTAAAAATGCCTGGCAGCTGACGAGGAGAAATACGGAGATGCCAATAATAATAAATTCGGCGTCGTAAATTATGGCACATCGTAAACGAGAATATGCTAATCGATTGCATTAATCCGATAATGACGGTAATTAGTTCTTTGTTTCGGTCGCAGAGGAGTCTTTGGCTCTTTTTATATATTAAAAGAAATTCCAAAAAAAAAAAAAACGGAAATTACTGAATATTATAGAATAAAAACCATTTTCGATCAATCGAGTAGAAAAACAATTCAATCGCGTCAATATCATCCTGATACACATATCGAATCTATCCTCGAACGAGCGAGCCATTGGCGATGTCAAGGCCAGGCAAACAACGAAATTGAACCAAATGTACGACTGGAATTAAGTGCAAATCGTTAACAATAATTTAGCGGGGGATCGGGCTAGTTTGCATTTAAGGCAAGAATGATCGTACATTTAAACGGCCATATTTCAAGCCGCTCGATCTGTGCGAAGCAGAAACTCTGATCTCGGCCCACGACGAATTCATAAAGTATCTTACGCTTTTAATGGTTTCTGAGTTACAAGCTGGCCGAGTGGGATCTTTAAATCTGATTTCCCTGCGTCTCGCAGCAGGTACAATGCAACAATTTGGCGGCAACTTATGACAGAAAACCCGTCGCAAATAAACTCAAATGGCACCACACTAAAAACTGATCTTGGCAGCGAGAAGTTATCTAGCTTTTGGTGCTGAACAACCAAGGCGGCTTGGACGAAGCGGCCTTCGTACGTATGTATTTAAATTATGAATATTACCAAATGGGTCAATTCGAAATAAATATGCAATGGTCTTGGCGATCCCTAGTCTCTCGAACGCGCCTCTGCGAATTGGCCAAATAGAGTTGTCTCTGTCGCAATTTTTCATTGAGCTGATTCCTGGCCAACACTCAACCGCGCTCCCTTCCTGGCCAAGTTGCTCGGATACTTTGTCTTGCAATGGGGCGGCTTGGCCTGTAGTATCGCACAGGGATCTCGTAATCTATGCGCAATTAGCGGTGTACATCAGATTTAGAGTTCTGATTGCTTTTGCCTCTTCTTTATCTGCCTGTGAGTCCGACTGATATTGGCCGTAAATATGATATGGAATTTGTTATTATTCTCTTCCCTAATCTGTCGGCGTGGCTCATCAGCCGAATGTTTTGGAGACAGTCAGGAAATGCATTATATTAAATGTCAATGGCATGGCGGTGAAATTGTAAAGGATGTAATTATTTAATGGACGCATGGCATATTTGTAATCGCTGTAGATTAACCATGAGATTAATTCATGAGATGAGCCCAAGAATACTACAGATTATTAGTACTACTGAATAAAGGTGTAGCTTACGACTACTTCTTATACCCGTTAGTAGTAGAGTAAAAGTTTATGCTAGATTCGTTGAAAAGTATGTAAAAGGCAAAAGAAAGCGTTTCCGACCATATAAAGTATATATATATATATTTTGATCAGGATCAATAGCCAAGTCGATCTGGCCCTGTCCGTCCGTCTGTCCGTATGAATGTCGAGGTCTCAGGAACTATAAAATTTAGAAAAATAAGTTCAACATAAAGTTTCCAGAAACATTAAAAATAATTTTTTTGATATTTTTTCATATTTTTAATAATCTTGTAAATTTTTATCGTTTCGCAGTGACCCGCTGGCTTTTAGTAAGAAAATCACTTAAGCGCGTTTACCAAATTTACGACTCAATGGCGACTTTTAGGATTGGGTGGGGATCGTTTCCGTTTTTACGACCTGACAGCTCTTAGAGACCTATAAATATGATTTAGAGACGTTAAAATAAGGAATGTCCTTATTTTTATACCCTCGCTGAGGGTATACCGATATCAGCCAGTAGATTGCAACGAACTAAAGGAGGCTGTTGCGACCATAAAAAGCTACAAGTACACACCTTATCAGTATCGATAGTCAAGCACGTTCTTACGGAAACTATTCTCCCATTTTTAAAGCTATCTGAAGAAAACATTTCCTTTCTATTGCAGGTACTTTTAGCATTCACCGAATTTTTACTTAAAGACTTTGATAGACAGCTTTAGACTTTTTTGAAGAGGCTTTTGTTGTTTGATTACCAAAATAAAACTTTTCGCAAATTTTTGTAAATAAAGGCGTTCTAAATTATCCTAATTAAATAGTTAACACTATATATTAAAATATAACACTTTATATGTTAGCTTATGCAAATGTTCATAAGGTAATCATCGAAAGTCAAGTGCAGAAACTTATGGCTGGTTTGCGTACTGGCCAAAAGGGCTATAAATCAGTCCCAAAAACATTTTAAAGATTCTATAAATATTTGTTTAATTGACGCCGGCTGCACATAAAAGAGGAATTAAAACGGCGTAAAATCTTTACCCATTTTTTTTAGAGAGAGTCAGCACCACAAATACAACTAGGCCGAAGAGGATACTGACCTGGGTGGAGAGGGGCGTGGGTGCCATCATAAAAAGCATAATTACGGGCATTTGTGCTAATGTGACTCTCTGGCCGCAGGCGTTGGCAGAACACTTCTTATCACGGCGGTAGGTTGTGATGTGAGGAAGGACGTGGCGGTCTGGAAAGGGAATAATGCACGCTGATGCTAGACGCCGCACAAGGCTGAGCTCTCGCATAAATCACTCATTATGAGGCGTAATTAATGCGACTATATGGCGACCTTAATTTTGTATAAATCATCAGATTAAAACCAATGCCTAGTATTCATGGTTTCTGTAAGGAACAGATGTTGGGAAATTCTCTGTATCGGAAATTTGACTGAGCTTTCCCGCATGTTCACCCAGATGGGCTAATGATGTCATTCTAAGGAAGAGGATAATGTTAATGGGGATAAATAAGACAGAAAGGAGTTAGGACCAAAAGCAAAGCCATAATAAGACAATTTCAATCGATTTTAATGCGTAAACACGTTAGGGAATAGTCGATTTCCCCGGCTTTCAGATACCCATTACTCTGCTAGTGAAAATGCGAAAAATTTAAAAATTGTTCAAAAGTGTAGGGCAAACCAATTCTTTCTAAAGTGGGCGTGGCAGTTTTGGGCGGTTTGTAGGCGTTAAAGTTGAAAACAAACCTGCTTAATCTCAACATTCAAGCGGACAGATGGCACGGTCAAGAATATCATTAATATATGTATATAAATATAATATATGTATATAAATATATAAATATATAAATATATATACATATATATATGTATTCAAACATTAGAAAGATCTATGTTGATGGCATTTTTATATTGTATGTATTAATTCTCTGTAAAAACAATCGATGTAAATAGCCGAGAGTTCTCAAAAATGAGCCCTGCACTATCGGCCGGCCTTAATTGTTTTGCTGGCTCAAAAACTAAAAATTGGGAAATGGCTATATATTGTAGTTTCCACAGCCTTGGCAACCACCCTCCACTCTACGAATTTCCCATTCTGAAACTAAGATTTGGGAAAACAACAGAGCAATTGATTTTGGATTACACATGCAGAGTCGACTAACGCAAATTTAAATTGAAATATATTCAACCTTAACAACGCCGACTTTGACGCCAAGGAACAATAAAGCATAAACGTTCGATCTATTGGCGATTTATTTTATATCTGAACTCGAATATATTGCCAAAAACTATTAATGTAATATTAGTTTACAAGTTATAAATAAAAGAATTTGAAATGAGATAAGTGTTGGCTTAAGGACAAAAGCAATACATTTCAATCAAGTAGTTCCTAATGCACTGCGAGCCATTTCTATAGTCATTAACGCGTGATATATGCCCGTCTACAGCTAGCTTATATCCTGTATACCTAACGATTCCTTCAAACTGACCCTCGCCAGGAGTGGCTATCAGTCGCACCCTAAATTCCGACTGATGCTCATCTGCGATGCGTCTCCACTTATCGGCAGTCAATACCCGATCCAGGTATAAAGTCTTGCAAGGCGGAGTGTGTGTGTGGATCATCTTATTGAGGTTTCGAATAATGAGACGGGCTGCCCGCTGAACATAGCCATCTGAAGTCGAGACATTTCTAGGCTGCTGACACAGGCAGTTCGCCGTGGGTATGGCGGCCAAGAAACAGTCTCTATGGTCTGGAATGGGCAAGAAAAGACTTATTCCTCGCGGAATGTCTTTCCCCATTGCCCATAAATCCACTCTGCGCTGCTGCAGTTGCTCATCTTCCAGGGAGGTCAGGTTAGGTAAGTTCTGGAGAGTGGCATGTAAATCAAAGGCGGTGACCAGACGACGATTGTTACTCTTTAAATTGCCTATGGCCTGCGGATATCGTTCTTCCAGCCACCTGGGGTAGCAAAGTATCGCCAGGGGTTGACTCTCCTCCACTTTGCCCTGCACGGTTTTGTAAAATCGGCCTTTATTTAACCCATGGTTGGAAACCACCAAAAGCACCGTGTTCTTAAGCAGACCACTCCGTCCTATGGCTTTGAACATTTTCAGGAATGGTTGGTCCAGTTTCCGTCCATAGTTAAACAAGTGATCGATGCCCTGGGTCCACCAAAGGAACGTAAAGAACCTGTGCGATGTATGATGAGGAAGCATCTTGAATAAGAACTCCCTAAGCACCATTGCGTAATTGTCCTTCTCGTTGCAGTGTGTGCCAAATAATCCGTCCGTTCTCGTTTTCAGCCACATCTCTAGAAGAGCAGGCCGTAAGTAAAAGTCTGTTGGCGGCTTACGAAACCCCTTCACGAACAGACTCTTGTCTATGTTGTCCTCTCCCAGGCCCGTTTCGTAGCCGGCTTTTTGGAAAACCTTCCAGATAAAAGGACAGCTGTCCAGACTGCTGAGGTTCGACGAAACGTCCTTCAATTCCTGCCCACTTAGACCGCTAAGCAACGGCATCAGACTATCGAAGCCGTCCTCACCCAACCGATTGAACCCCTTAAGTTCCACGTGCGGAAGTGATAGCAGAAAGTTGGCTGTGCGAGCCATGCTCCTGTGGAAATGCATTTGGGAAATAGAATCTAGGCCCACGATCAACACTGACAAACTGCCGACGTCGGAAGCCAGCTTCAGAGGTGGGAGACCCTGGGCGGTGCGCAGCCATTCGTCGGTCGGATGAACGTAAAAATGAACTCCGTTGTAGATGCTCGTAGCGTTGATAAAGCACTCAGCCCTTATGATATCCGCATGGGGCTCAATTGTATTATTACCATCCGTTAGCAACTCGAATTCCCGACTATACAAGTAGCGATTGTCGAAATCGGTGTGTCGCTCCATGGCATAATACATGCACTTAAAACTTTCCAAAGTCTCGACGCCGAACCTCGCTTTAGCCAACTCCATGTTCACTTCCGTCCTCAGGTAGTTGTAGGTGCAATTGCTGAAGGACGTCAGGTTTAGGTTGCTGGCGCAAAAGTCTCTACGAAGGCCGCGCCACAGGAACATTACGTCGTATTCATTGGGAACCATAGTCAACATACGACAGCCCTTCGTGTCCACAGAGTATTTTTCCACAAGATGGTGCTCCTCGAAGATTATGTTGTCGACCACTACATCGTTGTAGTAATAAACGAAGGAGAAGATAATCAAGCTATACAAGAAGCAGCAACGTATACTGCAGGAGCACATTTCGCTTATTCTATCGACAACAAATCAGAGTTGCCATAATTTTTCGTGTGAAGCTAGTTTTTAGGAAATATTTGTTCTGGCCATGCCTACTCTTTTCAAATGTTTTTTATTTTTTCCATTTTAACATTGTTCTTGCTAACTTGTATTAAAACGCAAAAGCTAAACTTAAACTTTCTCGTTTGCACTCCCACACGCTGAGAAGCGGATATCTGATAGTTCAGTTTATATTAGTTGTATGTATTATATGCAAAATCCTCATTTTGTGATGAATGTTTTTTAGGGACACTTTTTCAAATATTCCTTAGGCTCGGACAATAGGTACAGCCATTAATAGAACGTATTACCTTACTTTGGTTTTATGTCATAGCTTCTTTTCGTAATTATTCGATTCAAGATGAGCTTCATTTTGGTCACCCGTTTCTTTTTAAAAAGAACAATAAACTTAAAAGTGCACTCGTGCAAAAGGCATTCCCCTTCGCATTCTAAGCTACAGTCCACTCCAATCCAATCCTAGCAGAAAGCAAAAAACATTGCTGGCGGAGACCGGGGCAGTGGCGTTAATTTATCACTTAACCTTCTTTAACAGCCAAGTTTATAATTTCGATGGCGTCCAGGGCCGGCCAAAGCGAGAATGACGATGAAGCTGGCAACTGCGGCACTTCAACGACGACTGCCCATCAGCGAAGTTCCGGAGGGGGGACGTGGAGCGGGGCACTGAGAGAAACAACATGGCCAGCAAAGCAAAGGCGTTCTCGAGGACAATGAAAGCTTGTGGCTTAAGGAACTAGACCATACAGCTTTAAGAAATGTCACATTTCAGATTTACAAAAGCAATAAAAATATGGAAAAGACTTTGACGACTTTTATTATTAATATTTAATTCGTGAATAAGTAACCAAAAAAGCATTATATGTCTAAGATTGGTTTAACAGGAAAGCCTGGATTTACTTTCCTTTCCTAGTTACTTTTTGTATACGACCAACAACAGAACTGAGCAAGTGAAAAACCCAAATTATGTATAATGCCTTTTTTAATGCCTTTTTTACAGTGTAGTGGGCCCAACTCCAATAAAATAAAATAACAAACGATTGCCGGGATATATATATTTTTTCCCATTGTACACTTAGTCGACTGCTTCACCCTGCGTCTGTTTTTCCGACCTCACAACCCCAGCACGCTTTTCCCTCAGTGACGTCGTCGTATTTCTTTGGCTTACGCATCAGCTCAAAAACCACACCCCTACACCGTCTCTGCTACTCCGCTCCTGTTATTGTCCTTTTTGTTGATGGCTTACGCTTTGGCCAGTCCTTTTTGGAAAATGAAAATGCAAACGGAATATTCATGAGCAGATTAGAATTATTTTCCGTGCTGTCATTTTCATTTTACTCCAACTTCTACCCATTTCATCTCGGAGTTCTCTTAATAGGTATCATTAGGCTTTAAAATCTGGAAACAAGGCGAGACTTGAATACCGTTAAATTCTAAATTCAGATATTTAAAATATTAATACAACCATATGTAAATTATATATATGTATATACAGATTTAACAAGAGAGAATGCTATAGTCGAGTTCCCCGACTATCAGATACCCGGTACTCAGCTAGTGGGAACGCGAACACGAAATTGTATCATTTTTATTGGGTATCGATAGATATGGGGGAATGAGAAAATTATAAAAAAGGTTAACATGAGAAAAATTGTTTAAAACTGTGGGCGTGACCGTTTTAGGCGTTATATAGGTGTGAGAAGGGGCGTGTCCAAAGTGTTTGTGTTATGCCGATAGAAATTGGCGAAGAAATTTCGAAACATTTTTCCAAAGTGTGGGCGTGAAAATATTGCACGTTAGAGTGGGCGTGGCAAAATTTTTTTTGGCAAATCGATATAAATTTACAAGACTAATAAAAATATGAATGAATATCAAAACTAGACTATTACATATTTACTAATATATGAAAATCTTTTCTAGATCAAAAGGATTGCTAACTAAAGACTTTGATGACAATTAAAAACTTCCGAACTTCCGACTCTATAAAGGAAATATTATTATATTATTGATCAGGATCACTAGCGTCCGTCTGTCTGTCTGTCCGCATGTACATACGCTGTAATTTCGGAAATTGGCGCGAAACTTCCGAGCCCACACTTTAACAAATGTTTTGATTTTTGTACTATTTTTTTGCTTATCCAACCAATTGTTTTCGGTATACCAAAAACATTTTGGCCACGTCTACTCTAACGTCCACAAATCTTCCAAAACTGTCACGGCCACTCTTTTCAAAAATTCGGTTTTTTTTTTCATATTATTATTTTTCTTTCTTTCCAATTAGATTACCAATTAGATATCTATCTATAAAAGTTGAAATTTATCGTTCGCATTTCCGCTATCTAGGTAACGGGTATCTGATAGTCGGAGAACTCGACTATAGAGTTCTCTCCTGAGTTTTCTACGAACTAGAAAAATATGAGATCTTTCTGCCAAAAGGGATTAAGACCGCGCTCGTTTGTCGCGCTTATCATGCGTGTTGTTTTCTGCTGCTCCTGTATAAATTGTCTTGCTTTCTTGCAAAAAAATTTAATGATACAAACACTCTGGCACCGACATGAATCAACCGATGGCAGGCAGACATCGCTTCCCGGAGAGGGATGCTTGCAAATACGAATGGATACCCCCGTCCACGTCTCCACATTTTAAACATTTTCGAAATGTTATAAAAACGCGTAAAGGGATTTAATAAATAACTGTTTCTGCTCCGCCCCCGCCCTTTCGTCGCCCGACCCCGCTACCCCCTTTCAAGGGTGCTCATTTGCCTTTTCCCGCCATTGTACCGTAATTCAAAATGTTGTTTTTTCGACGCTTTTCATGCAGACTTTTCCTTTTTCTTGTGCATCTGCGTGGGATATGTCCATCCCACTCACGCTCAGGCTCTCTCTCTCTCCCTTTCTCTTTCTGAGCGGAATTATGTTTTATCCTGAATTATGGATTTTGTTTTGTTGTTTTCTGTCAAAATCATATTTTCTTCACCACCAACCACTCCCACACTCTCTGGCTAACCCAAGTCCGACTCATTTGAATACCGAAAATTTCGCTGGGGGCAGACTGAAAGAAATCAGTTTGAGCTGTCAGCAAAATAGATTTTCGAATTGGGGCTATGGTAGGCTTCGCAGAAAGATATATGTATTTCGAGGAATTTAATTGCAATTATATTGCACCTTAAATAATTAAACTTTTACATTTACATTAAAACCCTTTCAGAGTTTCAGTGTATTGTTTTTGGGTGAGCTCAGACCTCAGTTCAGTTTTCATCTACAGCAGCCTTCTCTCGCCATTAATGAGAATTTGTTTGTATCGACGTAAGTCGGCGGTCGGTGGGGGTTGAAGAGTGTTGGGGTGGTAGGTGGTGGTCGGCAGGGTATTCCTTTCCTGCTTCGGGTTTCCGATGGCCCGCCTGCTCAGCTTAGTTGTAAATTTACAACAACAAGCAGTTGGAGCTAAAAGTTTTGCAAATAATTTCTACTTAACATTTAGAATTATTTTCAGCCGGATATTAGGAATTATGAAAAATATATCACACAGGACAAGAAGGACACTGGCGGAGTCCCAAAAACAGTGAAATGAATAACGTATCTATGCCGTGTTACTATGTATACAAATACTTTCATATATCATCTGATTAGGACACTTTTGTGCTTTCCGTACCATTTTCATTTTCAACGAATCTAGTGCATGTACCATTTTATTTAACGAGAGGCACACCCGAGATATTAAATTTTTAATTTAATTTTAATTTTTTTTATATATTTATTAAATACTTAAAAACATATGAATATATATATACGGCTTCAAAAATCATATGAAAAACGTCCATTGTTATTATTCGCCATTGACTTATGGATTACCCAGATTTTGTAGAATGTAGGGTACTTTCATATTTTTAAAACGGGGACTTTCTTTAGTTTTATTATTGGCTTTTATTAGCAGATATCAATTTAATTCAATACAATAGAGAATGCTATAGTCGAGTTTCCCGACTATCAGATATGTGTGAATCCAAACGCGAAATTTGATCATTTTTCTGGAATATCGATAGATATTGGGAAATAAAATGAGAAAAAATTTATTTACAAGACAAAAAAATTTCGAAAATTGGTTCAAGAGTGGATCGGATCTAGAACATATATACTTTATATAGTCGGAAACGCTTCCTTCTGTCTGTTACATAATTTTCAACTAATCTAATATACCCTTTAACTCTACGAGTAATCTAACGCCCTTAGCCGCCAAACCGTCACGCCCACACTTTTTAGCAATTTTAAAATTTTTTTTCATTTTATTCCACAATGTCTGTCGATATCCCAGAAAAATTATGCAATTTCTCGTTTACATTCACACTATCTCAGGATAGTATCTGATAGTCGGGGAACTCGGCTATAGCATTCTGTCTAGTTTTCTATTGTAGCGTTGGGAATGATTAAGTTTAATATATTGTATTTATGGAATAAGAGCAATATAATTTTTCGTTACAAAAGGTGATATCAAAACATTCTTATGTAAATGTGCTATCGACTCTTTTTTTATCTCATTAAAAGATGTATTTGTCTGATATCAGAAGTTAAAATTAATTTCAAATTGTTATCTAAACTTCTTAATGCTATAACTGAAAACAGTTCGAATGAACTATGTGTTATCAATCATAGTTGGGGAATGTAAGGAGCGGTATAGTTGAAAATTTAAATTATATTGTAATTGTATTATTACTTTGGCCTAAAACTAAACAGTATTTTGTAAAGCTTTATAACAGTGTTGGAAAATAAGAAAAAGGACAGGTTTCCGGACAATAGGATGGGTCATTTTTTCCGCAAGATTAACGTTCTTTAAAAGATTGCAATTCATTGAATTGATATACTTTAGTATATCATACCTATTTAAGAAGTGGTTTTCTTTCATAAATAATGCGATAAATAATTATTGCCTCGCTTACCAAATGACGCCCTATTCAAAGAATTCAATGTCGCAAAACCTACATTTATTTACCCGCGCGGATCCAGCTTAAACAACAGATTCCGATGGGCTTGCACAATTCGATGGGCTTGGGGACATAAACAAAATATCAGGTGAGCCTTTGTGGACGACAAATTAATGAGAAGCTCATTAACGTACTGAGTACGGATTACGGATTTGATTGAAGGTCCTTTGGGCTCAAGTACGCCCACAGACGCAGTCAGGTTAAATAAACTGACAAGTTACACACATCGCCACTGGCTGGAAACATTCATATATACACATGTGTACATATAAATACATACATATATCTCGCCCCTATTTGCAGTGCGCAACGCCAACAACAGAGCGGGAATATTCAGCGAAAAGTGTCATTATGTGTACACACAACGTAAAACGACTCCACCTACAAAAACTCCTCCTTCCAGAACATCCGGATCCGAAAGCCAACAACGGCAACGAACCGACGGCGCAAACAAGGAGAAAATGTGTACATACAACAATCTCGTTATGTCGGCATTATCCTGAAGAATTCTGGTTCGTCCTCGTCACTTGCAGCGCCATAAATCACTCACACGCTTGGCCCATTTCCCCCTGTCGCTCTGTCCCTTTCACCCGCTATGTGTGTCTTTTTCTGGCCTGCTCTGTCTATCACATTGTTGTTTGTTTTGTGTCCCAGTGTGTTTTTGTGCGTTTGTATGTGAGAGGCGCGTGCCCCGCTCTGATGTCGTCCTGCTTACACATAGACGTAGTGCCTTTTTTTAGTGGAATCTTTCCAGCGATTAAAAACTTGAATACACTGAAAATAAAGTCAGGTAGATTATGTAGGGTTGATATTATGTATGATGATATTATTACTGTTTAAATGTAAGCTTACTTCGCTCAAATATTATTAAAAAATTTTTAAGGGAAACTTAAGGGTATTTACAAGCCCAACAGTATTTTTCCGACATTCGCACATTTTTGTTGTTCAGCATTTTTATCCCTTGGTTTGCCAGTAATTCACCCCGCGGTGACATTTTGGTGTGACAGACAAGACGTGTCCTTCGTCCTTTTTGCATTTTTCTCTGTCGGGTGTCTGTGTATGTGGTAAGTTTATCGTTTTAAATGTTGATACAAGCCCGGGTTGTGGTCCGCTGCCTGTCCTTAGCCCAGTCCGCATGGGGATAATAGGATGTTGAGTAAATATTTAAAAACTCCCCTCGCCCACTCGGTTCTAACGGCACATACCCCTCGGGCTATTGAGGAATCGTAGGCGACCTCCAAAGTTTGGGGCTAAAACTTTGCCGGCTGTGCCCGCTCTTTTGCGATGGGCGAAAAAGTTTAGGGGGTGTGAAGCAAAACGAGCCGACGCTGGCACCCTCTAATCCAGTTTTTGGCCCCGACTCTTCGGCCAGGACACTTTCTGGCATAAATCATTTGCATTCAAAATGAGACCAATGAGGAAAGCCTGCGAATGAGCGTCGAAGATGAATGCCGCAGAAACAACAACAGCACCACCAAGGGGCCGGAAAAATCCTTTCAATTTTCGCACACATTCAATTTTATTAATTAAAACAATTTTTTCTCCCTTTCTCTTAGCTTCTTTTTCTGTTTGTGATTGGAGGAGCTTGGGCAATTAATTCCAAACATTCAGGACGCTTTTTCTTTGTTAAGTTTCGGCATTTTTTGTAGTGTTGTTTGTTTTGGGCGCAAATTATACTCCGCTTGCCTTGCGCGAAATAAAATATCACAAACAGGGGCAGCCTCCATAAATAATGGGAATTTATGCCAGTTCCAAACATACGCACCCGAACAGCCTCATAGACCTGAAACAGAAAAGGCAAAAACCAACATTTCCTCCGAAATTACCATTCAATCATTTTGTAATTGCCAGCTCCAGAAAAAAAAAGAAATAGGTTCTAGATATCTTACTTCATTTATTTGGGCCAGTTCTTAATTTCGCCCATCTGTTCTAATAAGCCTTTCACTCCATTTCATTTTGCATTTAAATTGGATGCTTTTTCATTACGGTTATTCAAGAAGTAGCCCAAGGAGATTCAAGTTCATTGATTTTAATACCTGTTACTCGTAGAGTTAAAGGGTATACTAGATTTGTTGAATTGGAGCGATTCCCTGTAAGGTGTCCATAATTATTGATCAGGATCAGTAACCGAGATCTCGGGAACTATTAAAGCCAAAAGCATCCAAATTCTAGTGGCGCCCACGTTGTGCAACCGCGTTTTAGAAACTAAACTAAACTGTCACGACCATACTTTGTTGTGTCTTATCTTTTATTGTTTGTCTTGTCAATTTCCATCATTGAAAAAATGTGTGCATTTTTTTTATTTTACTTGGCCAATTTTAAATTTTTTCGCTTTGACTCCCACTATTTGAGAAACGGGTATCTGAGAGTCGAGAGACTCGACTGTAGAGTTTTCACTTGCCTTGTATAAAATAAGAAACAAGTGAGTCGGCTGTTAAATACCCACTACTCTTCCGAAAATACAAATCCCATGTCTAGAGGCTTGTTTAGATTATGTTTTGATTTTATTTAAATCAATGTTGTGGCTAAGGCAACAATTGACCGCAAGAAAATGAGCATGGATTTGTAAGTGTGAGAATCGGTGTAGCATTACCAGTATCTGCACGTTCTCTAAAAAAAAATCTTGGTGTATAATTGAGTAATATGCTTTGATATGCTTTCATATTAATTCTGTTTAAATCAAGATATAATTATAATCTTAAAGCTAATCGTAAATATATAAAAGTATTAAAATGTATAAGGCAACAAAATATATAAATCGCTGACATTTTCCAGAATATCCGCTGGGCGCCAAATCTCATTTGGACAATTTTGCAATTTTAATCAGCTATCTTTATATCTGCACGGGGGTTGGCCTGAAAGACAAGACCCCATTCAGACACTTTCGCTTTGTTTTTGTACGGCTCCCTTGCTGCTGTCCGTCATAAATCTATCAAGTTTAATGGCCGCCTCAGCGCTGCACATAATTTTATGTATTTTATGCTGCAAATTGTTAGCCAGCGCGCACACAAACACAAATCAGAAGGAACAACCCTCGGAGAGCCACCCAGCCCAAGAAAAACCCCTACCCACCCACCGTACGGATCCACCCCAGAGGAAAGGCGAAGACGAGAACACGAATTTCCACGCACATCTCCGAAGACTCACAAATTTCATAAAGTGGCAATTCAATCAATCAATTCTGACAGGGGGTGGCCATTGGGGTGGACTGCACCCAGTCTTGGCCACCTTAACCGTTATGCTCACGTACACAATCACACAACTCAAACTGATTTTGCTACGGATTGGAGAAGTTGGAGTGGGTGAAAAAAAAAAAACACGAGTGCTTTGGAGGGAAAAACAAAAGCGAGGGAAGTTTTCTTAAAATTCCCTTTGTCTTGTTTTTAACAGCCCCGCTTTTTCGGGGCAGTGTTTTGCTTCGAAGGCAACGGACTTGTCAGTCATTTAGTAAGTTTAGACCCAAGACCTCTGGCAGCTTAAATATATTTTTAATTGTCTACCGAGGGGCGCCCTCATCCACCCGTCTAAAAACACCACCCTTCTTGTAGGCATTTCCAGGATTCGCAGCTCTCCTGTTATCCTATATTATTTGCGTTTCTGATTCGCTTCTGCTTTGTTGTCCGCTTTTCGTCCTTGCTATTGTCAATGTCTTGGGCATAGGATACATTTTGAAAATAGAAAAGAGCATGAAGGACATGGTTGACAGGGTCGTTTAAACAGATATGTCCTTTGCGAAAGTACATGGAAGATAACGTCTTGGTAGAAATAAAATTCTATTAATTTTTATTTTTATTTTTATTAATTTTCTTTTATATTTTTCAACTAATTATTTTATATTATGTTGTTATTTTTTTCAACTAACTAAGATGTTATCTTATATCTTCCATTTCTAAAAATTTCAGAACTTGAATTAACTAACTCCTAACTTCTGAGAGGAACGATGGCCAGTGAGCGTGGCCAATCTGACACGGAATTGAGTGACATTTCAATGGAGTTTGGTGAGTGAGTGAGACAAGGAATAGCCATTTCTTCATTGTTGTATTCACTTTGGTTCGGAAACTGGCCCTGCGCAGAAGTTTCGTAAAAATGCTGCTCTACAAAACAATAAATCAGCGACAAATTTTGCAATTTAGAATTTAAATGTTTTCGATTACCAATCGAATACATTTCAATACATTAATTTTAAGTCATTTTTTATGAGCTCCTCAAATGTTCATCGGCTTACAGGGCACCTTACCTTCCAATTTGTATATACGTATGTATGTATTTATGGCCAAACTATTTTCCATCCGATCTTTGGTTAATATTTTTACCCGTTACTACTTAGTTTATATTTCTTTCGATCGATATGTCAGAAAAATGTTGAAAATTCTAATTCGCACTTTTACCAGCTTTGTACCTTGACTATAGGCTGGCTTAAATTCGTTCCATGCAAAAGTCCGTTTTATTAATTTCCAAATAGACCAAAGAGGATATATGTTTGCGTTTATGTTTAGGGCTCCTTTTAGAAATAGTTTGGATATATGAAAACATTTTGAAACAAGGAAATTCCTTAAAAAATTTTGTTTTTTATGTTTTATAGCTTTTACATACATAAAAAAATTGTTTTTGCATATTGATAAAAGTTGGAGAAAGAAAAAGGGAAAATAAGAACAAAAGAAAATGCTATAGTCAAGTTCCACTACTATCAGATTAAATGTCATCATTTTTTTGTCATAGCGATATTTATTATATCGATTTTGGCAAATAAAATGAGAAGATATGACAAAATTGTTCTAATATGTTGTCCTGGCCGTTTTGTGCGTTTTGTAGGTAGTTAGGAGGGGCGTAAACAAAATGTTTTTGGTACAAAGAATCTATAAAAATTGGCAATTGACATTTCTATTACAATGTCTCTAGAATCTGTATGCTTAGTCTCCTGATCTCGACGTTTATAACGACGGGCATATGTATATGGCCAGATCGACTGGGCTATCAATGAATGATACATATGTACATATATTGATACATATGTATCAATGAATTAAACCTGATATAATAGCAAATACAGCTCCTATAGATAACACATAATGAAAATGAGCTACTACATAAGTATCATCTATAATAATATCTACTTATGAATATGTACATATATTCTTTCAACGAATCTAGTATACCATTTTACTATAAGGGCAGAAAACTGAAAACATTTTGTAAAAGTGTGGGAGTAAATTTTTTGGCGGTTTTGTGGACGTTGACGTGGGCTCGGCAACATTCTGCAAAAACCTTGATAGCTAAAAATTTCGGCTTTTTTAGTTTCCGAAGTCTCGACCATCAAACGGACCAACTCTTCTCTCTATGTCCTTTTTAAACAACAAGTAATAGGTGTAGAAAAAAACAAGTTTTCCGTGTAATTGTTTATTTAATAATATATTATCCTAGGGAGATGCAATCCTAGTAACATTTTTTGAATAGCAAAGAATAATATTTTAAATCATGTACATGTACGTTAAATGTTTGAAAAAACTTAACAAAAGTGAATTTTTTCGTTACTATGTATTCGTCGACGCATTGTTGGTTTACCTTTATTTTTTATTTCATTTTATTTTCTTCCGATTTAATTTGTAAAATGATTAATTTTTTCAGAAATGGCGACAAATGGAATTAAATTTGTTTCTCCCATAAAATTCGAAGTAACTCATCCATCTTTCGAAATCACTCAAACATGCGAGAGCGAAACAGAAACCGGTCGCGCTCTTGTGCTCACGAGACAATAACTGTTCTTGCTCTTTCGCTTGTCGAATTTTCGAAAACAGTCTGTGGACAGAGGCGTTCGGATGAGGGTCTCGAACTAGGAAATTGTTACAAAATATATGGTAACATTTCGCTAATAATAAACAACGAAATATTTATTTATTAGTTCTTAAACGTACTCACAAAACATAGGTACCATATCAACCACTAATAGATTCTTTCAAGTTGTTAGCTTACACGAAAATGTTTTAACCCCCTCTTGAGATGTACGCCACTGACCCTACAAACCGCAAAACAGCTGATTTTTGTCGGTATGCAAGCAAACCTTTAATTAATGACAATTTAATGGCCAAAAGCAACCAAAATGTATTTACCAAACAATAATTCCATAGTATTTACCTTAGTTCAAGTCGAAACATAAATATGTTCATTTTATTTTATAATTTTGGGGTATACATATGTATATTACGAACCTGTGGATCGGAGTGCAAGTAGCAAGGTTGGATTAGAGGAAATAGTTTTTTCTCATCAAAGCAGAGCTTAAACACTGTTGCTGATGCGTATTTTCATTTAAATTCGATAGAACAAACTGTAAAACACAGATAATAAAACATAATTCACAGCGCACTTTTCACCAGCAAGCGTACGACGCACGCGACGAGTTGCTTCTCCCACAAGAAGTTCGAAATTCGAAATCGTTTGTGCAACTGAGAGAGAGAAGTTCGAATATTTGAGTGGTTTTTAAGTTCGAAAAACACCAGAGATTTCTGATTAGGGGGTAATTTACTTACAATTTTTTTTGATTGGACTTCGTGATCTTTTTCATATATACATTTATCGAGCTATAATTCCTAACGGTTAAGGTCTATTGGGGTCTCGAGGTTAATACGAACGGATAGATTGAGATGGCTATTGATCTTAATAAAGAATATTTGGATCGGTTCTGTCTAGTTTTTTTACTCAACTCTTTTTTACTTCTTATTTAAATATTTTAAGGTGTAGAATATGTTTCGCAGTTGTGTCTCATCGTTTGTGTCCCAGATATGTATGTATTTACAGCTGTGTTCAATAAAATAGCAGTGCGAGGGAAACTAAGAAATACAAAGGTATTTTCCCTTTTTGGAATCGACTTTTTATTTCACTTATTTTTGTAAAATGGAATGTGTATATAGGAATAAAAAGAAAATCCCAATAGTTTTTCATGTTATCCTTTTCTGCTTAAATTCTTGAGCAAATTCACAACTTTTATGCTGTTCATAAGAATAGCAGTGTCTGGTTTTGTCCAACGTAAAGTCCCGAAAATATCAATATTTTCTAACGTGTGTTTGGTTCGTATATTTAAAAGAGCAATAATTAAAAAAAAAATAAATAAAAAATATTGTATATTATAGTAGATAGAGAAAGAAAAGAATGTTAATTCACCAATCAAAGAAAACATTTCACACATATTCTGCCTTCAGTTGTGTCCATAGAAATCGGGGACACAAGGCAAATCCATTTATATTGCGAAATCAAAACCATTTTTCCATGTCATTGGAATCCTCCACTAGAGGTGAACTAATTGCGTGTTCAGCGCAAAATCTTTTCGATTTATCGCCTCAGGTTGATTTTATGCTTCACATAGACACCACACAGCCGCTGCACATCCACATATTGATGCAGCATCCAAAGGACCGAAATGAGAGGTGGGCTCCAGAGGGCAACGGAGCGAATACCCGCTGATTTATACGCTTCAATCCCACATTTTTGTTTCTTCGGCTGCCATTTAGCTAAAATATTTCATATCCGAATTGCATCGCCGTCTCGAGCCTTCGCTCCTTCGTCTTCGTTTGGCTGCCAGGCAGAAGACTAGAGCGGGACGCACTGATGGCAGAGAGTGGGAGCGAGAGGGTACGCAATGGACAGCCGCTTCCCCGTAATTATGCGATTTGTTATTCGAGATTTGAGGCGATTGTGACTGGGCACCATGTAGGCGAGGAGGCGCTGAAGAAGCAGCAGTTCCACCGAGAAATGATTTAAACTGCGATTTCAATTCTGGCATTTCTGATTCGCCCAGTGTCTGTGTTGCAACTTGAGGCCCTCCCATACCATCTCCACAATCCGCCGCGCGGACCCCGGACACCGCAAGCTGAATTCGACACGCCAAGATCTGAGTATCCCAAATGATAATGCTGCGGCCATTGCATGTGCGATGGGCAGTCAGAGTCGGACGGGCGGACTGACTCCGGACCAACGGACAACATCCATTCGCTGACTGACTGACGTACTTGGGGGCTGACTGATATGGGTGGAACCAAAAGGCTCACAGAGCGGCGAAGTCTTCTTGCTGGACGCCCTGCAGCAGACATTATAGCCAACGAAAAATATTGGTTATATATTACAGTTTCTCAATATTTTAGTCAGATTCCGAAACCAAGCGAGAAAAACGAGTCATCGCTACCCTACATCAGGACAGTAAATATATGTAAGTATACTAGATTGTAAGTGTACTAGATAAGAATGTAGAATCAGTTTTAATCAAATGAAGTATATCTTGTGCCCTTCGTACACCCCGTGGAGCACGACTACAGCGTTCGCTCTTGTACAGTAAAAGGGTATACTACAAAAGATTCGTTGGATGAAGAAAGCATTTTCGACTATATAAAGTATATAAATTATTGATCAGGATCAATAGCCGAGTCGATATAGTTATGTCCGTCTATCCGTATGAACGTCGAGATCTCAGGAACTATAAAAGAGAGAGCATACAGATTCTAGACCCAAAGCCGCAGCGCAAGTTTGTTGACCCATGTTAGTGGCTTACGCCCACAAGCCGCACAAAACGAAATTTCGAAATTCGAAATTTTTCCATAAATTTATAAGTCTTAAAAATTTCTATCGATTTGCAAAAAATGTTTGCCATGGCTTTAACGCCCAAAAGCCGCCGATCCGCTCACGCCTACACTTTTGAACAATTTTATAATTTGTTCTCATTTTATTTCCCAATATCGATACCGATATTCCAGAAAAATTATAAAATTTCGCGTTTGGATTCACACTAGCTGAGTAACGGGTATCTGATAGTCGGGGAACTCGACTATAGCCTTCTCTCTTGTATTGAATTAAATTGATATCTGCTAATAAAACGCAATAATAAAACTAAAGAAAATCCCCGTTTTAAGAATATGAAAGTTCCCTACATTCTAAAAAATCTGGGTAATCCATAAGTCAATGGCAAATAATAACAATAAAAGTTTTTCCCATACCCAAATGCTATATGTAAGTTAATCTGTTTAATTTAATCGCTTCATATGTTGTTTAAAGCCAAGTATTTAAAAAATATATAAAAAAAATTAAAACTAAATTAAAAATCAAGCACCGGCATTTTTGCTTGAGTGCTTGACCTTGTGTGCGATCTACCGCTGAGTGTTGGCCGGGCTTGATTGCATGGCCTTCGTCTTCGTCTTGGTTTTGGGCTTAGTCTTCATCTCCATCGCCGTCCATCGGCATCGTCCATCTTGGCCGGAACATTGTCAGTTGGTTTCGGTCTGGCATTGGGGCTTGGATAGGGGCTGGCTTTCTGAGATTCGTTAGCTCTGGGAGCAGAGACTTGAGGGCATAAATCACTCTCGTGGCTGGACGATCGCGGATCGAGCGTTGAAGGGGAGGGTTACGGTCCCCACTTCCTTCAGATGCTTCTTCTCCCGTTGATTAATAATTAATTTGTGTTGCCTGTTGCCAGTGATTGCCTGCGGTTGCGTTGTCTCTCGCTCAGCTCACCTGACGACCTGACTCCTTTATAATGAACGGTTTGTGCACCAGTGTGAGTGTGTGTGCTTGCGACTGTAGCAGGACATTCGTCGTACATCATCCCATCCCAAAATGCGCGCCCAGTGCTCGTCGTTCGATGCCCGGCCTGATTGCTTTAGCTCACTGGTTGCTCCTCCAGTGCATAAATTCGCTGACTCCGAGCTGGTTCAAAGGAAGTACAAAAGGAAGGAATACTCAGACGGCAGCGGCATAAATTAAGCGAATGGTGTTTATACACTCGACAATAAATCAATTAGCAAATTTGTTATTATTATGTTCATAAATCTTCACATCCACTGAAATCCACGATTAAAATATTTTGAAATGCTCGAACAGCACCAGAGGATCACTATTTAGTGATCGCATCTCGGATCTTCATTGTGCAGGCTTCTAAAAAGATGAGAATTGGTGGGCGTGGAGCGACTAGCTGTAGCATGCAAGCGAAAATCGCTGACTTACTTCGCAAAAAGGGCCTGATAATTACTAAAGCGTTCATTTCCTATATCATTTATCATATATTTTTGAAATATGAATTATATAGACAATTGAAGTTGGTAATATTTTTTTAAATTCTGTCAATTTTCAGTTGTGTGGCTTACTCAGTTTCTGATTAACAATCAATCAATTTCGCGTGCGCCATCTACTGCTGCTCCGATGAATGAATCGACTTTCGGCCTCGCATGCGTCACTTAAATTCAGACAGGTGACGCCCACAACTTCTGTGCTTATGCGCCATTATTAACACGTCATAACTTAGCACCAACCGCAGCCATAAAGGTTATCGAGGGAGGAAACCATCGGGCCACTTAGTCTTCGCCAGGCTCCAAAAGTTGCCATCAATCAACGCGGAAAGTCCGTCCAAAGGATAAGCAAATGACGGGATGCAAGTGAGTCCTCCAAAGGGACGACAGGTGCCAGGTGGCGGGATGTAAGGGGCAAGACCCACCTCAACCCAAATGCCGCTTATTTATGCAGAGCGCGCGGGATGGGCGAAGCCGCAAAGTGATTTTAAATGGGACCCATACACCAAAACACTGAAACACCGAATCACCGAAGCTCTGAAACCATGAATCCGGAGTCACAGGCCGTCAAAGCTCTGTTGATGTAGTCGTTCTCGGGATGTTGTCCATGGGAGCTCGGCATACTGGGTGAGCTGCCGTTGCCGGGCCATTAAAACACGTTGTCTAAAAAGAAAACAAAGTGCAGCCACATGGTTAACTTTTCCATGCGATTGGAGAACACAGTTAATTGAAAAGAGTAGCAAAGACAGAAAAAAAGGGATATGTATTAATTTACGGCTACGATAAACCCAGATTAGTTTTACGTCTTTATCATGTGTGGATAATTATACAGGCTTATCTGTAAATTATCTGTAATAATCTGTAATATCTGTAAGCAATTTTATAATACAAAACATGAAATTGAGACTGTAAACAGTATACGCATCAACAACATTATTGATTTACGAATTGATCTTTTCAATGGAATAAGCACAAGAACCACATTTTGTATTGCGGTTTCATAACTCTGGCTAATACCTTAAATAGAGCTCTAGGATTCCACACAAAACAAGGACACTTGATAGTGGTACAAGCAAAGACACTAGAAATAAGATGCTTTCCAACTATATGTGCAATTTTCTCAGCCAAAATAGCAAAGGAAGAGATATAACGAAATCATAACGTTACAAAGGACTTTTGTCTGGCAAAATTAAACGAAATATGCTTTGTCTTCCGCTAGCTGGATTCAATTCAAATTCAATTTAACGCACCCGGCAATTCCCCGTCGCAAAAGGGTCCGAGCCCGTTGTTCATACTCTTCCTTCCCGGACTTTCGACCAATCGAATTCAATTCGCAAATGCTGCAACTATACTGCGGACCAGGATGAAATTAGGACCAGATCCTTTAGCAGTTTTTCCAATTTCCTCGCTTGGGAATTGTCCTCTTCTGTTGTCGCTCGCCTCCGCCGCACTCCACTGCACTGGCCCATAAAGCGCTGAAAATGCTCCATGGCGTAAATCTAATTTTGCAGGACAAGTGACTGTCATTGATTGTCGATATTTAGGAGCCCGGCAACGCAGCCGCCATGATGACCAGAGGAGTGTCCTGGCCTACCCCATGTGTGTGTTGTGGCTCACAGGATTGTTCCAATCGTCAATCGTGTAGCGCGCCGGCCAGCTGCACTCAATTGGTGACTTTGCGGAGACCACAGCAAATGAAGCACGGTGGATCGGGAATTATGCAAGCCATTAAGCTCTAGGATATAAGGTATTTAAGCTATTTATATAAATATAAAATTTTGAATAAATAAATAAAGATCTAATGAACTGATTCGTGTACTGTGAGCTTCGATTCAGTTGTATATAACAGTATTTCTTCAAATTCCACTTGACAAGTTCTTGAATACACCCACCGTACCAAGCCAATCCGACTTTGCCGATTAGTCGTCCTGGTTTAAAACGCATCATTTCATACCCGATTGGACAACAGCGGCGTTGGTCAACACAACAACTGAGCCACCCAACTCAATCCAATCCAATTCTGCATCCGATCCGATTCCCACTCCCCGCCAGGAGGACACCTTCTGTACACTGTGGGCGGCATGTGTTCGGCCGTCCGAGTGCGCTGGAATGTGCGTCTATGTTTTTAGAAAATAAAATTGCATTTTCATGAACCTTTTGGGCTTGGAATTTATCTGGCGCACAGATTTCACAACGGCGACCAAATGGGCAGGACACGCACGATGCATAAAGCGCATAAATAGCTGCACCCGGTACGGCCTGCGCGCTCCAACACCACTCCAGTCCACCGAAAGACGCCCAACCCCCCTGGAACTTGGACCCGGACATGCGTGCATATTTACGAGTCGACTGCGGCGGCATCAGCTGCACCAAAAACTCGATTGCCGGTCAAAGGACTGAACATAGTCCTGTGGCCAGGAGGCCGGGGGCTTCAGGAGGGAGTCCGTGGCCGTAAGCCTCCCATTTGGCGTCACAAAATAATTACCAGAGCCAGGGTGATTGAGTTGGTAAAGCGTTGCACTCGATTTTGATTTTTTGGTCAAAGGTTGGGGTATGCGGGGAGAATTTATGCGGATGCCATTGGGAGCTCCAAAGTCTCTGTAGTCGGCTTTTAAGCTAATTTCGGCAGCATCCTTTGGGCACGGACCGAAAAACCAGACCGAAACACATTTGAGTGAGTGAGCAAGATTTAGTGGCATGCATAAATGCCAAAAACAAAACGCTCCTCTACCAAGCCACGGATGCACCAATGACACACCCCCAATGCGTTTTGCGGAATGGCCATGAGTGGTATCTGTGTGTTTGGACTTTTTGGGAACCACATCCAAACAGACCATTTACTGCGGAACAATTCTGGCTTCTGAGCAAGTGCAGCAGGGAACCTCATGATTTTCCCATAAATGCCACAGCAACAAAGATACGACGAGCACCAGAGAAGACGAACAAAATGTAGCGCATTTTGGCAAAGGAACAAATATTGTAGATTTAACTACGGTAATATTTCGTAATTTTTAATTTCCGCACCTAAAAATGTGCCCATGCACAGGAAGTAATTTGAGAAAAGATCACATTTTTATGTGATGGTCACAAAAAAATTTTTTTTTTATAGATCAACTTTTCTTTCTACGTGACATTAAGATGTGCATTCTTTTTATACCTTGGGAGTATAGTTAGGTACAAAAAATTTACTCACGGTTTTACCGAGCAGCCATAGGAACTGTCTTCTGACTGATATTGAAACTGATATTGAACAACGGAGTGCAAGGATATAGCGGAATAGTTTCCAAACCTACATAGACTGCCTGTCAGATCTCTAACACTTTAAATGCTAGAAAGATTAGACTAAGCATCGTGAAAGGTTTTGATGTTTCTGTATGGTTAATTGCATTTCCGTTTTTATATATACGCTAAAGTAATGAATATACTAGATTCGTTGAAAAGTATGTAACAGGTAGAAAATAGCGTTTCCCACCATATATATTTTCTTGATTAGGATCAATAGCCGGGTCGATGGAACTGTCCATTCATATAATCGTCCAGATCACAGGAGCTATGTACAAAAGCTAGCAGGTGTTGGTGGTTTGTGGGCGTTGAAGTGCCACGTGCAAAACAATTATTTTGGCAAAACCATAGAAATTTACAAGACTAATAAAAATATAAAAACATTTTTCAAAAACGTCTATTTGCTTAAAATCAACCTTCTAGCTTTAATAGTTCCTGAGACGTTCATACGGACGGAGATGCAGGGCCAGAGCGACTTGGCTATTGATCCTGATCAAGAATCTATGTATATACTTTAATTGTTTTGGACGAATCTAGTATACAATATATAAATATATATGTATATATATATATAGCTGCCCCAGGAGCAATCAACCCCAAATGTATGGAGCCGATGACTTTTCGAAACGTTTTGGTTCGCTCACCTACTATATGTAAATCACTTTTCAGTCGCATTTGTCAGTTGTCCAACCAACGTCAGTCAGTTCAGTTCAACTCCACCATTTAGTGGTTGTAGATGTGTCACCATCAAGCTGCCGGACTTCGAAGCAATTTAATCAGTCACCGTGCTTATTTTTGCCAACCAATTCGGCAAGTGCATCCTGCAGTTGGCTTGGCAGGTCCCCTAGTGACGTTACTTCGCTGTCCGTCCACCTCTCATTTGATTTGTCACGCGTGGACTTCCCACCACATTGACACCCCTTTTTTTCAATACTGCCATTGTTTCGAGCCCGTTGGACTCCTCGAGTGACTATAAATCAGTTTGATTTATTTACCTCGGCTGCTCATCCATTTTTCGATTGTTGTCGTAGTTGTCGCTGCTTGTGGTTTCTCGGTTGTTGCTTGTTGAAGTTTCATTGTTGGATGACGCTAGTTGTCCCTTTATGCGTGCTTCCAGCTCTACCAGCTCTTTTTCAAGCTCCCAGTGCCAAAAGATCGCATGAATACTTCTAATCCAATTTAAAAGCGAGTCTCTGCAAGTGCCTGTATCGTGACTTTTGATTTCAAATTAAGATTATTCCCTGTGGATCGCTGTAGAAGTCTCAGTTTTGTGTTTCGGATCGATGCAAAACTATGGTTAATTTCTTGGTGTTCAGCCTGAGCTCTGAGCTGCCATCAATTATATTTCTTGAATAACAATTATTATTATTATATATTATATTTTATTTTTATTCTTATATGTATATATATATATATTATATATATACTTAATTATATTCTATTTTTCTTGCCATTCATCTATTTCATTGTTGATATACCATATGAAAATAGAAATTTTAATTTTCTTAAATTTTTTTATTTAAGATT
The DNA here is from genome assembly GCF_000001215.4 of Drosophila melanogaster. Classification (NCBI taxonomy): domain Eukaryota; kingdom Metazoa; phylum Arthropoda; class Insecta; order Diptera; family Drosophilidae; genus Drosophila; species Drosophila melanogaster. The sequence goes on from NT_033779.5 coordinate 21,803,892, forward strand.
ATTATTATTATTTTATTTTTATATTATTATTTACTGGATGCGCCGCCAACTTAGTTGCATCCTTTTAAGTAAGGTGTATCCTGACCCGCAATTTTAAAAGCTCTAGCATGTGAGTCAAAATACTCACCCCCTGTGACCGAGGCTGCAGAGTAAGTGACATAATTAAAAAGTGTCAGAGTCGTCTATGACTTCAATTAGATAGGCGGACCACTCGACCGTTTCATGAATGAGAATGCTCTACATTAACAAGCCCCCGCCGATCCCCATTTTCGGATTCTTCTTAATGAATTGCGCAAACTATCTGCGCAAAAAGACGGGAGATGGGGAGAGTCTGCCAACTGGGTCACTGCCTTATGAGTTAAAATGCAAAGAAAGAGAGGGAATCACCACCGAGAGCTAGACGGAAGAGCGGGATGGCTGGCAATGGAGACGAGTGGATTGAATGATTTATTTTTGACAGGTTTTTAACTTGAAATTAAAACGGTAAATCAATTTTTGACAGCTGAGGCTGCGACAAAGCTGCCAACAGCTCTTTTGCTAATGATGATGCTACCAACACCAGCACCACCGCGTGTGTGAGTCCGTGTCTTTTGAGTGGCGTTTGACTGTACCGAAATAAAGCGACAACTTTATGCCAGAGCGTGGTGGAATGAGAGGACTGTTCGGAACGAGTGCCAACAGTTGGCGACAGTCGCTGACGAAAAAGAAAGAAAGAAGTTGTCGCAACAAATGTTGCCGTCTCTGAATGGCTTCCTCACGCTTTCTCTGTCTCCGGAACCGGGTAGCTCTTGTCCTTGTCGCTTAGGATAGATCACATCTTGACTGATAGGCTTTATGGCTGTGGTGTGGCCTGGCAAAATAAATAAATTCACTCAGCGTTAACCAAATGATGGGTCGGGGAAGGAGGCGCACTTGATATGGATATTTACATAAATGATTCTCTGTCCCATACCCACATTTTGGCCCGCTTAATACGCTGGCATCAAGGCCATAAATTGTCTGACGCTTAATTCTCTGTCATCTGAACTGTAATAAATTAATATAAATTTCTTGTCAACCAGCTGCGAAAAAAGAATTGAGCAGAGAAGGACCAAAGAACTGTACAACAGTTCTATGTATTCATCCTCTTGTATCTGTAATGGCAGAAGATTTGAAGACGAGTCAAGTACAAGTTGACAGAGGGAACAATCAATCACCGCAATAAATTAAAAGTTTTACTTTTTGTTTAACAAATTACAGCCCAAATATGCATTGAATAACACCCAGTAGTTATGTACCTTCACGCAGACAAACCCGTTCTTATTGAAAGGTTCCTGCAACTATTGGGATATTAAAGATAAAAGAAGAAATATTATAATTTGGATATCACAAATAAATTGACAAATTGACAAATTACGATTGCTCAAATTAGCAAATAAAAAAAATATATATATTTTCTTCGTTTCATTGTTCAGATTTAAGATTTATCGCCTGGCTGAATCTTACTGTAAGCCAATATACTCCAACTGGTTCAGGTTTTAAATTTGCTTGATACCTGTTCGGAGACGGAGTCCATCAATAGTTACAACTCGAATTCCGGACGAGACAAGTTGAAGCGGAGTGTAAATCAAGAGATTGTTCACACGGTCCAGCTCGAAATGATAATTGATGCATTCAAATCGCGGTGCGAGCTGTGATTGATTATGACAGGTGTGCCCAGTCATGTGGAATCAGAAGTTGAAGTCGAAGTCGGTGCTGAAGCGAATTCCGATGTCTGCCAAAGTGATCGGACTTGATTGACAAGGAGGTCAAGTCAATCTGGGATCGGCATTAAGACTTCCGATCCGACATGGTCGTGGGGATCAGTCGATAGGAATACTGGCCCGACTGGCGACAAATTTACGCCCGGTACGACAGATCCATTAATTGATGTAAACGCAGCCGCCCCATGAGCTCCATAGAACTCCATGTCAAGCGTCTTCGTTGCGTGCGGTGGGACTGCCACTTTTGGTCGATATCGTTATGATTTATGTTTGCCCGCTTTTTTATTTCGCACACACACTCTAATTTGCGTATATGAACGAACATTCAGACGGACAGATCGCTGCATTTCCTTTCACATAAGCCTAGCTTTCTAGCCTTCAGTCTTCGGCTACTGGCTATCAATCTCTTAAACGAGACAATTTATAAATGCAGTGGTTCTACGCCAGCTGTGACTTGCAAACGCATCTCTGAAAGTATTTTGTTGCTGCATAAAATCGGGGTTTTCGGGCAAATAATGTATTCTAACGAAGAATGAACGTTAAGAAGTGAATTTGATTTTGTATTAACATTTATCTTAGCACATGTACCACGAGGTACACAAAAACGTGCGTTCTAATTTTAAACGATTATAAAAAAATGGATAACGATAACAAAAATAATTATGTTTTTGTTTTTTTATTAACATTTCTATTACCGAATTCGTTTTTTGCTTATCTATAAGAATTTTCTGCTGTTGGTATGTTGTTAAAAACGCCATTTTCCAAAAGGCTAAAACTCTGGGCTAATTCTATATTGTGTTCATCCATATTATGCTGCATCTCTCCTCTTTCTGGTGACAGCAATCCATCAACTTTTGGGGGTTGTTTTACCCGAGGTCGAGGTTTTTTCTATAGCAACCCTTAAAAAGTTATTGATTGTTGTCTGCCAGTAGAACAGAAGTGTTTGTTTTCAGCCCATAGCAAACAGACATTTTGCTTTTTTTTTTTGGAAATTTTGTGCAAACCCCGTGTCTCTCTACTGCAGCAATTAAAAATGAAAACGTGTTGACTTAAGGACAGGAGTAAGTATGGGTGCCTCAATAATGTGGAATAAAATGTTGAAACCCATTATGAACCCAAATCCAAATTTATGAGGACCATATCGCCCCGTATCCAGTTCCTAATTACTGCACATGTGATGCGCCTCATTCCCAGCACTGTCACTTAGTCCCGCTGAACCCGCTGGCAAAGCTTTACAACTTGCCATTGCTTTCAGAACGCTCCTCGTTGGCCCACCCCTGGGAAGACATCCCCGGATTCACTGGCGATGGTCCAATCCTAAAAACCTGAAACCCCGATTCTCGGCAGCTCAACGCATTTCTGGCTGGCACTCGTCTCATGTGCGGGTGTTGCGGACATATTTATGTCGCATTTGGGAACATTTCATCCTCATAAATATTATTCATGCTCTCGTTCAGTTTTTCTAGGGTTGTGGTGCTGCGGGCCCCAAACGGCCTCTACAGCCCAACACCCCACATGGATTGCTGAGCTTTCAAAAGTGGAAAGGCACGAAAAGTTAGTTATGTTGTCGACTGAGCATGTGAGGAAAATATCGAGGAATCCGTCAGATAAGTGAGAGTCAACTGTACAGAGGCCTTCCCTCTCTGTTGTACCACTCCCTCGGCGTTTCGGCCAGTAAATTGTCGAAGCGACAGCTACGAGATAAGCGCGGGAAAAGAAAAAAGAAATAAGGCGATTTTCGACCATCATCGGTTTGTTGTAGTCCTCGGCATTGGCATTGGCATCGGCAATTCCTCGGGATTGATTTAATGTTGCGTGTGATATATCACGGTCCCCTCGACATCTTGGCTCTACTTCACGCTTATCGAAGTTGCTCTTTAGGCCTGGATCGGTTCCCTCTTCTTCCACTTTGGCGTTTCAATTTTTTTGCATTATCCCCACATCTACATCTGTTGAGATGGCATCACCTTGGCACTCAGTCAGCTTTTACACATCGTATTCACTCTCCAAATGACTTCTTCTTCACCCTCACTCCGAATTTCAGTCTTTGCCATCAACTTCGATTCATTTTTCGCAGCCAATAAATCACCTATCTCAAGTTCAGCTAAAAGTTTCACACATGTCATGTGCGTCGGAAGTATATAAAAATGTAAATAATTATTATATCTGAGGGCAGGAGAACAGTTTCGTTTAAAGACTACAAAAATCCAAATCCAAATAATAATAATTAAATAGGAAGACGTCCCGAAGGTTCGCAGAACAATTTTAAGCATTCAAGCATTTTAAACGCGTTTTCTGTTCCTCTATTGAGTGAACTACAATCATAAATTTGCATTCCGATTAAAAAAGTTATAAGCATTTAAAACAGAAAACGTAGTGTATAACTATTGAGTTTTGTCATTTAATTGTCTTTGGGTGAAATGGTTTCATTATAGTTCACCTACCCTCTTAAGTTATTCGGTCACCCAACAAAAGGGTGCTATTTCGGCAGCCATTTGTGACTGCTTAAATATGTCTATTCACCTATAAAAACTTTAAACCATAGACATTTTTTGTTCTATGACTGAAATTGTTTATGAAAACCAAGTTTTTCAGATGAGCTAGGACTAATATGTAGTCCTAATTTTTAGAATTTACTTCTATATATACTTTTTATTTTAATACCTCACACTCACTGTGGCCATGTCGAAGTTAGTCCCAGCATCGATGTGGGCCGCAGTACGTCATTGGACTTCTGTAAGCGGCCCAGTCCAGCTAGAGAATCAAATTGGATTAGAGGGGTTTGGGGTTCGTTCGGTCTCCGGAGATTCGTTTCGATTTCGACATTTCGGCAGAAGTTGTGCCTTAAATTGCACTGACGTCAAGTTGGCAGCTTTCATGATTGTGTCTCTTTCACTGTTGCCTCACTGAAAGTATCACTGCTCATCTTCTTGGGCTTCGTCGTCGTTTCCTTTGGTTGGCTTGCAGGCCCGGGTTGATTGTAAAAAGTGCGAAAACGAGACGAAACACTTCTTATCTGGCGGGGCCCATCGATAGATGTCATCTTGAGTGATTTACCGTCAACTGGGAATGTTGTCTTCAATGAATTATCCCTTACCCCACTTCGTGGCCTGCTCTTCTTGTGATTTATGTATGTATATATTTGTTCACGGTACTTTTCGCTTGGCCCGAGTATCTCTTACATCAAATACATACCTACACATGTGCCGAAAGCTATTAAGCGCAGTCAAACGCCTGTCGCAGAGTAATCCGACATTAAGTCGGACTGCAAATTAATACAAATAGAAGAAGAGAAACTGCAATTTCGGAATAGTGGTTTTGGGGTTTAAATACGGATCTAGTAAAATTAAAATTGATCATACCATGTTGAAAAACGGGCACTTTAAAAAAATATATGCAGCAAGGGGATGTCAAGTGGCAGTGAAGCCGTAGAATTTACCTTCCTCAAGCCTCGCCAAAAAGGCTCCAGCAATCGGAACATCGATTCCAGAACCAGTTCGGTGCCCAAAAGAGCTCATAAATACGACAAAGTCAAATTGTTTAGTCTACTGATGTATTGTAAATGTCCAAGGAAATAAGTGGGGGCACAAGCCAGATGAAAGCAATTTACATGACGATTATTGTTATTAGCATTGACATTCCGCTTAACTGCAGTACTGGACCCCAGACAATTGCAAAACACAATCAATTAGACGTCTATATGCCCGATAGAAACACATGTCAGGGGTAGGCACTACCCCTGCAGATATAAATACGAGTGTGCAATTATTCATATTTGCGCAGATGAATACATTTAAGAGGCTTGGTGGCGCTGTGATAGAACACACTGTGAAGGAGTACCAACATAATACACAAGCAGAAAAATGTAATTACTTAATATAACTATCCTCGGACTCAAGTATCGCTTATTATATTATCATATTATTTTTTGATGTTATTGATATTGGTTTCGACAAAGAAGAGTATTTTAAACACACTTGTTAAGGGGAAAAAAGGGTATTTATCTGTTTATGGAATACGCAACGTCACTTGGATCCTCAAAAATAGATACTAGTTAGGCCCTAATTTCATAAACATGTGATTGCTCCTGGACCTGAATGAAAAGATCTTTAAAAATCATCCTGAAGTCAACGGAATGTGAAAAAAAGACCACCTACTGCACCCTCTTCGTTTACCTTTAATTTTGCCAAGATGTTTATGATTAACGTGCAGTTCATGAGTTTCATCAAACTGCCAGTTGCGTTTCACAATTCAAAGCATATAAGGCTGGACAATTTATGGGTATTCTGCGCGGGTCATTTTGATGCGGATAGATGAATTCGCGCTGGTCTTACTCTCGACGAGAAAGGCAAATGTAGCATGACTGTCGAGTAGCCGCCAGCTGAAGAAATATCTGCAGTTCATTCAGTTCCTGCAGCTATTGCCCAGCTCCCGCGACTGTTGCAATTACTCATAATATCGTTTAAATTATCGGCACTCACATTGGCCGGACTTTGTTGTACGTGTTGTTTTCTAGTTTGTGCGCTTGTAGGTTTTGTACCCCTGCTGATGAGGTTGTTGTGGCTCTTGTTTTAGCTGTTGCAGTTTCAACCCAGAAGCGTTTTACCATCAGAGAGATCCAGAGGTGCAGTGAAGCCACCTTCACATCATGAGCACGCAATCGCAGTGCCGCCATACAATGTCAGCCACATGCAATGCGAATACCAGAATGCACCACATGTGGCCACTTGGGCAAAGGGCTCGGTGCAGATCCGCGCATATGAATCCTTGGCACTAGATCAGAAAGACAGCAGCGTTCGATTTTGGTTTTGGGTTTGGTTCTACGACACACCAATAAGGGGTCTTCTATACAGTATTTATTCAAATGGAACTTCTTGAATAACGACAATAAAATACCTAACCAAAACATAAACGGTCGACATACATGTCAAATTAATACGAGCATTCACGAGCCTGGATATCCATTATACCATTTATCTGTATGACTCAGTTTACCAGTTGTCAAAATCAGAAGGCCAAACATGGATTCGAATTGGGCACACGCTTGGAAATCTGGACAACATACCTTAAACCTCTACCTCCAACTCTCGCCATGCATGAATTACGCAGAGGTAAATTTTATCTCACGATGCAACTTGCCTAACGCCGTCAATTGCAAAGTCAATTTAATGCAAAATGTGAAATGTTTTCCATCTTTTTTGATTAGCACTAAGCTAATCTTCTCGACGATGCTTCCTGTGCTGCAGCTGACGCTGGCATGACAATGGGGAGCAACGGAAGGAAGGCTATTCAGAAGGATTCGTTAATACGAGTCTGTATATTTTTTACCACAGAATCCTATCAATGGCCAGCTACAACAATGGTAACAACGATGATTGCCCAGTGTGTGGTCAGTCGCCAGGACGAATCCGTTCCAGCGCACCCACTTTGAGATTTCAGAGAAAAAGTATGTTTATTTAGAATATCAAAAACCGAAAGTAATCGATTTAATAAACTGTCATCAGCATGCGATCCACCCGGCAATATTGTATTACCGCTTGTCTGGTCCTCGGTCAGGTCATCTCAAGTCACGATAATTGCACATGTATTTCACAAAGGTCGAACAGCTAGACAATCTGATACCCATTATACCCATCTGAAAGTAAATGGTTCTCTGCTTGGAAATACCATCATCTGTTGGTATTTTTATGAACTTTTAAATCAAATGCTCAATTCGGTTTTAAAAGTTCTGGTTTCAAAAGTTCCCAAGATTAAATCGGCTAGTTATACTTATTCTACAGACAAATACACTATTGTATCCGACGAGTTATGACTATTTACATTGACTATTGGTTTGGACAACAAATTATATTGTGTTTCCTCTGCAGATAGCGCACAACCATGGTAAAGGGATATGTTTTATTTGAATGGCAGGCAGCATCTGAAATTTTTTAAAATTGTATTCCTTGGCGGAAAATTTAAAAAATTAGGCAATTGCTTTTTGGAATTAGCTTGTTCCACTGTGCAGTTCAGTAAGATGAAGACGGGGTGGACATCTTCAATGATATCTACGTGGTATCTCGTTAAGCGTTTCCATGCTAGCATCAGCAGCAGAAAATTTCATGTATGCTCTGTGAAATCCTTTATGTTGATTACATTTCTGGGTTTATTTTATTAAAAATACTCTCGCATCGCATCGCAATGCAAGGATAACACACACGCCCACTCACACCGCTATATGTGGAGAAGAAAGGAGGGAACTGAAGCGAGAACTCTGGCTCAGTCAATATTGGCAGCGTCTGGCTGCCCCTCTCAGGACATCCTGGCCGTCGTCCTTTCCATCGTACTGTTCCGACTGCCAAATGCACGTTGCGTGTTCGGCTGCAAAAATTTGCAATGCAGCCATCCCCCGGTCAGGTGGGCATCGATAAAACCCCAGCTCGACGGTTGCAAGTATGATGAGTGCACACGACCGCACGAAATGTTGCCTTGGAAGTTGAAAGCCGGTGAAGGAGGGAATGGGAAAAAAGTGGAACCGTCGGTCGAAAAACAGGACTGGACTCTTAAAAGAATTAGTTCGCTGAACAATGGCATTCAGCATGAAATAAATGCTTATATTGTGACAATTGTTTTAGTACAGAGTAAAAAACGCTATCTACAATTTTACAATTCAATTTTTATTTTTCAATTTTGTCAAAGAGCTTTTCCAGCCATTCCACGTGTCCGCGGCGAAAAAAGGAAGAAGCCCTGTCAGCTGCCACGCACTCAACACTTCCCGCATCAATTACGTCATGTTAATCCAAGTGTCCACTATATGTCCGCAAACTGACCGACCATACATCACCCACCAACGTGGGTCGTGGTTGGTGCAACATTTTCTGTTGCAATGAGCACAAAAAACAGAATGCCAAACAGCCGACATTTCAACTGTTTTGAAGACCCCTTTCCCGCTTTCTCGCATCATTGCTGCACTGCTGCACTGCTGCAGTGCCAGACAACATTTCAATCAAAGGGGCGGCGATGGGGCTTGTGGCGCCCACTGTGGAGCATCCAATTCGCAGCGTCAGCGTAACATGCGTTTGTGTCCACATCCTGTCCATGGCCATGTCGACGTCCACTTCCCCATCCGCCATCAGTTGCGATTCACTCACTCACTTCATTTCAGTCCTGCCTCATTCGCATGCAAAGGCGGGTGCGAATGAAGAGCAGCCACGCCAACGACAGAAAGTGCAGCGTGGAGGGAGTAGCAAACGAAAAACGGAAAAAACTGAATTCGATTTAATTAAAACCAATTTTCAACTTTGAGCACTCCTTACCTAGGGTTGGCTTTATACGAAGACTACCAGATACGCTTATTGACTCTATCAGTCTGGAACCCTAAACGCTTTTTTATTGATGTATTATTAAAAGGCTCGCAACTGATGCTTTTACTAAGCGGTGTTTTGAGTGCATTTTTAAATTAAATTGATTGATTATTAACTCCAGTCGATAGTGACTCCTGTGACTCTGTATTGTCGTTGCCAATGGACCCAACAGCAGTTGAGCCCGGATTCGTTTCTGTGCAAGCTGTCGGCATTGCACTTCGTTGTTTGTTCCGGATAAAAATAAAATGTTTTACATACTGATATATGTTGATTTAACCAAATCCTGGGTTTTTTGCTATGCAAAGACGATCCAGGAAGCAAACGCCTTTATTAGTCAGAATGATTAAGTCGATGAAACGTGTCTAGAAACTTTCATCAACCAACGACAATAAAGGGTTATTTTAAGAGTGACCGATTAAAATGCAAGCAAAATGTCTCTTCCGGGAAATTTCGGAAAAATCTTACTCCGTGATAGCTCATTTATGTTCAAAGTCTTTAGATATGCTATTTCTCATACCAATGTTGTATAGCTAAATAATTTCAAATATACTCACGACAAATGTACACACACAAAATATCATCAAATAGAGTTCGTTGTATTGTTTTACTTTCCCAATAAATGCTTTAAAATATTCAATTTGTTTACAACCACTTTTCCACATTACTTGATCTACATATCTAAAAAAAAAAACTGAAGCACGCGAAATTACTTAACATTTATATAGTCTTTTTGAACGGTTATCAGACACCTTAACTCACCTAACCGTACTAGTGGGAATGCACAAAAGATATTGAAAAATCTTGTTTTTCTTTTTTTTTTGAAAATTTACAAGACAAATAAAAATGTGAAAAAATATCAGAACGTTTTTCAAAAGTGTGGGCGTGGCAGTTTTGTGGGAGTTAGAGTGGGCGTGGCAAGATTGGTCAATAAACTTCTGCGTCTTTCTCTCTAGAATCTGTATGCTGAATCTCAACCTTTTTGCTTTTAAAGTTTCTGAGATCTCGACGTTCATACGGACATGGCTAGATCGACTCGGCCATTGAGCATTTCCGACCATATAAAGTATATATATTCTTGATCACGATCAATAGCCGAGTCGATCCGAGTCGAAAAAAAAAATCATGCAGAATAATAATATCTAGCCTGCGCATTTTTGTTTTAGAACGTTGCCACGCCCACTCTATCGCCCACTAGCCTCCCGCAACTGTCACGCAGAAACTCTTTAACAAGCTTTTAATTTTTTCATTTTATTGTCTTGTAATATGTTGCTTATTGCTTTAGATATTTTACTTATTTTATTTAACAATATGACAAACACACTTTTTAAATTAACATTTGAAATTTCTACGACGCACTCCGGGTACCGTACCCACAATAAGAGTAGTTTTTTTTTTAACAGAGCTGCAATACCGTAAACAGACGGGTTATGCTTAATCGAACTTTTCGCCCAATTCGCATATTATTCACGAACTTCGCCCTTTCCCCTCCGCCCGCTGTCCACGGACCATCTCAGTTTCAGCCTCTTCGCAGGCCATGCTGACTTGGCTGTGCAGTGCATTGAAATCCACTTCATTTCGGTGCGATGGCAGATCAGATTGGAAATGGGCAAAATCAGAGTGACTGCCTCGGTCGGAGAGGGAGACGGGAAATGGATGGGCGAAAGAGACGGAAGGAGGGACATGCACAGAGCCCGCGCACATTGAAGGGTATTAACAGTCATTATTCAATGATATCTGACTGCGGACACTGCAGGACAGGGACATCATCATTCGTGCGGAATGTTCGGATTCGGATTCGGATTCGCATTCGCAGTTGTAAATGGATCGATTTACCACCCACCCCTGGCCAACCACCGTTCCACGAGAGGATCAACAGACACTGGAGAAAAGGAAGACAAGTGCGGATGAACTATTTACTTGAGTGACTCTACTACCAGATCCCCGCTGATCTTATTAGTCTCCTTAGTTTGTAATGCTGCCTAATTAAACAGAGTTAAGTGTGTAAAGAAAAGTTTTGATACTAGAAATTCGATATTAATGCTAGAATAGCCTTATATCTCGGATGACTTTTATAGTTTCGTGTCAAAAAAGTGATACTAATTTATATTTGATTTTTACTTAATATTAAGGAAGTTGTACAGAAAAAGTTAATTTTTTCATACCCAATTCGATTTTTTCTGCGTGCAGCAGGACACTGGAGTTGGATGTCCTGGAATGTGCATATGCATATCCTTAATTATGATTATTGTTATTTTCGACTCCAAACGTCGCATTTAATGCAAGCTGAATCTCTCACCACCTCTCCCCTTTCCCACCGATTTGCCACACCCCCGCCGACCAACGTCTGGCTCGTTATGTTGTCATAAATTTTGCGCTTTGGTGGCGGCCAGGATCCGAATGGCGGGCCCCAAAATGACGTCTGGCCCATTAAAATATCGAACGCAGTCAGTCGACTGTCAGTCGACCCTTCTGCCCTCAGTGCCCCGCACCACCCTTTTATTGGTAAAGTGCAATATGGGGCCATTTCAAAAATACCATTATTTCCCCCACTCAGTCCTTCGCCATCGCGTCAGATGTTTTTCGCGAAGAGCTCGCCATTTCGTGTGATTTGTGTTCCTTTTCAGAAGCGGCAAAACCAAAAGCCTTAGCATCGACAACTACAGATTCCAGGCATTAGTGAGTGGGCCGATGCTGACGAAACGGTAATCTACTAAATTTACTAAAACCATCTATCTGTACAAGCAAGCAAAGGGGGAGCTATTTACATATGTCGATAGCATCAGCTGATATCGAAAACTAGGATTGGATTTAATGACGCTAAACAGTTAACATTTGCCGTCTCAGTATGACAACTTTTCAGCCCAACGACTCTGTTGTAAAAAACTGGCTGTACTTAGATTAAAAGGGTTGTTGGTTCCAGCAAACGTTTTAATTTTCCCCAATTTATATGCACTCGTAATTCTCCTCCCAATAGGTGCACTATCATCAGAGAGATCCTGTTTTGAATGGTTTCGAAAGGGCTTTGATGCTTGCTTGCACGATTCATTGAACAAACATATAAAAAATCATTAGTTTTTAGTGCGGCTGCCAAACAATCAGAAAATTGCCACTGGGAGGGGAGGAGAACCCTTTTATCCCGGCGATCCGGTTGCGGAATTGTTGCTTTCAAGCCATGTTCGATTTCGGCTTTATTTTTACGGTTCTTCCGAATTGTTTGCACTTTGTTCTTTTTATTTTTGCGCCTCATAACGTATTCAAAATCAAATTGCCTTCGCCATTCGTCCAACACGATACACTTACTTCCACTTTCAAACTGAGCAGAAAATTGAAAATAAAAAATCATTTTCGCCCAATAAAATACTGTGCAGCTCTAACGCCCCAGCTGAAATGGTTGGGGTCCAGTTCCTGTAGTTGGACTTTCTTATAGGGCTGGAGTGTGGTAATGCGTTTCGCCTGAATTGGCGGCCACTCCCCCACCGACGACGATATGTTCGATTTTTTTTCTATCAAAAACAATGTTTTCTCGCCTGTTTTGCGTTTGATTTTATTCGATTTTCTTTCCAGAAGCGAACCTTTTTTCAATTTTCCCAGTTGCACGGACGGTGGCAACCACCCTGTTAAGTGAAACGCATATAATATGGGAATTAAACATATGCCCCGGACTTTGCCAACCGATCCCCAATTTCTATGTGTAAGATTGAAGTGTCAGCAAACATATCCCAAAGCCAAATTTCGATAGTTTATTAGCTTATGGTGAAGCCATGGTCAAAGAAGACGGGTTTTTATACCTAATATCTAGAGATGCTACATTTTTTTAATTCTCAAACAAACCCTATCTTATTGGTATTTCTATTAGCAGAAAATAAGAGTTTCTATTTTATTGATTTCTGTTGAGCTCTGCAATCCGAAAACGTGTGCATATACAATACATACATACATATGTATTATGTCCGACCTTAACTCTCTGCTCGGATCGTGCTGTCAGTTCCAGTCAGTCGTCATATAAACTTTCATTGTCCTTCTGTGTGCGCTTTTCTTCGCGTTTTCCGGGCAGCAGCTACATATTCTTGCTACGTTATTTGACTAACTGCCTGACGTGTTTTCCTCACGCCGGCAATATCGTAAAATTTTACTATTATGCGTTTTAGCTGCCTTCCAGCATTTTAATACAATATTTGTTTTCCTCCATGCCCGAACACAGCGAAGGGCAAGTTAGAGGTCCTGTGGCAGGACGGGCGGGCCGGATAGAATTCATGGACATGCAACGGCGTCTGAGCAAATTTACATTCAAATGTGTTACGCTCAGATGCGAAAAGCGTCTCCTCGTCGCTGGAAAAGTACCTTAGTGCAGCCAATTCCCCGGAGCAGCATATGTTTGAGAAATGCGGCAAATGGGGAAAGAGTCCGTGTGGAAGGAGCGGGTTTTGATGAAATTTCAAAAAATTCCCACTTAGCGGCGAAATGACTGGCATTAAATTGATTTGCAAGCGATCTACATGACGAACGGAATTGTGGAGGGGAAAATTCCTATTGCGACGTGAGGGAGGATATTTGGCAAAAATCAGAATTCCTTGCACACTTGAGCATTTCATTTAGAGAGCAAATGGGAGCTGTGGAAGGTGGCGGTACGCCGGATTGGGGAGCTTGGGAGTTGGAAAGCGTGAAAAATATTCAGGTTTCCTTTGTTGCTGCTCCTCATTGGGCTCTGGGTGGTAATACAAATTTAAAATTATGCTCCTTCTTGGTGCGCAAGCCCTCCCTGCTCATTTATTTATTCCATCAGTCAGGTGGTGTGCGTGTGTTTAGTCCTTGTTTCCTCTCCACTTTCTCCTATACTTTCATAAATTGTTCCTTTGCATTTTAAGTGGTACAGAGCAGGCCGAAACAAAAAATGAATGAAATAATTTTTTATTTTATGTGTGCAACATGGGAAATTATTCTCATTGGCCTCAAACGCCGTTTCAAATATGTATTCAACATTTTCCGATTCATTTATTTTGAGGGGCACTTAAAGGCTTGACATTAACCTTTAATTTACCAGTGACACTGTGTTACACTATGTTAGCTTAAACGCGAATTGCTGTGAGTGAAACTGTTGACTAAAATTATACCACCCCTTGAGACTTGATGATATAAATAGATAGTTGTTCCCATTGGGCAATACGAATAATTAAATGAAAGAGATTAGAACATTTTTCAAAGTTGTAGGCATGAAAGTTATCGGATTGTGGCGGATTGTGAAATTAGTGCCTAATCACAACATACTAGCTTTTTTAAAGTCTAAAGACCTAGACTTTCATGCGGGAGACAGGAGGACTAGGCCAATTCCTTGCATAATTTTAATTACGTTTCACAGCATTCTGTAAAATAATTCAGAATACTCGACAACGAGTACATTGAAAAACGGACTGAGCTAAAACTTTTACGCCACACTCTCCACCACATCACGGAAAAAAGTAAGACGCGTTAAAAAAAGAACTCAGCTCTCTTTTTTGATGTTTCAACTGATGGAGGGGTGATTGATCGATCGGTCGACAGTTGGCCAAATGTCGGAGGGCCTCCGACTGATTATGCCGCGAACCTACGCCTGAAGGGGGCCGGCAACTGCGCTGCGTCATCCAAACACACGCAACGGGAAAGGAGCCAGCTAACCAGTCAGTCACTTGGAAATGCGGCAGCACTTTTGATTGATGGATGGTGACGATTGCGGCTAAGCGCTCACCGCTCACCGACCCACAGATTCAGATAGCCACCTAAGTGGGTCGGCAAACCACTTCATCACAGAAATCAAGAGGCAGTGTGCCAACAGGGTATTTGGGGATTTGTGATGGGGTTAGTGTTAGAGCAATTTTCGAATGCTCGTTTATGTCATTTCCTTTAGCGGATCGATTTTTAAAGTTACGATTTTATTAGTTTCCTTATATTATATAAGAAAGTGGCCAGTTCTAAGGCGCTTTAACAACAACAACGTGAGTAAGCTTGTTGAGTCCAGTTGCCTATTTTTTGCCTCGATCATTTGCCAAAAACAAAGTCGTGCTCCTCAAATCGTCGATCAAAACGTGAAACGGTCAGTGTCCTTATCTGCATACCAGTAAAGACTATCACTCGTTAACTGCGATGATTTGATTTGGAGTGGTAGAGGTTTCAAATTATTACTTCACACATAGTGAGTCCTAGAACTGAAAATCAACGTTACCATTGCCACATCGTGCACATCTTTTTTCGTTGAATTTTTAGATATTAATCAACTTTAAGTTAAAAAGAAATGCAACATATCTATAACAGAATTTTACATTTTGATGCGATTAGCAATCACAACACCGAATACTTTTCATTCGCACTCTCGTCCATTTAACAGTGTGACTACTTACATATTAGTTAAATAGTTGCTGGGCCTGGAACTAAGAACTGGAATTAGAACCAAATAAGAATTAAATCGAGGTTTCAGGGCCGAGAGTACGATAGCTCAGTGTTGACGCATGTATCGTCTAATACCTGATAAATCTGTCAGTTTAATGTTTAAATTGAAATCTCTCACCACGAGATCGTTTCGGCTTGAAATGCCAGCACTGAGTAATTGCTGGAGATCGGGAAGTTAGAGAGGAAAATGGAAAGCCACGCGACGGGGCACAGCAAATTCAGCGCTGGGCCAATCAAGAAGTCAACGTCTGTGTGGGGAAGTGGTAGGGGAGAAGACGGGAGAAGAAAATCCAAGCAAATCCAAGTAGAAACAAACAAACAAATCCACCAGATGCATTTGCTCTGCACAGATACAATTTAGATAATTTGTATCTCAACATTGTTGTCAGGCTGCGAGCGCTGACTGACAGATGTTTTGATTTGTGGGGGCCAAGAACACATTTGCCCCATTTCTTGGTATGCGAATGAAGTGTATTTGTATGCGGTAAATGGTGAATGCTAGCTGGTATATAATATCCCCGAGATGCGCAGCAGTGCCTCTTGAAATCAAAACAAATATCGAAAGATGCCAAGCACCCAATTAAACCGCTAGCCAGCGGAATCAGTGAGAGATTTATGAGCAATGCTCCTGGTATTTATGGCCCACTCTTGAATTCCATCCCCAGAAAGGATGGGGCCACTCGCTTGGGAGTCACTAGAGCTCAAGCCCATTAAAAGCGCATAAAACACGAAGCTAACTAAAACGTTAAACACTTGCATGTTTGTTGTTTTCGCAAGCGGGTGAAAATAAATATATCAGATCAGCAATCAATACCTGGCGGGCACTCTCCGGATAAGATTGGGATTCTGCCTGGCCAATTAACGCCATCAAATCGTCGAACACCCATCGCGATCCATTTGGGAGCAGCCAATTGAAATGCCGCATAGCAATCTGCATGAATTTGAAAGGCGTTTTTCATAATGCCCGCAAACGATTTGAGGTAGGAAAATCCCATTACGAGCTGATGTATCACATGAGCGTTGAATTTCAGAAACTATTAGATTCCGAAATAGAAAATCACTCTCTTCGCCCTTTTAAGTTTGTTTTTAGATATAGTCGATTACCTCGTCTATCAGATACCTATTACTCAGCCGGTCGCACATTGATATAAATTGCCAATAAAATTAAGGAAAGGGTAAAAGTGAAAACATTTTTAAAAATTGGGAGCATGCCTGCTGTTTGCGGCTTTTTATTGGCTTATTTACAGAAATAACCAAGTCAAATAGCAAAATAAAAAATCGTTTACACAAACTTATTGTCTTGGAGTATTCGAATAGTGATCCTGATCAAGAATATATGTACATACATATATACCTATGTATTCGGAAACTCTTCCGTCTTTCCTTTATGTATAGCATTCTCTCTTGTTTTTTATGCGTTATATCGGTAATTAGGTATATTTTGGTGAATGTGCTTGACCATATATTTAAATCTTTAAATTGCTTGTTTTAGTTAAGCATTTTATTATTCAAAGCGGAAATCTGAAAAGGAAAGAACGCATAAATCTATGGAGAATGCCAGCACGGGTACAGCAGTAAATAACACCACTGGTTAATACCTCCGATTTCAATTGTATTTGAATGGCCCAGGTCAATTGATCACTGCCACCACCACCACCCACTTAGAGCTCCGTGTTGTTTATATGTGCGCCCACAAATCAAGGCATAACCTTAAAACAATAACCCATTCATACATCAGCGTCACAGCGAGACAGTTTATTTGCTTAATTTTGTTTTATAAACTCACCTGCCTCGGCACTTGCCTTCTTTGTGGAGACATCAATCAAGCAGGAAGCAGGGGAACGCCGGCCGGAGAAATCGAAATACTAGCGCCGTTTTTTATGGAAGCCCAGAATATCACCTGCGAAAAGGAGAACGCGTGGCTCAATCAATTTTCCGAGCGGACGAAAACCAAAGCTTGTTGAATGAAAGAGCGATCGTCGGTGATCCATCCATCTACCATCCATCATAATGCGAGTTAGGCCCGAATCGAGAATTAATCCGTCAAAACCGGCCTGCGCGCGGCACATTGCCAAATTCACAATTGATCAATGGGCCTTTGCTGGCGGCAAAGCGCGGTCAGCAGCGGTAAACCTTCGCCAGGCTTTGGCCACTGGTCAGTAAAGGCAAAGAAACAGCTGAGGAGCGGAGCCCCAAAACAAACGAGGCAAATTAAGTGGTTTAAGGCGCTAAGACCGTTGATGGATGTGCCGCTGGCAAATGCCATATAAAGATATACCTGTGCATGTTATCAATTACAAAGAGGCAGCGCCCACAATCGGACCAATTAGCCAGTCAGGGCAGTCAGGCCAGTCAGCGGTGATCAAAGGGTTTCACGCCGCTTTCACATTTGAGCCGTTGCCGTTCCGCTGGCGCCCACAACCCACCGCCCACCACGCACCCACCCAGCGCTCGAGGAATTGGGAAAATGGGGTGGCCACCTTTACTCTTTCTATCCAATCCGACCTTCGATCCGGCAGCCATCGCTCCACGCCACTGGATTTGCATCTGGCGCTATTAGCACATTGACCGAACAGCCCAAAAGCCGAATCGCACTGGCTGAGGTCATAGTTATAAACGACGGTATCGGGTCCCAAGCCTGATGGTTTTTCCCTTGCTCGACATCGTCGTATCGATAATTGGCGGCGCTATTGGGGGATTGGATGGATGGACAATCCCCGACTTCTCCACGACTGGAGGCGTCAAAATTACATCCACTAAGTCTGGTGTATTATTGGATCATATAGCACGTTTCGACATCGGAAAGAAAGGCGTATTGTGAAACAGTTATGTCTTGATAGAATTTGTTAATTTGATTCCCTTTACAAACAACAGTACAACAAAAATTGTGAACTCAGCACATAGTTAATATACCCATAAAACCAATTAAATATTTTTTATTTATTGCAACGATCTATTGATCTATCTATCATTACAATCCTTAAATCACAAAAGGCAATGAAAGCAATCCGTAGCTCTTACCAACTTCGTGCTACAAAATTGTATACATTTTTTCAAGTTTTTGAACTTTTTAAATATTTATTTATATCATACTAAATAGCCCACACTATACATTCATAAGTAGCCCCTTTATATGTTTTATTATGGTTTTCAATGTCTTAGGCATTGACAGCTAACTTTTTTAATGCTGCTGATCTATCTACCATAAAATCATTATGTTTCATTCTGCGTGTTTAGTAACTTTGGTCAACGAACCGGGCCAAGACGGTTATCGCATAAAAACATACTCAGTTCGGAGGAGGGAACACATCATAAAGCCGAGCGAGCACTAAATAAAATCATATCACAATTTTTATTTCTGGCTTGTCCAAGCAGATTGAACGCGATCGTAAAGATCGGACCTGCATGTGTCGATGATCATTTGTACATGCGTAGCAAGCCCGATTCTGGGGCGTAACCAGATGGGCTTTGATAAAAAGCCAAACATATTGGAGACATTTTGAGATTTTACGACCACACTAAACACGACATCGGGCAGCATCAGAATCGAGGGGGAAATACTTTCCCAAGACTTTCACATAAATAAACAGCAGGCCGAAGATGCACAGGAAGGGCTCGATCGCAGAATGTGACGAGCGATTGCCGCCTGCGAGTGTCAATATAAAGTAACAACTTTATTGAACCTTATTTATTCGAGGGCGACCCAATAAAATGGGCGACTTTATAATGAAGCTCATAAATAACGCTTGGCCCAATAACAATGCCATCCAAATCGAGTCCCGAAAGAAACCTGACTGAAAGCCAACTTACTCGAAGACCTCGAAGAAAGGCGCAGGCGCAGCACGCAGCCGACATCATCATCCCATCGACGCTTGGCATCGAGGATGTGGATGCCGATTGGGACGGGATGCTGTCGTTTTGATTGGCGACTACTGATGCGGATAGTGATCGGGCTCTTGGAGCTGCGTGTGAGTTCTGGCATAGGAGTGGAAATACAGTTTTGGCGAACATACCATTGTGTTGATATCTCACAATGTAACCTAAGATATTATAATATTGTAATAGAATATTGTAACTAAGTAAGATTTTCACTAGCCCTAGCTGCACATTAGCATTTTAACCTGCACAATATATACTTCCGCACGAAAGCATACAATTAAAAATAATAATCATGCTTTTACCTTACCACAGATCGTTTCCATCAAGTAAAAATTGTTGTCTTGGCATTGCCAGGCTCAACAGCGAGTCGATAACTTTCAAGTCCACTTTTAAATGAAACGTCGGAATGTCCTAAACTCCATTTCCCTGGTGCGGTGACCTCGCCCTGTAAGAGCCATCGGCTTTGATGCCGTTTAATTTACCGCCCAGTTTGTCGATTGATCCAGTAGAGCTTAACAGAACCGCTCATAAGTTTGCAGCGCCTGGTTTTTTGTTGACTTCGGCTTAACTATTTTCCGGAAGCGTCGATACCATATTTTGCTGTAGAGCCGTTAATCCAAGCTGTTAAATATATGAACAGGGCCGTACTATTTTATCCTTAATTTTTTGTCGCAACTCGTGGCAGTATTGGCTGATGTTGTGCCGATTATTTAGAGGCCAGTTAAAGCTAAATTGTGCATTCTATGCAATGTCACATCAGCCGACATTCTAGTCGTTACATCTGCTTTCGATGTTTCGATTGATTCCCTCTTCTATCCATTGTTTTTTTTTTTTAACATATTTTACACATATTGTTTAATTACCTATTGATGACACTGATAGGAATCCAAACAAATGTATAACGGAGTAAATGTTGTTATTTTGTTTTTGTTCCATTCAAAATTTTGATTAAGACGAACCGGGAGGAGAAACCAGATTTCGGTTTCAAATTGACATCAAGAGTCGCTCTAAGATCTCTAATGATCAATTTGTGGAATTTTTCTGGCAGAGAGTGGCGCTATAAATTTCACATTTATAATTAACAACTTCTGAAGCTTTAATGTGTTTCTCTTTCGATTGTCTTCTTCTTGCTTGCGCTTTTTGATTTCTCACATTCGTATTGAATTTATTCGTTGCCCCGCTCTTTGTGCTATTCAGTTTTATGATCTTTGCTAATTGTAATTTATTTGATTGATTTATGGAATGAATAAATATTGCCACAGCCAATCGCAGACGAGTTTCGCAATAAAACGGAGACATACATAAGTTTATCAAGTGACCGAAAATGTTTTCGTCCATTCAACACGTGGATCGCTCTATGGATGATTATAATATTATATGTGTGAATTTTTCCGAATATTTCGTAGCTCATCGAAGTAATATTCAAGCTTAAGCTGATATTTCTTGGTCGAGATTTACAACTCTTAATAATTCAAAATTGGATGGCGTTGGCTGAAAGAGTTAATCCCTCTGCACCATGAAATCTGCCTATAAAAATAAATCCGAGGCACTGCGGCGATCAAAATCTTAAGCAGAATCGTACCCGCTGCAAATAAATCATGACGCTATTCGTGGGCGAATTGTCTTATATCTTTGTGCAGTTGTACATATGTATGTACATATATCTTGTAGGTCCGTAGGTGTATTTGGGATCATCTGCTGAGTTGTCATCCGCTCGCTCAGCCACCGAAATGAACGGAAACAAAAACGTTGACACTCGGACACTGATGACTGCAGCTCGCCACCTACTTTGATAATTTATAAAAATATTCATAATATAATATTTGCAGTTTTAAGCTTTCCTTACACCATTCAGAGCATACTTATTGAGTGGTTAAGCAGATGATAGCCTGTTCACGCTCCTCTAATTAATTGTCCATTATTTGATTTGACGTTTTGCCACTTTTGGATTGCGTCATAGTGTTCAATTAACAGTGGAAAATGATATGGTCGATTTCCTCGACTATTAGATAGGAAAGCGATGAAAATTGTTTTTTTTTAGAGTTTATATCATTTATTATTATTCATAAGTCAGTAGGAATCGTTCAGGAAAATATTTAAAAATTTTCTTGGCATATGGATAAAATGCCAAAAAAAAAACGGTCAGATTAAAAAATATTGAAAATCCAAACAATTTCTAACATTGATGGCGTGACAGCATTTGGGTGTTTTGTTGACGTTAGAGGGAGGAGTGGCCAATAATAAAAAGGCAAATAATAAAAATAAAATCACTAATAACTAATTGTCCCTATACGATTAGCATAGTGCAAATGAGAAAAATGCATAGGAAGCACATACTGCAGGACATTCTGCGTGACAATAGTCTCGAATGCTGTTGTAGCTTTAGTGAATTCGAATTCCACATAATAATTTATCAAACGAATTTTAATGATCGAAAGCATAAAAAATTAATGGGGCGCAGCAAAATCAATAGATGACCCATCGCGAAGAGATCTCTCTCACAGTGAAGGCAGGAGAAAGAATATTTAATAAAAATTCCCAAATCAAATTATAGAATCGTAAAAGTATTTATTACCACGGAGACCAAGAGGACTCAGATGGGGATGATACTGGAGCCCCAAAAGCAATGCTCCCGCCCCAGCACCTCTTCTTTAGGTTTGAGTGGATCCACGTGATTTGATTATTATCGGTTAATTGGTGGATCGTTAAATCTTTTACGATTCGTTTCTCAGCCTTTAACGGAGCCCGTTCTGGGAGCAACAAGTGCAGCGAGGATTCCCATTGGATGAAGACTCAGTAAACAATAAAAACAGCGGCAAAAGCAGAAAAAAACGAGCGAGTTTTTCGCCATTTTCGAGTTTTATGGCTCCACCAGGCATTCGTCAAATATTGGTAGATTTTAAGTTCGGATTTTGATAGTGTGGGTTTTTCGTCCACTAATGAAACTTACGCGCAAATATGCAAACCAAATCATCATGTCATCATTAAATCAAAGAATAGAATGAACACCCTTTATAATAGGAGTCATATGTCGAAACAAAAATTGGTATGGTTAAATATTGTATATGCAAAACGAAATTTAATTAGCCTCAAGGAATTTAATTGCATACCAAAGTTATAAATATCGATAAAAACTGGCAAAAAATTAAAGAGATATTATTTGTACATATGTATGTATGTATGTACATGTACTTTACACTAACGCATGTCTCCCTTATTGTGATGCTAACTTCTGACTTAAATCAATATACAGCTGTGTTCATAAAAAATAGCAGTGCTTTGCACCTGCGAGTTTAATATAGAAAAATCCTATGATTTACAGTTTTGATGGGCTTTTTTTTATAATATCATTAGGTATTTAATTTCCAACAATTCAACAAAAATTTCACACTTATTTCTTTAATAGTTTTCTAAAATATAGATCAAAACAACATAATAGGCAGATATTCTGGTGTTCACTGAAAGAGCAGTGCAATAAAAAAATATTAACAAAATTCAATTTGACTTAAAACTAACAGTTTTTCTTATTAATGTGTTGGATAGCCTCTGTTAGCCACCACCTACGCGGCTTGGAGTCCACCAGGTCCTGGCAACGTTTGGGGGGAATTTTTGCCAATGCATCCTGCACAACTTGCCAAATCTGAGCCTTAGACGTCGGGGAATTATTCGTCACATATTGTATAATGTCCCCCCACAGGTTTTCAATCGGGATTAAATCGGAAGATGGTGCTTGCCACGGCATTGCATCTATTCTATTTTGGGTGAACCTTTTCTTAACCGATTTGCTTCTGCCATTCGGATCATTATTCTGTTGGAATTTCCATTTTAAGGGCATATTATAATAAGAATATGACAGTAAGACATCCCTTAGTATATTTACACATGCGTTTTGGTCTATAATACCATAAATCATATGTTATGGACTCATACCATTGTAAAAAATAAACAAGCCCATACCAGTATTGCAGGTCCACCGTGATTGAAAGTCTTCAGTGGGTGTTTTGGGTGGTACTCGGTGTTTGGAGGTCGTCAGATATAACCATATGAACCAGTTCCACCAAATAGCACTATTTTTAACACATCAGTCCAGGGGATATTACGCCATTTGGAGACTGGCCAGTTTAGGTGGGTTTTAGCGAAGTTTAACCTTGGCTTAAAATGCCTTGGGCTAAGTAGGGGCACCTTTCGTGGACTCCTCGCAACTAAATTTTGATTCAGTAGTCGTCTCCGTAAATATGCATAGGAATCAAGGCAATGCTCGGTTACCGGTTGATAATTTTATAGAATAATGTATATAATGTTTTATAATGTAATGTATTATAATGTATCGAAAGTTACTATTTTATACGTTTGTCAATTTATGTGAAAAAGTACATGCAATATATAAACTTAAGGTAACCAGGGTCGGCACAAAGAAAAATATTGTAGATGCACTTATTAGACGTGATCTTGAGTATTAATGATACTAGTATTTAAATAGTATTCAATGCTGTCATCTTTTAGACTGTATAAAGGCACTTATTAAACCAAATTTGTACTTCATTCGGCTTTATACTTTCATATGTACATCAATGTTCTTACACAGCCTTACATTCACGCATTCACAAACATTGACACCTTGCCATGAAAACTAATAAAATCGCGGCATTTTGGCACATTTTCAGAGGAAAGAACGGCCGGAGTGTCGCTAATTCAATTGTTTTCGCAGCCAAAAAGAAAAGTGGAATGGGTTGATTTCAAGTGAAAATTGCCCCAAACCACTTTTCCACTTTTTCACTCTCCTACTCGCTCGCACAGCAATGCAACGAAACAAAAGAAGCGAGATCCACGAAGAAGCTGCAGAAAGGCGAACAAAAGTTGACAGCAGAGGGTATGAAGGAAGGTGAGCGAGAGGGAAGAGGCTAAAAGTGACGAGGGCGAAAAGCTCAGAGAGCAACAACTACTGTTTATTTTGAAAAGAAATAAAAACAGAGCAGGGACCGACACAGTTTGAGTGGCTGCGAGCAGGACGGCGCATGCGAGTGAGAGCATTTTTGTTAAACTGTCATAAATCTTAATTGTGATGGAATCGGATTCGGAATAGGACAAAAGAAGGGTGACGAAACGACAAAACAGATTTCACACACTTTCGGAGCAAGCGAGACGGAGCGGTCCCACAACGCTATCTCTTTCCCTAGCGATTTCCCCTGTTTCAGTTCCAAGCGTTCACTTGCCAGCACAGGGGAAAGTCTGCGCTCTTGTCGCTCTCTCTCTCTCTTCTCTCTCGCGCTCTCTTTTGGCTACCCATCGGTTTCGGGTTCTTTTCGCCAAGAGTCAGTCAGTCGACAAGAAACCGTTACTGCGTACGATCGTGCGAAAAAGCTCGGCGCACTTGGAAAAATCGTACGGTAATTAGTTAGCCGAGTGCCGGCGAGTGCGAGCGAGAGAGTAGCACATTTAATCACGCTGACAGCCAGCTTGTCCTGCAAGGGTGTGGGTGGCACACACGGCACACACAACACACACACAAGTGCGCAGCCGTCGCCAGAACGCAAAATCGAATCAGAAATTGCCGTCGCCAAAACGCGGGCTTCGTGTTTGCTCGTCAACAGCAGCGCAGCTTCCAATCGCTGCGCGTCCGTCGCGTCGCTTCATTTTTTCATCCGTATCAATCAGTGAAGGCAGAGCAGCAGCGCCCCGTTGTTGTTGTTTGTCAGCTTGACAGCGACGGCAGCGCAGCAGCAGCGCACCGGCAGAGCACCGCAGCAGAGGCTAGTGACGAAGGAACCCGGCCAGCGGGATTCAATCGCCTTTGGACTTTCGTTCGAGTAGTGACGACGAATCCGGATGAGAAGACGCACGCATCGCGACCCGCGGTTCCGCCAGAACAGTGAATTCTCAGTTTAAAACGCGTTTTTGGGGGAGGATAGAACGAGTGTTTTCCAGGCCGCCATCATATCTAGTCAAAGAAGCAGAGGTTTGATACTCTCGAACGCAAATGCTCGATCAAGACTGAAACATACGAGAAACATACAACTACAAATGGTTCAACAAAGTATACGTAAAACTACCACAAGCTAAACAAAATATACCACAAAAATATATTTATTACCAAAACTAAAGATAAACTATTGCAAATATTTACATTAAACGGTATTTAATTCACCAAAATTACACTACATACATAATGTAAAGCCAGTTACTTAAATCAACAAACCTTAACGAAGTATACGATTCAATGCAATTAATAAATTAAATTTAAATCAACACAAATTAGGAATTAAAAATACAAACGCCTCGAAACGTCATTTTTTGTCTGACATACGAAAGTTTATAAATTACAAAATCCAAAAAATATAAATTAATCAGTTATACGCTGCAACAACAACAAGTTATACTACAACGTACCAAGTGCAAAACAATAGATTATATGATCATTGTGTCAAACTAAAGTTAAGTTCCAAAATCCAACTAAAATCCTCGTTGTTTGCTCCAAAAAGAGCAAACCATCCAAGTTCCAGCAAACCGTCAAAATTCAGCAAAATTTAAAAATGTTACACGAGGCTCTGATGCTCGAGATCTACAGACAGGCGCTAAATGCCGGGTAAGTGTTATATGGAAGATTATTTCCATAGAACAGTGAAAGATGTAGAATTAAGAAAAAGATTCACATGGCCTTATTCGGGGGATTCAAAAATGTGACTACTCTGGGTATGAAGGATAAACGAACTGAGATTTTACTACCAAAGTGCATCAAAGTGTTTTTCATTATGAAATAGTGAAATATTGAATTCTTAACTAAAAGTGGCCATACTCAAAATATTCACATATAAAATAATTACATTCATCTCATTCAGTTAATATTATTTTTTTGCAATTGCTTTTTATGTGCGTTCAAGTATCTGGTTAAATAGAATATTATATATACCAAGTATATACGACATATATTGAATATAGAACGTTTTCAATCAAAATCAAAAACCATTGTCATTGTGAACTGATAGCCGAACTTGTTGAAATAGTATTGCAGACTCTCAACCACAAATCGGCCAAATAAATATATCAAGAAACTATGATTTCATGGCATTTGATGATTGGCATTGGCGGTTCGGCGTAGTCGCACACCTGTCGTTATAAATTCAGCGCCTCGCCAATAGCGCGCCCATATATCACAACACCCACCCGCAGAACCAAGAGTACTGAGTTCACGACTACGAGTCCAGACCCTCGGATCGGGAAAAGCAGAACTTGATTTGAAAAGGGTGGCTGGCAGGGG
Organism: Drosophila melanogaster; assembly: GCF_000001215.4. NCBI lineage: Eukaryota > Metazoa > Arthropoda > Insecta > Diptera > Drosophilidae > Drosophila > Drosophila melanogaster. The sequence goes on from NT_033779.5 coordinate 21,830,531, forward strand.
AAATCCGAAAATAACAGAAAAATCGCCATAGTTCGATGATGGGATACTAACTTGGGGTAAGCGTTTGTGTATCTGTATCTGGGTTTCTCTGAAATTATGATTAAACAAGTTCAAGATATTTTTCGAACTCGCTCTCGAACAGTCACTCGAGTGAGCCTGAGTCTGAGCAAATTAACTGAAGGCTAAAAACGGGTTTTATGACACTATATTTGCGGGGGCGAGGGTATTCGGGGGTGCATCTGGAGTATTAATAATAAAGTGCGACAAATTGTCTCGCTCTCGTTTGATTTGCATGCAGATACACACGAATTTTCAAGATTTTCCAAGGCGATGACGTAGTCGAATTGAATAAATCATGCGAAAAAGTGAAAAACTCAAAATACGCTACGCTCTGCTTGCCATCTTTTCCATTCTCCACCCCCTCCAATTTCCCCGTGTGCGCCTATTACCGGAGAGATTTATGTTCACAATTTGCCGCTGGCGTGTGCGTGTGCGTGTGGCTGTATCTCCGGGTGCATGTGTATGTTTAGTAATATTTACTCTGCTACCTTAACGGATTTGTCGTGCCTTAGATTTGCTTTAACAGGGACAGTGTGTTGTATTCGGCACAAATAGATATACTGTTATTAATAACCTTCATTTCGCAGTATATAGTAAAAATATACTAGGGAATAAACATTTTAAACAATAATTCTACTATAAAAAAATTCAGATCGGTCAACTCATATTTATTTATATTCTCACCTGAGGTCCAACCAACTCTCCCATATCACACCAATGGGTGTACTCCCACTATTTTAGTTAGCCTGAGCGTTACGGGTGCATATCAATATGCAACTCTCTCGATTATTAATGAGACATTTCAACTTGTAATTAACTGCACTTGCTGGAGTTGCGTATAAATCATTTTGATTTAAGCCTAATCGAATAACGAGATTTCAGATTATGATATGCTGGCGGAGAAAACTCGTTGCCAAGTATTTTATACTAGTCAAGCAAAATAATGGAGAAACGAGCCGCTAAATGGGTTGTTTGCGGGCTCAATCGCCCCTTGCAATCTGGATAGCTAATTAGCGGTGAGTGATTGCGCGGTGTGTGTAATAACTATCTTTGATAAACTGTCACCTGGCAGGTGACTGAGTTCAAAATAAGCTGCACATGAATCAGATTTTGTTCCGACGTTCCTTAAGATATCATCAATATTGCGCTAGGCCGGATTTGTTAGTAAACAATCCATCAATTAAACACTGACTTTCTGATAGGGCCCAGTGACAAAACTCCTCCGAATCAAACAACTTAATGCCGGTTAAGAATTTCATTTTTCGGTGAACGATCGCTCGTCACACAATAGCACATGACAATTACTTGATATTCGACGCTTCGACCAACTTAGGCAGATTTTACAGGCTGATTTTCACGTTCAAATATTGATTAAGTTTGGTTATTTCCGTCCGTTTCAAATGCAAACCCAATCAGCAAAGCACAATGCGCACCCACACACAAATACAAAGTTATTATATAGAGCTATCATCAAAAATTTATAACCTTTGCATATACTTCAAAGTTAATCAGACAATCATTCAAAATAAGCTAAACGGAATCCGCTGAATTATGTTTCTGTGAAATATTTTCTAAGCAAACAATCGGTGCTATAAAAATTATAAGTGGTTTTGATTTGAATGTTACACACTTGAACAAATGTAGGAAATAAAGTTTAAAGATTCGGTTTCTCTGATGGCAAATTATTTTCCTTATTCTTTTTTTTGTTTTCTCTGCTATGAGGGCAATAAAATTTGTTTATTCCATCTCTATTTATGCACATTTTTCAACAGCCCAATTAATTTATTCAAACCATGAGGAATTTGTGGTCGGTCAGCCAAACGATAATTGCCTCCAAGTTTGTCAAATACTTGAATCTCTTCTCGGATTCCGATTTTTGATTATGATCGGCATTGCTCATAACGCACGCCTAAAGTCTCGAATTAATCGCCATTGTTTCATTTGGATTTTTACTACCCATGTTGGAGGGGGGTGTGTGTGTGTTGCCGACTAAAACACATCTGCGTGCGCAAGAGTTTTATTTTTTCTATTCGGGTTTGCCTTATGGCGCTCAGAAATTTGAATAACAAATCGAAATGTTGACATATGTTTGCCATTGATGGCATTGTAGGTTCCCCTTGCCGGCGAATGATTTAGCACAGAGCGAAGCCAAATAAATAGTAAACCGCACTATAACGATTTCCAATGCTTTTGATTGCTTATCTACCGGTCTCATCCGGAGAAATGTTTGGCCTGCGAAAGTCAAAGGCGGTTGGCGAAAAGGGGCGAGATAGCTCTGTCGTTTAAATTGTTTTCTAATTCAGATATTCAGAGGTGATAGATTGCTGATTAGGTCTAAACGATTAGCTTAATTGTCTGAATGCGGCGAATGCGAATAATAAAATGAAAAGTAAAACCCCCTATTGATGCGTTACACGTTCGTTTTTTTTTTCGTTCGATGGCTATTCTTCTGTTTGGTATTATTCCCCCCATCAGTAATTTCATTTTGAATTCCATATTAATCAATACTTCCTATAGTGCAACAAATATCATGCCACTTACTGCAATAATAAGCATCTATTGTTCTTAGGAGTTCTTATGTTGGCATAATCAATCCTGGGTGCGCGGACTTAGATCCGTACTATAGTCTTAAGCTTTTATTTAAGCAATTGCTATTGCAATATTGAGTTATTGCAACTTATTTGAGTTATTTATTTTGAGTTATATTTTTAAAGTAAAATTTAATAACTGAACTTCAAATTAATTATTAAAATCATTAATCACCATTATTTTATTTGCAGAGCTCTGCCCACAGCTCGACCACGTTCCACTGAGTCGGCGAATTCCAGCGAGCGGTGTCCGTCACACGACTCAAACTCCTCGGAACATGGTGGTGGTGCTGGCAGCGGCGGAGTAGGTCATCGGTTGGACGCAGCCGCTCTATCAACCGGGGTGATGCCCGGAGAAGGGCCCACCACTCTGCACTCATCATTTCCAGCAGTTCCGCAGTCCCTGCCCTCCCAGCCGCCCTCAATGGAGGCGTACCTGCACATGGTGGCAGCAGCCGCTCAGCAGTATGGATTCCCTTTGGCCGCTGCTGCAGCGGCTGGGGCGGGTCCACGGCTGCCACTCCCACTCGCTAATGAGGCGGCGGCTCCATTTAAGCTTCCCCCACAGGCTTCGCCCACTGCATCGAGTAATAACTCGGAGGCTCTAGACTTTCGCACCAATCTTTATGGAAGGGCGGAATCGGCTGAGCCACCTGCCTCTGAGGGCGAGGAGGAGGAATTCGATGACGGTGCCAACAATCCACTCGATCTCTCTGTAGGTACCCGGAAACGGGGTCACGAATCGGAGCCTCAACTTGGTCACATTCAGGTTAAGAAGATGTTCAAGTCAGACAGCCCACCCGCGAATTCCGTGGCTTCACCCTCAGCCAGTCAACTGTTGCCAGGAGTTAATCCTTATCTTGCCGCTGTGGCAGCCGCCAATATTTTTCGAGCGGGTCAATTCCCTGACTGGAATAGCAAAAATGATTTGGTTGTGGATCCGCTGGAAAAGATGTCTGATATTGTAAAGGGTGGAGCGAGTGGAATGGGTACCAAGGAAAAAATGCACTCCTCCAAGGCCACAACACCACAGGCAGCATCTCAGCCGCCAAAAAGTCCGGTTCAACCAACACCCAACCAAAATTCCGAATCCGGAGGAGGGTCCGGAGGCGGTGCTGCTGGTAGTGGCGCAGTGACCAAAGCGAGGCATAACATTTGGCAATCGCACTGGCAAAACAAGGGTGTGGCCAGTTCGGTGTTCAGATGTGTGTGGTGCAAGCAGAGTTTCCCTACCCTGGAAGCCCTGACCACCCACATGAAGGACAGCAAGCATTGCGGCGTGAATGTACCACCTTTTGGTAATCTGCCAAGCAACAATCCTCAGCCGCAGCACCACCATCCAACTCCACCTCCACCGCCGCAGAATCATAACCTCCGAAAGCATAGTTCAGGAAGCGCTTCCAATCACTCACCATCGGCAAATGTCAAGAATGCATTCCAATATCGAGGGGATCCACCCACGCCACTACCACGAAAATTGGTTAGAGGCCAGAACGTTTGGCTTGGCAAGGGTGTGGAACAGGCCATGCAGATCCTTAAGTGCATGCGGTGTGGAGAGAGCTTCCGATCTCTTGGCGAAATGACAAAGCACATGCAGGAGACCCAGCACTACACGAATATCCTATCCCAGGAGCAGAGTATATCTATCAAATCAGGGAATGCCAATGCCAACTCAGATGCCAAGGAGAGCCACAACAGTCTGAGTTCCGAAGAAAGTCGCACTCTCAGTGCTGTCCTCACATGTAAAGTGTGCGACAAGGCTTTTAATTCTTTGGGTGATTTAAGCAACCACATGGCCAAGAACAACCACTATGCAGAACCGCTCCTACAGTCTGCGGGAGCACGAAAGCGACCAGCTCCTAAAAAGCGCGAGAAGTCCTTGCCAGTACGCAAACTTTTGGAAATGAAGGGCGGATCAGGAACGACGCAAGAAGATCATTCAAACGAAAAAACCTCGGTGCAAGGAAAACCAGGCTTGGGACCTGGTGGAGGCGATAAAAACGATGCTGCCCTTTTTGCCGAACGCATGCGACAGTATATTACAGGGGTAAAAGCTCCAGAAGAAATTGCCAAAGTAGCTGCTGCCCAACTCCTAGCGAAAAACAAGTCCCCAGAGTTAGTGGAGCAGAAGAACGGCGGCAGCGCAAAGGCTGCCGGTGCCTCGTCTGTTTTAAGTGCCATTGAGCAGATGTTTACAACCAGCTTTGACACGCCACCCAGACACGCCAGCCTGCCAGCTAGTAGTCCATCCAACTCATCCACCAAAAACACTTCGCCCGTGGCCTCCAGCATACTGAAACGATTGGGGATCGATGAAACTGTGGACTACAACAAGCCATTGATTGATACCAATGATCCCTATTATCAGCACTATAGATATACAAGCAGCGAAAGGAGTGGCAGTGAGTGCAGTGCAGAAGCCAGGCCTAGATTAGATGCACCGACTCCCGAAAAACAGCAGCAAGGAGGAGGGCATGACGAGGAATCTTCAAAGCCAGCAATAAAACAAGAAAGGGAAGCGGAGTCGAAACCTGTTAAAATGGAGATCAAGTCTGAGTTTGTTGATGAGCCAAATGAAGCCGAGGAGACATCCAAAATGGAGGCAGCTGTGGTAAATGGAAGTGCCACCAATAATAACAATAATATTGTGGAAAGGAGTTCCCCAAAAACACCGTCTTCGGCAGCAAGTCCTCAGACAAGGTTGCTACCTCCCCGAAGCCCTGCCGAGAGTCAGAGATCAGTTACTCCTAAATCACCCGCTTCGAGCCACAAATCGTACGATGGGAGTTCGGAAGGCACAAAGAAGTTTCCAAGTGATTCCCTCAACGCATTGTCATCTATGTTTGATTCCTTGGGTAGCAGTGGGGCCGGTGCTAACTCCAGAGCTAAGCTAGCAGCCGCAGCTGCTGCTGGAGGATCAGAATCTCCAGAGAACCTCACCGCCGGGGGGAACTCCTTGGCGGCCTTGCGACAATTCTGCGTGAAGAAGGAGAAGACCGCCTAAGTCCGCGAGCTGAGACGAAAAGAGAAACCGAATCATTTGCCTTGTTTTCGTTGTTTCGAGCAAAACGCATTTTCAACATTTTTTGGTTTGTCAGCGCCTTGCCTTCGCCCCGAATCTAAACACCCTCCCCCAGCGCCAGTCGGGGTTTTGAGTTCAGGGTGGCTTTGGCCTGGTGAACCGAGATTCAAGTCAAAGTGCCACGGATAGAGCCACTGGATGCATCTGTCTTTAAAAGTATGGCGGGCATGATTTGTTTTAACTGGACAAAGGAACAAGTATAAACAGAAGAATCCGCCTTGGAAACTGGGAAATTTTGCGATGATTGTGACGATTGTGTTAACGACTGTACAGAATGGTATAATACTCGATACAGTGAGGGTGCTATCTTGGCCCAGCATGATTCCTGCCACGTTCAGTTCCACTGGCCCTTCAGCAAGCCCTTAGGCCTACTTTTTCAAGGTAAGTTTTACGAAAGATTTAATGGTAGTTGTTTAATTTTAATTATGGTTTTAGTGTTCGTAGATTTGTATTGGGAGTTTGAAATCTAAAATAAGTCAAAATTAGACAGAGATTTGTGCTCTATAAAAACGATTTACTAAGAATTCCCTTCTGTTTTTTTGTTTTACCATTTTAGGATAGAAATCAGAAAGCGCCATTTGAATTCCTTGAAAGACTGGTTCTATCTGCTGATCGGAGATTGAACGGAAACTGGACGAACCCTACACCCGAAAACACGAGTCCTTGTTGGGGATGTCACATGCCAAGGCGAAAAGATATAAAATTGGATAAGAAAACATTGTGATCAAATACAAGATAAAAGTTTTTATGCAACTATTAAGAGATTATGTATTGGTGGGGCAAAACGGGACAGTTAGATAAATGGAAACAGTTCTCCTCCTTCGCTTTGGGGTCTTTGGCAATTTTTGGAATTACCAGCATAAGCTAAAGCGGAACTACCACAATCACAACCAGGGGATAGAAAGAACATCGCCATTATTGCCGCTTTCTGAATTACTTTCGACGGTTGAGGGGTTGAAGACGCAGTGGAAAGGCTGCTTGATTGATCAGTGATGGCTGAATGTAGTCTACATTGCTGGCCCGGTCCATTTCCTCATGTGCTATTTCCACATTCACTGGCTGAAAAATAATATCCGGGTGCCATATGTGCCTCCCGTTGGGCATCCCAGATATCAAAAAACGCACAAATCTCTTGATACTTACGTTGTTGATCTACAGTGTTATATATCGCCCTTTTTGGGTTCAGTTTTATATCGCGTACCAAGATTCTTCTCTTAATATTGCAAATCAGAGCGTGTTCCAACTTACTAGTTTCTGTGTACCTATGTCCTCAATCAAACACATTTTTGATAGAATAACAATAATATTTTACATATTTCGAGCCTGAAATATTAAAGTTTAAATATTATGATTTTCTATTTAAATGTAGATTAGTTAATTGAAACGCGTTTATCACGGATCATAAAACACCAACATATTAATTGGTAAATCAATAGTAATTGCAAAGGGTATTTCCATGTGTTGAAAATTCTCCAGTACTTAAATTGCCGGATGAAGGCAAAATTGGAAATGCCGCCGGCAAATGAACGTTATAATGACACAGAAGTCGAACTGCAGTCTCTAATAATCTAGACTTCTAATAATCTAGGTCTTGAAGAAAACGAAACTTTCATTCATGTTCCTTTTCTGAATGAAAGCTTCATAATCGTGACCTTAGAGACCTTTGTTCGGCCATCAGTTGCCGCATATGTGGACACATCGATTCTCAGCTTGGTCGTAACTCCTTAGCTGCAAGAGCCAAGCCACTTGGCCAAGTGCTCCCACAAATTTGCACTTGTGATGAACGTTTTCGGCTTCTGTGCCGCTCCAATCACGGCAAGCATGTGCAATAACTTTAGATGGTAATTTTGCAAGTAGCCCGCGAGTCCTCAACAAATGTTCATCGGCTTGGAGCGTGCGCTAGCAATTTACCAATATAATTTGAGTCGGCCCATAGGACTCCCAAATCCAGATCCCGCGCAGCAATGCCGCTGGTGTCGTCATTATGGCAATTTCGTGTTCATCGCTTGATTTAGCGCCATTGCATCGCTTTCGTATGCCCCCGTCGCATTTGTTGTATTTAAATTTCCGTACCGCCCGATCTTCTTTTCCCTGGACTTGGATCTTTGTGGTTGCCATTAAAAAGACTTGTTGCTGTTGTGATCTTGATGTTGCTGCTCCTGACTGCGCTGAATTGACAGCGCATGCGCATGAACATTTAAATTATAGTTTGCTACGACTTTAACCATGTGTATTATAACGCGATCGCGATCGGGACTGGGGAGCTTCCAGAAGCTCGGTTGATTCTGATTAAGACGCTATAATTACTTCAAAATCAAAGTGATACGGAAGAACATAGCGCTGCCCCTGATTGGAAGAAGATCTCAACAGGGTGTGACGTGGGATTGCTTGCTATCGAGCTTCAAAAAAATTAATTTTTTATATTATTAAGTCCAAATGCTTAAAAGAAAGCCTAAAAACTCTCAGAATCCCAAAAAAAAAAAACAAAAAATCCGATGTGCGGTTCAAGTATGAGTTTCATCTTATTCTTTATTCAAAGACGACCTTCCGCAAGGCCTTTCTGCAGCCTAATGTTCCGATTATGAAATTCATACTAAATTTACTGATTAGCTGACGAAGTGAAACTAACCAGATCTAATATAAAGCTTTTATCAATATTTCTTCTAAGTTCTATAAATAATATTAATCTAATCTATATGAAAAAAAAGACGAACACAATGTGATCAATAACGATCAAAAACAATGTGTAAATCAATCATAGGAATTGATAGCTAATGACTGATTTACGATGTAAGACTCATGTCTGTGCCGTAAATCCGCATGCGCAATTATTATCAACATCATTATTGTCGCTAACAGAAGGAAGAATTGTGGAATGACATAAAACTGGCTAATCCTTATCCGTATCGCCAAATGGGCCTACGTATTGACTGGAAGAGCTTTGGACAGTAAAACAATTTTAGCGATTGCAAGATAATCGATTAACGACTTCGTCGCCGATAGGACATCGAGACTTACTGCACCTTAATCAATAGAGCGGGATTTCTATCTGCAGTAAATCACAACGAACGTGCCGAATTTTCAAGCAAATGACCTCGGGTGCACGCTTCCCTGAAGACCCTTCATAACTGATTTGCTAGGAATTGTTACGTGCCCTGCTGACCACACAATTCATTCCACAAAATCGGGTCCTACTGACGCCCATAAATTTAAAAGAACCTTTGTGTTTTATGCGGAACAAAGATACTTTTAAATATTCATGCGTGATATTTGTCGCAGCGACAGGATCGCTTTCAGACCCAACGATCGATTGTTTCTTCCCAAATCGAAACAGAACAACGACAGCATCCCAGCCCCATGTCAGTCAGGCAGAACAATTGTTCAGGGGCCAGCGAGGCAGCTCCACACAATGGGTCATTTAGGCCGGACTCACTCTTGCTCCTGCCTCTTTTGCTTGGCTAACCGAAAACGTTGCCCATCATGACAGCCAACAAGTATTGCACGATCCCCACATGCGAATGCGAATCCGAATCCGATTCCGAATACGGGGTGGATCCCCTCTGGCACCTGGGGGTGTTGTCCTTCTGAGTGATTTATTTAGTTTGTATCCATTCCTGAAATTATTGGCCCCCAACTGCAAAATTGTTTTAGCTCTGGTCGTGATGACTTATCCCTACATGTCCTAACACATTTCGGTCTTCCGTGAAAGATCATTTCAAAGAAAGTTCAACCGCAAAGGCAAAGGCTTTTATGCTGATTTTGACTGGGACAAATTTAAATGGGACGATGACCATCAATACTTCACCCAGATCGGATTTCTTGAAATAGTTCGATAATTGTATAGTATTCCTTAGCAGGACATTTGCAGACATCATCTGATCGCGGCGCAGGTAATGTATTCCGCACAGAAAAAACTTTTCATTAACCGATCTGAGGTAAAGGCCAAGTATTTCGGATCTCATTTCGGCCACTAGGAGCTCCAGATATGGTCGACGCGTTGACGATGATGAGGCAGCCAAAAAACGAGATGGAGCGGAGTGAATACTCGCGCGGTTCCGCGGACTGGGTGCATTTTAAACAAGTTCAGGATGAAAACAATGGATCATTATCCGCGCACGAATACTAAAATAAAACCAAAGGCGAAGCAGATACAATCGAGCGCAATCGCCACGGCATTCCCATAGGTTACACGGCCAGATGGGAGATGCCATAGGTCCAGGCCATCCTATCCTGTCCAAAGATCCCGAAGAAGCCAGACGCCCAGATAGTGCGACAGAGAGAGAAGCTCCGATGGCGATGGCTCTCGTTGTTTATTGATTACACGCTTTTGGGGAATGTGCATTGCATTGGGCCACGGTGGGCTACTCCCAGCTCGCGACTCTTGGCCATAATGGCGCGGATGCCAGCGGCTGCAACATGCGCCTGTCATGCGATCGCCGCCAAGAACATAACATCCATTACACAGCAATCGACTGCAGAAGCGGACCAGCGACGAGGACGCATACGATTGTGAATGCAATTTGGAGATCGCTCCTGCCAGGGTCCAAGCATTGGGCTGGAGCTGCGATATGAAATTCAATGCCCCATTTGCCCCATGAACTAGAAAATACTGAAGCGTTTGGCAAGGTGTTCGTTCAATCGATGATAACTGGATACTCTTCCTGGGGTGATAATTTAAGAAAAAGCGTTTAGTTCCGAAATGTATTAAAGTTTTTAGGCATTAAAAAGGTATCAATAGATAGATAGATACACATATAAGTAACAACAGATTTCACGAAACATTCTCAGGAAAGTACACAAACAGAAATATCAATGCAGCAAAAAATAAAAACCTTAGGCGGAGTTGTATTCAAATGGATATTCTAACAACAGCACTTGAAACTCCGGCGTACAGGTTATGATAAAAGATAGAGTTTTATCCACGCTTCTTCTGGCAGAAACAGCTGCTGATGCTGAAGCCGAGTTGGTCTCAGCGCCTGCTTCCCGTGCATTTAAATACAAAAATATCAAAATTAGCATTTGTAACAATGGCGAATTGGCCAGAAAGTAATGGTACTGACCTGCCCCGCGATCATGACCAAGGCATCGTTACTGGCATCGCAGCAGTAGTTGCCAGTTCGGCTCGTAAATCAGTCCCTGGGCGGGGCAGTGGGACGGGCCAGGCGAAGGTGGGAGTCGGGAGTCGATAGTCGGGAGCCGGGGATCAGGGCCATTTGGGCCGTGCAGACGACGAGGACTACGAGAATAAGCGAAATTCCTGCTGCACCCGGGTCCGGTGATCAAAAACGAAACTCAGCTAGCAAGAGTGTGTGACGATAGGAACATTTGCAACAGAAGCAGCTACAGGTCAACTGGCGACGACAAGAGAGCAGCGACAGATCTTGGCCATGTTTATTTAACCGGCAAAAGGCCAATCCGGGCCGCGACTGCTCGTACAACCACTGACATTCAGCCGCAGACTTACTGATCGTCGTAATCGAATATGAATTCTAGCCATATCTGTGCATGGGCACCATGGATCTGGGATATCCATCCCCATTTGTATGTAGGCACATGCAACTTGTTTTGGCCTGCTTGCATAACTGTAATTCGAATTAATCCGAGTTGGAATTAGCAACATACATATACATATATACACAACCGCAAGCTGCAAAGTGAAGGTACTCCACTTCCGTCTACTGTTAGAAAATAAACAATTGCTTAGTTCTTTTGGGAGCCTGGGAGAAGCATTCCATAGGCAACCAGCGAGCTAAGACAATAATCCATAAGTATTGACATTATAAGCGGGCAATTTATGATCGCGCAATCGATGCATTGACTTGGTGGGGAGGGGAGTGCATTCGAAACGGGGAGGTTTGGGGGCGAAATGCATACATAAGAGGGGGGCCATGGTGGACCGTTATGGACCCCACTGTTCGTTCAAGCATTTTGCACTTCATTTAATTTGTAAGGCAAACAAACTGTAGCCTAAGCAGAAAGTGGAAGGGGGTTGTTTGAGCGGTGGTGGGGAGAGGGAGTTATATGTGGGGTTGCGGAAACGGGATGTGGGGGCGCCACATCAAGCGCACTGGCCGCTGGGGGCGTGGCAGCCACGGCCGCCGCCTCAAAGGCTGCTGCTCGATATCAGTTTCATGGAACTACAGTCACGATTTACCAATAACGTTGCTTAAATGCGCTCGCTATTCGGACTGCAACTGCAACTGCAGCCGCAACTCCGTCTGCTTACTTTGAATCGGGGGCGCACTGTGAAAGGGGTGAGGCGGTACAGTGGGACCCAGTTGGCGGGGGCACCAATTGTAAAATATTCGCTTGCAAGATTTGTTAGCGGGATAAAAATAAAATTGTTCATTTAAAGTAGCTGCTTCTGTGCTGGCGTTATCCCCTTTCCGCGTGGATTGCATTTTTGTTCGATCTCTGACCGCCTCCAAATTGGCTTTGTTTATGGTATTGTTGTATCGTGGAACTAAAGGACCTGCGGGTTAATTTCTTAGCGCTACTTAATTCTCGGTTCTCAATCGCCAGCCGGCAGGTACGAATTGCAGCCGAAAGCTTATCAATCCCATTTTGATTTGGATTCTTTGATTAGATGTTTGTGTTACGGTTCTAACGAAATTGTATTGTGTGTTTCTGGAGCCGAACAAGCATTGCAAGTTGTTTTTTGAGATCGTCACGAACAGAAGGAGTTGTCGATACGCTCGATCGCCGATAGTTAGCGCAACAAGGAGAGATAGTAAAATGGCCAGGGATAAGCATTTATGTACATACATTCATTACAAATTGGGAAGCTGGTGAAAGTATTGCTCGAGAGACTTGTTTGCATTTGTGCCAGGAATGCAAAGCAAAATCTGACAGAACCGCATAAGGTGTAAAATTACAACGCAATGACAGATTTTTCCCCTTAATAAGTTATATAATTGGAACAAGGGACTATCTCTGGACGTTAAAATTTCATTTCGCGGCAATATCGGCGGGTATTTTTCGACCCCATTTAGTACAGAAAGCATAAAAACCAGCTGCAACTGTAACGTACGGAACCTTCAAGTGTCTCAGATATGTTAGCGAACAAAAAACGACAAGGACGAAAAATAATCAAAAAATATAACCGAAAGGAAGGCCAAAACATCCTTTCTTCCTGTCCTGCGCTCGAGGACAGTCGACGGCTGAGAGCTGCCAAAACCCAATCCGAATGTGTGTGCGGTGAATTGTTTCAGAACGGCAGGAGGCTGTTTTCCAAAACGGAAAGCGACGCCAAACGAAGGCACACCGCAGCGAAGTGAAGCGAGAGAAAAACGAATTTTTCGTCTATTTCGATGGCAATAATTCAAAATATGAAGACGGCTCGATAGTCATAAATCTGTCAAAAATCCATTTCTTTCATTTTATCCCAAAAGCAGCACCGCCTGGCGTTTCCTTGCCTTTATTGTGTGAGCGCGCCTGCTTGCTAAGCGTATCTTTCAGATACACAAACTGGCACTTCAAAAACGGGCAGAGGGAAAAGAAAATGAAATAGTGTCCGCCTGTCGCCGTCTCTTTTGGGTTCTGTTTTCAAAAGATCCACTTGAGCCAGCAGACTTTCCTCCACCCAGTATGATTTTTCCGAACTACGAAGACGAGAAGAAAACCCATCCATCCAATCAACTCGAGCTGAAACGCAACTGAACTGAAAGTGCACCAAAGTATCTGGTAAGATGCTCGTTTGCTCACTTCAATCCAAAAGATTCCAACCCTCCCGCCACTCAACCAGACCCAAGCAGTTCAAGATGACGGAAAACAGCCATCGCACCATATTTCAGTCAATTAGAACTGTCATAATTCATTCCTCAGAGCTATTTTGTTTTACTGTGCTGCCGATCTTGCTTTTGGGTTATTTCCTATGAACGGCGCAATAATAATGCTCGCCCTCATGATGAGTTCCAGTAAATTCAAACATTTTCGATCTCCCTGAACCCAAAAAATATAAGAAAACTGTTGTAAATGGCTACGTATAAGCGCAAATGAAGGAAGGAATGTTGGAGATGGCGGTTCACCAAGTGGACTCTATGACGATGTGAAACAGTATATCCAATTACGGAAAAAGGTAAATATAATATAATATAAATATAATATAGTTAAATGCATCGACTGTGAAATACCTATTGCACAGCACATCAAGCATACATGAGTATATGTATGTATATGTACATATGTGGTACTATGTATATATGTATGTTCCTATCTACTGGCCATGACCAAGCCTTGCCCTTCGATCCGAAACTTGATGAACTGAATTACATTTGACTCTGACTCATCTCTAACTACATGTGCTCTTGTGGTAATCCTGCCCAAGTTCATTTTCAAAATTAAAACATAATTAATGCAAGTTCTTTTAGTTAAATTACGTTTACTCTAGAACCCCTCCCTACACTACATATTACAAATATTTGAATTACCACTGTATTATCGCTTCCACTCTCTGTGGGGAAGTCAATTATATGAAACTATTAAAGTTGCCACGCGTATCGCCCTCATATAATCCAGCTCGCTGCATAATTCATGTGGCTCCAACTTACTTTAATACCCTTCCATCCATCTATTGTATACCCCCAATGGCTGCCTCCACTTTCCGTCTACAACAAGGACTGGCTATCGAAATTGATGCCGCCAATTAACAGGCGTTGAAAAACATTTCGACCAAATTGCATAAGCCTCAGGACGGAACATAAACTGCTGTGTCGCGGGATCTGGCAGTGGGTGGTGGCAGATGAACACCCCTCAGTCACGGTTCTCCACATCGAAACCACACGCATATCAGCACTCCAAACATCCGACACAATCCGATGTTGATTACCACATAAAAATCCAGCAAAAGGACCTGACTCCTTCCGTCCACTTGCCTGGGTCAACAATTTTTGATTGCCTTTCTGTGTGAGCAAGCGCGGCGTGAAAATTATTCCTAAAACAAATACAAATTCATTTGAGTGGATTTCAACTGCGACACCACCGCTACCCCGCGACCACTCTACCACGCTGCCCCGCGCCGTGCCCGCAAATCCTTTTGGTCCTCTTTGCAGTGCATTTTATGCGTTGCGCCAGCTAATGGGCAACGCTCTATGCCGCCGACGCTGATGATTGTCCTGCAATTTGTGTCCTGACCGAATCGAACTGCCCGGCTTGGGGACTTGGGATGCAGGAATGGGGGAATGGGGGCACGGAGTTCGGGTGACGCGGGTGTTGTGGGGCCACTTTGCTGCCCGATGCGTGCGTGCTGGAAATTGTCGCTGTTATTGCCTTTTCGAAAAATTATTCCGCGTTAATGGCAATTACCACTTATGTATGCCCCGGCTGCAGTGCTTTGGTCCTGCTGCGATGCCCTTCCCCGTCCTCCGCCTCGTCTCATGCGCGAATGCAACTCGGAATTATTTTGAAAGAAATGATTTCCAGTTAATTTATGTTAAGTGTAGTTAAGTGAAAATTGTGTTTGAAAATTAGCCAAACGCATGGCGTGGTTTATGCGGCAACTCAATTAGCTATACTGCTCTAATGCTGCAAGTACAGTACGCGGCTGAAACTGACGTCCAGATGCCACGGAATTGCTTATTATGCATGAAATACAATTTTACCAAAGCCACATTTTTCCATTAATCAAGTGTAATGATATGGCCCGTTTTAACTGCAAGGATTATTCAATAGTTGAGACGAGTTTTCACCAAGCCGCACCAAATCCTTGGCTTATTTAAAAATGAGAAAATTTAACAATTTTTTTAGCTTGACTTCATTTTTAGAACAATCTCCATCGGTGCTTCGTCTTCAGCCGCAAAGAAACATCAATCAAAAATTTGAAGATACAGCTCACGAGACTGGCCTTGGGTGGGAAGGGTTGCTGTGGGTCAGAGGTCATGGCGAGTGGTGGGCGTGGGATCGGGTGCTGTAGGGGCTGTAGGGGTCTTGGCCACTTAGCTAGGTGCTTCTGCCGACTGCCATGGCTCTGGAAAAAAGGGCGGATGGCGGTCGGCACCTACGACTGGAGGAGGGGACTGGACGCCAGTGAAGTGAAGGCAAGTAAAGGACGCAGGCAACAAGGGCACGGGCAACGGATAGCGAAACAGCAACAATTTGAGTGAAGGCGTAGCGACGCTTTCGAGAAGTAGCAGCAACGAATCAGCAGCAAAGAGGGATCAATGATGAGGGGGAGCAGCAGACGCAAATGTCACCAAGCCGAAGCGGAGACAACGATAGCTGCACCGAAAAAAATTACTATGTATCATCCGTTTTCAGAACATATGGAATAAACATCTTTTGATCTCTCATTCTATGGTAAAGTGGCCCACGTGAACAACGTACAAATGATATAATTCGGCACAGAAATACATACATACATACATATTTTGATTTCATAAGACTTTTCTTTTCGTGCACCACAGTTAGGAAAAAGGAACATTACTTATAGCAACAACAATAGCGTGAACGAAGCAGAATAGCAATAGCAACAACATTAATAGAAAATACAACAATGAGGAAAGCTGCAGCAACAGCAACAAATGCATCGGAGACAGAGGGAGCAATAATAAAAGAAACTATCCAAAACAGCAGCATTATCTCAAGTGTACGGCATTTTGTTGTTGCTGCCGGGCAGCATCTTCTGCTTCTTCTTCATCTTCTTTTTGCTCTTCTTGATGGACAGAACAATGGGAAAAGGGGTGGAATCATTGAACCAACGCACACAAGCACACCCTCTTTGTGTGCGTGTGTGAGACACTGGCTTCGATTTGCATTTAAAGAGAGCTTGGGCAAAGAGGGTTGGGGGGGGGGGGAGAGAGACAGAAAAAGAGGCACAGAGCACACAGCAAAACGAAATTGACAAAAATGTCGACCGAGGGCAACATAAAAATTGATGGATTCTTCTTCAACACTGAGTGAAGGGGATGTTGGTTGGGAAGAGGGTGGTTCGGGGTCGATTGGATTGGCATAGGGCATGGGTGTGGTTTGTTGGAGGGGAGGGAAGAAAGCTCGTTTTGCGATTCGTTTAGCTTTGTGAGCTGAAACAACTGGCTTTAAATGAATAAGAGCTACTATATACATATGTATGTTCATACATATGTACACACTCCGGTACCAGTATTTTTGCCTGCCTTGACGTAAATGCCGTTTTTCAGTAGCGAGGAGTTTTACTCTCTTTTATTGTGACCTCCTTTCCTGCGACCGGCACAATATATCAAATTAAATATTTCGATTCAGACTATTTCCGTCCCATTAACAAACTTGCTTCTTATATACAGCGAGGATCCACCTTTGCGTGTATGGATATGTGAAAGTACATATGTATGCATGGGAAACCATCTGAACCCAGCAGGTGGACCTATAGCACTGTCCTCAATTGTTTCAACTCCGATACCCGCACTTTATGCAGTTCGCTTAGTAATGCTCGTGTCCATGTGTGCTAGTGCACCTCCTGCTCTCCCTTTCGCACTGGGTGCTGGTGTCCCTCTTCGTTTGCTGTGTTTGGTCTCTGGCTTGAGTTTCAGTTTTTTTTTTCGAGCGCATTGAGCTGTCAACTTCATGTCTCAGCAACTTTTCGGTTTCGTTTGCCCCGAAGTTGTTGCCTCTTGGAAGCTGTTGTTGTGCTGCTGACGGAATCTGGCCAGAGCAAAGACCAATCAGGTCGGTTGCTGCCTCCTTTCGGCCAAAAGGATTTCCACTTGCAACCTCGCTCACACAAAATGGCAACCATCTAGCTCGGCTGCTTGCATCATGTACATGTACGAAGCTGTAGGTATATTTGCATCTGAACTCGAGTATCTGCGTTTTGGGACCTTTTTGTCTTTCTACCTTTTCAACTTTCCCTCCACAATTGAGTCACATGAAGAAACAATTTTTCAGAAGAGTCAAAACTTGAAAACTCGACCTTACCAAAACATCGTTAGCAGGGGGTGACAAGTTGTCCCTGACACGATATCCCTGATATGATATGATTTCTTTCGAAGCAACATCGCAGGAGATGAGGACTTTCGTTTATGCGGGGGAAGAACCACGATTTTTATTTAGGTTTCGAATTGCGAGAATTGTGTAAGAATTTTTTTAAAATTCTTTTTAGTGAGATAATTTGAAGGTTTTTTAGTTAAAATTTTTTTAAATCAAATTCTGTCGTTGAATGTATATCAATTTTCGGGAAATATAGTTATCTTCGTACTGAATAAACGGTAGAGGAAATACTTCTACCTGTTTCCGCCCCATTGAGTGAACACTCAAGCGACTTTTTGCCCTTACTCCATATCTAGCTCCCCTAATAGTTTTACCATGACGACATCTGACATTTCAATTATTCAAACGGGAAAACAGAGAAGGCTCAGAAAGTCCTATGCCAAACACATGTTGGATCGACATCTTCCTTACCAGGTTCTTCTGGGCGACATTTTGTGAGATTAATACGGCAATTGTTCCCATCATCATTTCATTTCCATTCTCCCTCCTTCAACTCATCCTCTATTTCGTTCCTTTCTCCTCTCCATCGTCGGCCTTCGATAATAATGCAATTACGATTTGAAAAACGACGTCTGACAGTTTTGAATTTGTCATGGTATTTATCAAAGTCCTCCCCAGACCGCGCCATGTGCAGAGCCCACGAGATGAAGATGAAGCTGAAGATGGAGGTGCGCCAGAGAAAGGAAACATCGAAGATTCAGAAAATCCCAATGGGACTTGCAACCTGCCGCTGCCGGGGAGTTCCAGATAAAATTAACTTGTCACTGTGATCGCAGGTAAATCAGTTCCTTTTATGTGTAAAGGATTTTCATTTGTATCTGGCATCTTTGCCCGTCCCCATCTTTTCGCTGAAGGTTAACTTTTCGATAGCGAGATGCTACAAAAGACTTATTAATAGCTATATTAAATCAGCGATAAAAGGGAGACCATTTTTTCCTTACCGTTGCCAGTTTAAGTGGAGTTGCTGGGCCTTGTGTAGGATCTATATCTCATTCAGAGGGTCCATCCCTTGGATACATCAAAGTTTCTCAGATTAGGCAACCGAATAATTTTCGAGAGGTCAAGAATTTTTGGAAAAGATATTTTATAATGATATTTTATTAATGATTGTAACTAAGAGTTCAACTAGCATCGACGTCCCTTTCGCCCTTCGACCTGCCGTTATGCGTAAGCCATGCAAGTGATGACGTCTGTGAAAAGGGCCAGAAAAAATGGCTTAATTTGGTTACACATCTTTAAATGACATGAAATATGGAAGTGCAGCAAACAAAACAAAACCCGGAACGGGCAAAAACAACGGCCAGTAAAATAATAATGGCAAAAAGGGGAAGCCGAAAGATAGTCGCGTTCACAGCGGCAGAATCATCTAAAAATCTGTGACGCAATAAAATAGAATTAATGGAACCGGAATTATGCGACTCTTTTGGGGCAACATTCACAGACAGACAGATTTGGAATGGGATCGGGACAGGACAGTGTCCAATGGTATATATGTATGTGTGTGCCTGTCGCATCTAATATTAATAAATATCTTCAATCTGCTGTCACAAAGTGCAAAATAGTTATGGTACGATACGCAATTAAAATATGGCTAAAAACCAAATGAGAAAAAACAAGGGCCAGAGGAGAGCGGTGGAACGAAGTGGCGGAGAGTACAAATACCCCTGACAGGTAATAAAAGTAATTTATGCGCGCTAAGGGTTGTAAATGCGACATCAGGAGGTGGTTGCGGATTGGAGTTGGAAATGAACGAAAACACCCAGCGCTCGTTTTAATGCTGATGACGATGACACGACGCCAGCGCAGCAGTAAGGACATTCCCTTCCCCCCAAAACTCATGCCCCGTTTCCATATTTCATGCTCGCTATCAAAGATCACAAATCAAATTATTATACCGTGTGATGGCCCCGGCATAGCGGTATTTAGTCTATCTATGTATATTGGATGGAATGGCTGTTAAGCAGCAACCACCCAGCAGACGGAAGTGCAAGAAATGTCTAAAATTACTAAATATGGTATGCCTGAATTATGAGACTTACAAATACTCAAAAAAGACTGGGGAATATCGAAATGATCTTGTGATATAGACTAAATTAATTTACAAGTTTAACCATCCAAATTATTTGTTTACGTGTGTGGAAACAAAGTTTCAACTGCCACAGAAATGTAATAAAATTTTGCGTTAAAATTTTCACTAGCTGAGTAACTGGTATCTGATAGTCGGGGAACTGGATCATAGCATTCTCTCTTGTTTTTCTTTAAAAATTGATAATAATCTCGCTAGTTTCTATTAATACGCAAAAACTATTTGTTCACTAATACTCTAACGCATAAAATATCTACTTTTTATTGCATGGAAGTGTAATATGTAAGTCGCAAATGATCGAATCGGACAACTGGATATCGTTGCCATAGAAATAATCGGAAAATAAATGGAAAATAAAATGTACTTATGTTGTCTTTATTCATAATGTGGTTCACCAGTTTCTTGACTACATGTTATTTCGATTTGGAATTAATCAAAATAGGACGATTATATCGTGTAGAATGGTGTCACATAGTATGGTTGTTTTATATTGTCAAATTTTTTTATTTCGTTATAACCAAGTTTTATTTTGAATGAACTTCCTTGCTTTTGGTTGATTTAATCTTAATGCGAATTTGCTGCAGCTTGATGGTTTCAAAAAACAAAAAAAAAAAAATACTGAATGATTTCAATAATATTAGTTAGGGTTGTGTGCGGTTGTGTTCAGAAATCGAATTTATTTTGTTTGTTTGGCACAATTTTAAAAAATATTCTGTCATTGATAGAACCAGAAGTAAAACGAATAAAGTGTTATTTTGATGTGTGCTCATCTCGATGCCCACCCAATAACTTGCAAAATTTCGGTTGCGATTTGATGCCAAACTGCCAAGAAATGTGGATACAAGCTGCCATATCTAAAGCAGCAACGAAGGACATTCAGGCGTTGTGAAAAAAAGAGCAGGAGAGAACAGGATATTATTTTTAAGATATCTGTGTCCAATCTACTGATTTATTCGATCGCACGAATCGGAACTATTTTATTCAAAGCGAACAGCCCTAAATAACTGAGAGCCTTACTTAACTGACTGCCATTTTGGCCCTCCGCCCTTTTTCTGGGTTTTGGCAGTGGCGGCGACGTCCTTTTTGCGTTTAATTTTATACAATTGAGTGATTTATACGTGTCAGAAAGTAAAAAAAGAATTATGACTACCCGGCCGACCGGGGGAATAAGGGTCGTTTTCTCGAACCCCGAAGGAAGTGTTTGCCAAAAACTCGAGTTTGAATGGTGGATGAAATTCACAGCCAAGGCCCCAGGAGAAGACCGAGAGGAAAAACTGGGAGACGGAAGGCGACAGAAAGAGAGACAGGGATAGAGAGCGAGTCGAGCTCGAACATGCTGCGTGGCCATTGCTCTGTCTCTTATGTCCTTCGATACTCTGGCTGACAGCCTGTCGCTTCTTCATCGTCATTTTCGTCGTTCTCCGTTCTCCGTCAGTCGTCGTCGGCCATGATGGAATTGTCAAAGTGTGAGTGTGCTTGTGTGCCTGTGTGCCCTTTCCCCATGTCTTTCTAGCGAAGAACCCACTTAAGTTTTCCCGGTTTCCTCCGATGCGGGTTTTCATTAAAAAGTTTTCTGCTTTTCATTTTGACGAAAGCAATAATAAATGAAAAATCTGCAGCAAAGTGTAGGTATTTCTCGATTATTAAAACATTTAAAGGGTAGATTTTAAGAAATTGGAAAAGTTTTTGTACAGATATTGTTGTAATAAAGACTGAAAGAGCCCGATTGAAAAAAAAAAGCTTCAATTGGTGTGGACGGCAGTTCGCATAGTAACGAATCACAAAAGGAGAGCTTGTGAAGACATCTACTATGTACATATACAAAATATACATAAACAAAAATAAATGAAATGTTCGGAGGTCCGAATAATGGTAATGCGACCTAATTCGTATGGAATCTGTTTAAAAACATTTCCAGAACGTTATTTAAATATTTTTTCTTTTCGATATGAAAAACATAAGTTTTACCACTTTTTATGAAAAACCTACTACCTTAGCGGGAAAATCGCTATAAAAAGCTTATTTTAAAAGCCCTTAATATTCGACTAGAGACTTTTGCTTATCGAAATTATTGCCTTCAAAATTAAAGCAAATTTCAAAAATCATAATTCGATAGAAGGTTCAAAAGGTATTCGCAGTATAAGGGTAAGTCATTACGGTTCTTTATCTTATTGTTTTAAATACATTTTTATTTATATTTATGTATACATTTTTTGCATATATATTTTTATAATATATATTTCTATAATGTATATTTTTATAATATATTTTTTACTTACCCAAGTCTCTGTATCCATCCCTTGAGATCTCTATACTTTTGGTACAAATCAGTTAGAAATTCGTTTTAGAAAGGACTAAAAAATAATTAAGGCTAAATTGTTGTATATACATTTGTATTCATGTTAATAATAATCGTCCCAAAATTTAATATCTGAAACTTTTGAACATAGTTATCGATGATAATAATAATAGATAAATAATAGATAACAGATAAAACTACAGCTTGTACAAAAATAAAGATGTACACATTTAAATATTATAAAAATTATACTATAAACATTATTAAACGCTATTAACCTACATATATAATTATGAACTTGGTTAGTCGTCTTCATTGAAAGAACCCAAGTAATAACACTTAATTACCAAATTCCAAAAACAAAACTATTCGAATGTCTCAGAGCTGTTAGGGGCCAGGGTGAAAAATCAAAATTTATGACTAATAACTAATGATAATTACAAACATGCAGCAAATCATACGCTAGATGTGGGAACGAACGAACCGTCGAAAAAGAAAGAGCCTCAGAGAAAATCTCATGGACTGAAAACCATAAATTTGATAATTGACTTTCCACCAAAGGAAAAGAAGCCAAAGGAACCGAAAAATTTCTATTGGCTTACACAATCGATGAAACACATAAATCTTAAGTGAGGGAATTTAGAAAATCCAGCCACCTTAAATAGACAACTGCAAAACGGAAATGTACATCATAAAAATATTAAAAATTCTCTGTCATTCTTCTAATATGGTCTTTTTGGACATTCTTGGAAAGATAAAAGTCGATGCCGGTTGGCCGCCGTTCCAGTGCATTAGAGATCGCGTTTAAAATGGTACCCCGATGGGCTGTCAAGGCCGTAAATCTAGAATAGGGGCACTCTTTGCTGCCCTCTCGTGCAGCTCATGTATTTTCATAATTTTCATATTTCTCCGTGGCTCAGCAGCTGCGCGCCTGCGCTAAAGTGTCTGACGGATGCGGCGCATTCGATTTCGTTCTGCCAAATTAGCCGGGCCCCGTGATTTATGTCGTCCTTCTGGCTCTTTGGCCGTTTGTCCCTTTTAGCCAGTCCGCGTGACTCGAGCGTTGCATCAGCGCTCCTGCGGGGTGTCCTGTTTCGTAAATTTGTCACATTTTGCGTAAAAGAAAGCGCAGCATGTGCTCGAAGGCGGGACACCTACGTCTTTGTCACCGCCAAGGGTTCCATTCGCTGCCACGGTTACTTTCAACTTTCTTATCTTTCAGGGCCCCCCTCCCCCTCACGTGGGCATATATTTTCGAGGTTAACTTTGTACTCCTCTAGTGCTCTATTTTCGATTGAGCTCGCTCTGTTCACCCTCGCGTAAATCATTCAAAACTTGACATTTTTTCTTCTTTTTATTTTTGATTGCGAACCATTGTTTCTTGGAGGGATGCGGACAAGCGAGTGTATGTTAATTTTTGGATACGGAGGCACTTTATTAAGATGAAACCGCGCCACCACCATCGGCATCTAATGTGGTCGGCCACAAAACAGAACTCAGCTGGCTCCCGAGGTGGATTTCCACTGTCAAAACTTGATTAGTTGCTTTCGATTCCGCCTGCCTCCCTTCTACTGTTTTCTCCTTTCCTTCTGCTGTCATTTCCTAAAGCGATGTCAATACCGCCCGTCATAAATCTAACCAGAAGGGGTTACATTTACAGATAGCCACTCGCATGGCCTTAAAATATATATTTTTATTCAGTCACATACGTGAACACACCCATAGGACGATTTAATGGCCTGTGCCTAGGCTTATTAAGTTATGAAGATACAGAAAAATATATATCAAATTAAAAATATATATAATATTAGGAATATGATTAATAATATTTTATAAATAAAAGATTCTGCAGCATAGCTCTGCAAGAAGCCGATTAAGATATAATCTTTTCAAAAACTAGGATCTTATTTCAAAGAGTATCTTTATAGCTGGTTTAAGTAAAATTAAATGCATAATATCAAATGAATGCTTTTAATATAAAAAAAAACTTTAAGAATATAAAACGATTAAACGAAATAGGCCGAGTAAAAGTAAATAATTTGTACAAGCAAAGAAATATATGTATAAATTAATACGGTTATATCGAATCTACTATTCTACTCATATCTCAGAGGCTATACAAGTTAGAAAGTTGAGATTGGCACGCCAACTCAACGCATACAAAATTCCCACAGCTGCTACGTCCAAATACGAGTATTTGAAAAAATCGATTCATTTATTGGTTTTATTATTTGCCTGGCCAATTTATCTTGATCAAAACATAAAATAAGGCAAAGGTGGCATATGAATACTAACAAAATAACTAAGCAAGAGGGACTGCTACAGATTTAATTTAATGATTTCTAATATTCATTGTATTTAAAATATTTACTATTTACAAAGTAAGACGATTATTGATTAAAGCAATAACGATTTTGCAGGCATAAAGAAGCCTTCTAAGGAAAAAGAAAAAGAAAGCAATTATCTTAATCCTGGCTGGTGGTCGCCATTGGGAAAAAACTTATAGTCACCCTGAAAACGAATAACATCCGTTTGTGTTCTGGTCTTAGGGATCGCATTGAAATATAATTGCGACTATTTAATGCCATTAAAGTCACTCCAACGATTAATGACTAATGATGGTCGGTGAGGGTGGGTTTCCCAGTGGGTGTGTGTGGGTTTTGTGCCTGGGATTGATAGAATGATTTAATGACGCCAATAAATGGACGGACAAGCGAGCAGGAACGTGCGACACATTCGAAGCATTGGCGACCCGCATGGATAGTCCAGAAAAACAAAAGATGGCCGCACCATTGCCATATGGTCTCTTGAGGCTTCCATTATTCCAAGTAAGATATACACCATAACCGATTTTCTATTATGTTAAGATATTGTAAAGTATTCGAGACAACCAAGCAAAAATACCTTTTAAGGAATTTTAAAGAAATTTTGTGAAGACAGCATTTGCAACATACAAAAGTTTTGGTATTAACTTTTGTTATAAAAAAAAAAAGAAAATCCTATATCAAAAATTATCTTACGCCCATTCTAACGACCACAAGCTATCCAAAGCAATGAAATCTGAAATCGAATCCAAAAACGGAGGAAACGCGTCATTGTCATCCACATTCGTAAATTCGTAATTCTAGAGCGGATCCGGCGTGAGTTTTATGTGAAATTGATATCGCTGTTATCGACGATGTCCTTTCAGCCTGTTCTATATTCCTCCCTATCGCACTGTGGAATTCGTGCGCGTGTGTTAGTGCGTGTACATAAATCTGTCAGTCGGCTTTCTTTTTGTCACTGCCTGACTGTCAATTCACACAAAAATTATGATCCTGAAAAGTAGATTATCCGTGATTTATCGCCGCATCATTGGAAAGTTGAAATTGCGTTTTCCACACACACAGACATAAAGTCAAGCGCGAGATACAGGAACATACATCGTGTATCTCTTGTTGCCTGAATGTGTCTGTCTGACAGAGTTACAGCCTTTGAGTTTGGAACCACACACTTTATTTGTTGACATTTCTCTGAGCCTTCTTCCTTACCGAACCTTTCTTCAATCTCAAGGTTTATTTATTACCCTCAGATGCATCTCCCGGGTCATTTCTCCTGCTCACTAGATAACAGAACACATCAAAATTATTTTCTTGAGTGAAAGTCGTCGGGGTAAATGGCAAGTGTGGCTATGAAGGAAGCAACACATACACTCATACAAAAGGATATCCCATCCCTGGCGATAATAAATAAAATTGAATGTGCTTTTGTTTGAACCTATTCAATATGTGCGTGTGAATGCTTTGTTTCTACGGATATCTTTCATTTCTTTTTCCATTTTTTCTCCATTTCAGGCTTTAAAACTCTCGATTCGCCCCTAAAACCCATTGATATAGAATGTTTTTGTTGGTTTCCTGAACAATTTTATCTGAAAAAATTTTTCGAACCTATCCATTTATGTATATAAGCTAATTGTATTTCAAATATAACAACTTTTTTCATTCGCATAAATAGGGATATGAATTTTCATTTTAATTTTCAATGAAAAATGTTGCTATTAGTTTTTTAAATTGGTTTATTTTCAAAACTGTCACATGTTTGCCAACATAGACTTTAATCACTTATTAGCCCAAATAAAAAGTGCTGCGTTGATCTCCATGGGTAGATATGTTAATCTTTGGCCAGTGATTAATTTGTAAAGGAAGATAATCCGATGGCGAAGTTTCAATTAAATCAAGATTAATCAAAAAAAAAAAAAGAAAAGAAAAAAGACAAGAGAGAGAATGCTATAGCCGAGTTCTTGGACTATCAGATACCCGTTACTCAGCTATTAATAATGCGAACGCGAAATTTCATTATATGGATAGATATTGGGGAATAAAATGAGAACAAACTTAAAAATTGTTCAAAGGCAAGGGGGTGAGCGGCATGGCGGTTTTAGAGCGTTAGAAAGTTTTTGCGAAAAAATGTCAACACATTTTTCAGAAGTGTGGGGGTGGCAGTTTTTTTGCGGTTTGTCGGCGTTAGAGTGGGTGTGGCAACATGGGTCAACAAAGTTACGCTGCGTCTTTGCCTATAGAATCTGTATGCTGAATTTCTGAGATCTCGACGTTCATACGTCTATACGTCTAGGCCATTGATCCTGATCAAGAATATATATACTTTATATAGTCGGAATCGCTACCTTCTGCATGTTGCATACTTTTCAACGAATCTAGTATACCCTTTTACTCTACGAGTAACGGGTATAATTAAGCAAACATTTTGAGTGCTTCCTCTAAAATTGGTATTAAAAATAAAACTTTTATCAAATCTACTATTATAATTCTGTCCTTATTAATATGAAAGGGGAGTGCTCTCTCAATTTTAGAGTTCTAAAAGCTTCCGGTCTTGAATGACAATTGCAATTTCCATCATCATCCCACTCCATTCCGTGCTTTTTATTGTCAAAGGAAAAGGAGAATTATTGTACGCATTTGGTAATAAATACCCTGTCAGGCCCGCATCGATTAGGAATACTCATGGATGCACTCGCGCTCAGATTCCAGACACCGGCTCCATGGTTGCGCTTGGGAGCAGGATGATGGCGCGGCAGCTTCCAATAATGTGAGTCAATAAATCGCCAATCAAGCAATCATACACAATTTATTTCTCTCCATAATTATTGAGGAGCTTGAGGAGGGATCTAAAGCTCCAAGCCCCCAGGAGCCTCCAAAGCCCCTCCCTACCACTCAATCGCGCCTCCAAAAGCCAAATGCAGCCGTGTGATTATGACGCTGCTGTTCGACGCCCTGTAGCGGATGGATCTGCCGGTCTACCTTACAAGCGGGAAAGAGACGGGCGATGTTAGGGCCTCATCTGAGAAAGAGACGGAGCGTTGGCACGCACAGAAACGGAGACAGTCGTGATTCGATTTCCCATCCTTCTCCTTATTTGATTTGTGGGATAAACTGACGGCCAGGCGAAGCTGTGTTAAAGAGGAGTTATTTGAGCTTCACCGTCAGTCCACAGAATTATTTGTATTAGTCGTTGTACAACACACAACCTCTTTAGAAGGCGTCATAATTTCAATTAATACTAAAGCTTTTGAATATAAGTACTTAAACTAATAAATAGGAGTGCAATGTGTCGGTCCACTATTGTTACCTTTATTCTTTCTTTGGCCATTTCATTTTTATGTATATTTTTGGTCAGTAATCGGTAAACATTTTAGGCACGCCTAGTCTTTTAATTTAAAATAAATAAAATTTTTATCAGCGAATAGTTGATTGGCATCAGTTCTACCAAAGACACTAGAATAACTAGAATAGTTCTAGTGTCTTTGGTTCTACCATATGAAGATTTTAAGCACTCACTTAATCGCTCAAATTTTGCACAATTTTTGCTAGGAGTAAGAGATAACACACTCGCATTTACCAGCGCGTTGTAATCATAGATCAATCTATAAAATAAAATCTTATTAAACTAAAAATGCGATAAAAATACAAAATTTTTATTTTTTTTTTTTATATTGGGATTCAGATGTTGCGAATGCTTTTGCTCTAGCTCTCACATGTCACTTGATATGATTGCGGACGGGAAGCTTGCAGCTCATTCTGAATAAAAAATTTTATTAATTTTCTCAAATGCTAATTTACGGCAGATTGAGGCTCAAGCAAAGTCTTCGTTTCCTCTGCGTTGCTTCAGTCAACAGAGAGCACGCGATCAAAATAAGAAGAGGGCATCATTATCGTCATCTTTAACTTGCTGTCAGTGGCAGCAATAAACATGGAGCTGTACCATGCCCATACACAGAGGCTCCAGGCACCATGCACCACGTGAATTGCAACGAATCGACGCACCGCAGCGAGGTAAAAAAGACTGGTAACCAGAGGAGCTTGACGTGGCTGAGCAACTGCTGCCATCGTGGCCACCACTTGCCACCCTGACTAAGAGCGACGAAGGTGCCCCTCACAGTTGGCGGCGGACATGATGGACTTGGTGCATTTCTCGGCCCTTGGGATATCACCATTGGCTTGTCTCGGACCTCGGATCACCAGCTGCCTCTATACCATTTGGAGGATGATGATGGGTGCTGAAATACATGCATCTGGTAGGAGCACGTTGAAACATCGCAACGCAAGAGTACGTTTCGTGCTTAGGAGTACCACCTCACGCTGCGAAACAAAAGTAACAATCTAAGAGATGCTGGGATCGATTGATCATTCGGGAGTTTCTAATTAAGGCACTCGTCTAGCTGCGAAAAGAAATACTCCGCACAAGAATTTGAAAATTTCGAATTAGCGCACATTATCTGAATCGCTCTCCTTTCGGGCATTAAAAGCTGCGTTCAGTTGGCTCAGAGGCTGTCAACATATCATTGACAGAAAACCGATATCAAAAAGGGAAACGAGCCCAGTTGGACTGCCACCAAAGTTGGTCAACAGCAGACAATGCAGCTGCCGTGATCCGAGGCGCGAAGCGGAATGGTTCCTCGCACTGAAGGACGAAGGCTTCCGATTCCCCGAGAGTGGGGCACTGCAGAGACAGGAGGAGCAGCAGGAGCAGATGCTGCAGCGGCGGTGAGTATCAGAAAGCACCACAGTGCCATAGAAAAGTGGCACACTCATCGGCAACTGCAATGGCAACTGCAGCAGAGAGTGCAGCTTGTGCAACAAGTTCCAGTTCCTGCTGTGTTGCAGCTTTAATTGACAGCGACAAACGTCGTGCGATGCCACTGCCACCCACCCAGCAGTGGAGCTCCCCTCGGCACATATGTAGATACCCCTGGCCGCACTGGATTCGGACAAAGCGAAGGACAATCGAAACAATGCGACTGAGAGGGCCCAGTTTTCCCTTCTCCGAATCGTCACCTTGGCTTTCGGCCTCATCGGACTGAGGCGGCAGGCTAAAGTGCGAATGGTTCTGGGCCGAGAGGAGCCGAATGGGCCACTGCGCTGAATGCTCGAAATCATTTGTGGGATCAACTATTATGGATTCTTCTGAGATTTAAAACCAGCAAAACTTATTTAATACTCTTGCAGAGGGTGTATTGTTTTAAATCAGAGTTTGCAATGCAGTAAGTCAAATATTATGCATAAATGTATACATTTTATCAACAGCCACGTCGATAAAGCTATGTTCGTTAGTTTTTTTCTACGCAATCGAATCTCTAAGTTTTAAAAGCTTTTAGCATGAAGCTATAGCGAAAGTCATCTTTCTATTGTAGCTAGTATAAACATAAGTTGTATTGCCCTCATAGGAAAATTTTGTGGTATATATATGTCAAATAGTTTCCATAAAAACAGAAGGCAACTTATAAGCTAATAATGGAAAAACAAAATCGTCGGAACATAAATTGAAATGATAGAAAAGAAATCATAATCGGAATTCAAATAATTAAGATCCGTACGGATTCTTCACTTATATAAATAAACACAAAAAAAAAAAATTTATCCCTAAGCGAATGCCAGGTCTTCTCATATAGTAATGCTCACGCAAAACTAACTTGAAATTTCCAAGTTCTGGACTCCAGACACATTTTCGATCTGCACCAGATGCCCATTGTGCAGCTCCTTCTTATTCCAGGTCCGCGCCAGCTCTTCGATTATCGGGCAGCGACAATTTGTTGGTCGCCTGCGCCCCTAATGAAATGCACTTCGAAAGACGTATGTGCACAAGCGAGTGCGTCGGACGTGCAACAGGTTGCCTGGTTTCGATGGCCGCTGGGTGTTGCATTCGTGTTAACCTGTGTGTATGCAGGTGTATGCATGTGTGTGTGTGTGTGTGTGTGTACTGGCCACAATTGGCAGTCCAAGCCGAAAATCGCCTTCTCACGGCGAAAGACCATCATCGTTCTGGGGACCTACCGCCTTCTTGGTTGTGCCGTGATTTTATAGCATTCGCTTGTAGATTTGCGGAAAGCAGCGGTGCGGCGGCAGAAATTCAGCAGGCGCAGTTTGATGCATGTAACTTGTCGTGCATAATATTTTTTAAACATATTCAGCACTGGACGTGCTACATAATTTTGCCACAACATTCGAGACAGAGAACGGCTTGGGCGAGGGGTCGGCTCGGCCAGTGTAGGGGAGTGGCTGGGCAATATGGCTTATTGTTCATAGGAAAAATTCGAAGGAAATCTGGCGTTATGCAAATTTTACTGCCGAACAAGCCAAACCCAAATGGTGTTACTAGTAATTAAGTGGGTTTTCATTGCTGGGTTAGTGTATATTTTACCGGGGCCGTAAAAAATGCCCTGCGCAATCAGCAGGCAAATAAGTACTTAGAGGGCCCGACTAAACAGTGACAAATCTGAACTTAATTCGGGGATCTCAAGTGCCCGGGGATCCAAACAAAGAACACTTCACTGCAGCCCTATTGTCGCCGCCTTTGATCTTGCCGAGAGTTATGGGGGCTGTAAGAAGACTTCCCAGACCTGTGATGATTACTTGCACATATTAATTGTCATGCCGAATCGAGGGAATGGGCGCATCAGTTCTTTTGAACTACAGAGTTAATATTTTCTCATATTTGTTTCTCAAAATATCTCGGCGGGAAGCAAACACAATTTCGGCGATGGTGCTGGGCTCCTTCTGGCGATTATCAGCCGGATACATTTTTATCTCCAGCCCAAGATTGTTGTCAGTGGCGGCGGCGTTGGCGGCAGAACAATTAAGAAATGAACTATCGCCATCGCCGTAAAGGTGATCGTGATTGCCGAAGGGGAAGGGTGGCAGCGGAATGTGGATCTCTTGTGGGGGAGCCAATTAGCCAGCCGCAGTGTTTGCCGATCAAATCTGGGAGGGCCGAAGCCCGAATGGACCACTTTCTCGGCGGTTTTGCAACGCTTGGTCTTTTTAATTAACTGAAAATCGGGTGAAGCGTATGTGTTTACACACAGCAGCTGGTGCTGAAGCTTTATGGCCGCCTTCCGGTTTCAATATTTACCCAGAGTTTAAAAAGTCATAAAGCACCTATTATGGCCTATTTTAGCCTGGCATATGTTTGCCGAATATTTACCAACGTAGTAAACTAAGCTATTCTATCAAAGGCGTTCCGAGATAAACCCTATAAAGTTGTTAAACGCCAGTTGGCCGATCGCGATCCGATGAATAATATTTGATCTTGTTTCTAATTAGATCAGAATTTAATGTTGGGATTACGTTTGCTGACGCAGTTAATCATGCAGCTTAGCGTAAATATTTATACTTGTTGATGCTTCTCAATTCCTGAATTCCTTCTCGAAGAAATCATTTCCTTGAATTTCCCGTTTTTGGTATACCGATAGAAATTGGAAAATAAAACGAAAAAGTTCGTCAATTTTGAGCGGTTTGTATGCGAAAAAGTGGGGGTGACCACATTTGGAGGCATGTCTTATCTAAATTTTTCAGCTCTTATGGTGATTAACGTTTATACGGACGGACAAACGGACATGGCCAAATCGACTCGTCCATTGATCCCGATAATATAGCGGGAAACGATACCCATAAATATTTACCAAATTACGAATTTCAAATACGATATTTTTCAAAATTCACCACCTCAACTAAATGGCAATTATGAACTTATTAGACGATTCAGTTACCGAAAAGTTAATCACGTTGTTATACAAATACACTGAGTTCCTCTCATCGGCTGAAAAGCAATCAGTGCACTATTGCTGGCATTTGCTTTTTTTTATCGCAGAAACCTAGTCTAATTGCACCTGCCAGACAATCGAATTTTTCCCGACTCATGTCTGGTTCTCCTCCAATCCCTACTCTGCCCCTCTAGTCCAGGAAGTGATCAGGTGTACGGTCGTCGTCGCAAATCATGACATGAGTTCAATTTGTGACAATTATTGTTGCAACATTTCAAATCGAAGCATTTTGCATTCGGCCTCAGGCGGTCTTTGGACAGTTGTGTGATTTTTATCGTTTTTCATTCGATTTGAGTTCAGTTTTTCCGACTCTTTATATTTTTCATTATTTTTCCCCACTTTGATATACGCTTTTATGCAGCTTGTGTTGCTGATGTTGATATGGCCGTTCTATTTCAACATGCCACATATGTGTGCAAAACGTGGCTGAGTTGCCGATGCCTCCTTTTTAAACACATTAATTTTTTATTGAAAATAACTTGTGCATTTTTGCAAAACATATGCAGCATATGAATTAAAATTGGGCGTTGACTTATAATTTTATAACGTATTTCAATTAATTTTATTGCCGCGTACTTTTTTTACTTAGGGCCCTCTTGTATTTATTCTTGTTGCTTGATTAAAACAATGGTATTCTTTTAAAATCATTTATTTGGGCATGTTAAAAGAAAATTGTTTGCTCTTACATATGTACATATGCTTTTCATCATCTCGCACTACGGACAGCGCTGATCGTGGACACGATTTGTGTCGCACCTGTTTGCCAATTTGAAATGAGGTTATGAACCCAACTGTAGTTTCTCAACCAGCCAGAACAGCAACAATACCAGCGGCGATGACCGAAACGCATTTGCCCACCTTTTAGCCGGTTTTCCCTCGTTCGCTTCGCTCCCTGCAAATTGGCCCGCGGCGCAAGCGCTTTTCCTTTTGTGGAGACCAAAGAACTTGTTGGCCAGGCCGAATGGTTGCCATGTGGCTCGGATCGGATCGGATCGGATCGGATCGGATAGGATAGGATATGCTCGGATCGGTGGCTTGGCAGCTATATGCAGCTATAGCTTAGTCGGCCAACACCGCTGGAGATTGATGTTCGGTGCCTCTGACATTTGTTTCGCGCGCCATCTCGTCGGCCGTTTCGCTCGCTCTCGCACGATTAATAAACAAACTGGTTTTCCCTGCCGTGTGATTCAAATGTTTTTTTCTTCCCTTGTACAGCATAAAGCGTTTGAGTGGACTTACTGGATTTTCCACTAAAATGAAAAATTGCTCTGAGTGACCATGTAAACAAATCCATTAGGCTGTAGAAATATTTAAATTATTTAACTTAATTTCCAAAGGTATTTCTCATAATATCCAAGATTATATAGCCTAACATATGGTGACACTCGTATTTTCATCGCCAGCAGCTGGAAATTTGAAATGCTTTTGTAAAGTTAAATTCTTTATAAATCTTAAATGGAGTTATCTGAGAAATCGAGATTGAGAGATCGAATTAAAACCGAATCGATAAAAAACAAGGAAGGTTTATTTCAGATTTCTTCTACTGTAAGTTGCAGTTCAGTCCTCCTACAAAAGTTTGCGAGCATCTTGTTCGGGTATGCTGATCATCTATTGTTCATCCAGCAAATACATACACGTACTTATTTGCTAATTCGGTATATCCAGTGAGAGTTTTCGTTAGCGCACAAACGTCAACTGCCAATTGGCGACGCCAACGCGAGCAGCTGCCTCGTTTCCTTTTGGCCTGCAGTTTCGTCACATTCAGCCGAAAACCAACAGGTTAATTCAGGCTTCTTATGCCAAATGAGCAAAATTTCGGCTTTAAAAGGAAAGCGGCGAAAGATATTGTTTTTTGCTAGTAGTTCGATTTGGCGTGGCTTAAAAACAACCAACTTCGCGCAAGGAGAAGCATTGAAGTGTCGACAAAGACAATGCGGCAACATATTCGATTGCCGGGCATCCAAATTTGCGAGGCGTTTGGGCCAACTTCTTTGGCTAAGTTCCGCATTTGTGTGGAGTGTGGAGAGGTGCGGTGCTGACAGGCGAAGATTGCCGCCAATGCGCGTAAAGGTGTCATTTGTTGAATACATGCATTTTCCGGCTGGACAAGAAATCGCTGCGATGTTAAAGACGGGTGCAGCATGCAACTTCGGCGGGCTAAATACCACGTGAGTGCTTGGGACGTGGCACAGTGGTAGGAAAGGCATAGGAAATTATTACAAACAATTATTAAATGCAAACTGGAATAGTGTCTATACTCCTTTTATTAAGGTACAATTAAACTTAAAGTACTGTCACGGCATGACAGGAATGATTTGAAATAGTTTCGTAAAAGTAATGATTTAACATACGCCTGTTAATTTCACACAATCCTTTTTCCCTTTTGAGGGAATTGCTTTGATTTTTGCCACTGTTGTAGACTTTCCTCCGTGCTGTCAGTTATGCTCACTTTTGTTGTCAAACCCTACTGTCAGCTGCGTTCTACTGCCATTTTTCGCTGGTTTTGTTGTACATGCTATGCCGCGTTTTGTGCAATTCTGACACATTTTAACAATTTACGAAGCGCTGTGATATCCATGCTCCGCATTCAACAGAACATAGCTTTGACAACTAAATTCAAAGCAATTCATACATCATTCTCATAGTGGTGGTTTTCTCCCCAGTGATGACACAATTGTTTATCCCACGTACTTGGGAACTGTGGTGTAATAAGATATTAGCTACTTTCTATTCAGGATTGGGATACAGATTACAGATTACAATCAAGTCTCTACTAACATTTAAATTTTTTTGGAATGTTAGCTGAAATGCCTTAATAAAAAAAGCTCAGACGGTTAAATTATTTGAAGAATAATTCCTCCGAATGCTTTCAGAGAGTGAGACATTTGATTTTAACTAAAAATGTTGCATTTTAATGGCTTCGAAGGAGAGCTCATCACTGGTGAAACCACCTGGATTCCACCTGTTCGGAAAACTGCGTGTGTCAAAGTGCGTGTGCGGCGTCGGCGACATTTGTATAGACTGTAACGGTATCCTTGTCCACTTCAGTTTCACCGGCAGTTGTCAGTTGCGTTTTGATAATTTCATATTGGCCCACTGGCCCCATGTGCAATTCAATAGAGTTGCTTGGTTCCAACTCCAACTCCATCGCGGAATAATGGGCTGCTCTGGTTTGGTTTCCGTGGCAGTCGCCAGGCTCAGAAGTGATGAAAGTCACAGTGTTCACAGTTCAGTTAATTGATCAAACTCTGGGTTAGATTGGATTAAATATTATTGGTATCCCAAGATTTAGGGGGAATGGTGGTAAAGGGAGCCAGCAAAGAATCTAATCGGATTAAGGTAACAACACATGTACATAACTACAATATATATGTAGGAACACACAAATTGATTACCTTGAGCTGCCAATAGAAGGTTTTGTTTATTTTTGTTACTAACATATGGTCTAGTACGACATCCTGTTTATCCCCAATTCGAAAATTGTTTTCGAATGCCAGACGTATATGCTGCGAATCGAAATATCTTCTGATATCGGGCTCGGCTTTCAGGTGCCGCCTGAGTCAACGACATTCCGGATCAAAGCTTTTCGGGGCTAAATCTCAAATAACTCTGAGCTGAGTATCAGGGAGTGAAATGAAATGAAATGCATTCCAGCCGCCAAACATTCTCAGCCTTCGACATTTTTGAAGTTGTATACGTAAATGTACGTTTTTTCGTTTTTGTCTTTGCGTTAATTTATAGTCACTGATTGGGGCGTTATTCTTATTGATCCAGGCCATAAATTAGGAGAACCCTGACATGCCACATACATTACCGACATTTCAGCGTTTGATTTGTTATTTATCATACGAGCGTCGTGGCGAGCGGGACGGCTGCAGCGGCAGCCGAGTGTGAGCGAGAGGGAGAGGCGCGAGACCCAATGGCGATGGCGATGGAGGAATCTCGTAGCATCCGATCTGATCCGATCTCAACTTCATCTCGGGGCTTACCTGTAAAACTAGTTTCGATCTTTTCCAGCATTTCGTTCTTCGTCTGAGCGCTCGGCTCTTATTTTGTCTTTTTTCTTCATTTTTTTAATGATGAAATATACATTTTGAGTTTAATATATCAAATCGAATGGCGGGCAAGCGAATGTTAATTTGCTTCGTCTTTTTGCGCGAGTCTCTTTTGAGCGTTCGTTTTTGCGTTCTTTTTTCTTAATTTTGATTTATTTCATTTTAAAATTAAAAATCGATTGAGTAACGAACAATCTGTCGATCTGTTCGCTGTTCAGCGAATTTTAATTTTCGTTTAAATATGGATTTCGGTTCCGATTCGAATTCTCTTTCGGATCTGCGATCCGACTTCGATTTGTGTTTTTAGGTAGCCAGCAGATCGTTTAATATGCAAAGACTTTCTGATAAGGCGATCCAAACGTGTTTGTCGTTCTACTCGAATCTGTATCGCAGTCTCCTCCGCGGTTGCGTGTGCGTGGATTTTTGAGTGATTAATTAAAATTATGCCCAGAAAGCGAACTAATGAGTTTAATACGACGAAGTCCATTAATTAACTACGAAGCAGGCGGCGGGACGACGTTGACATTAAGGCATCATCAGCAGAGTCGACCTCTATAATTAAGGCTGAACCCGGGAGAGAGGCCCAAAAGCCTCGAAATGTGGACAAGAGCAACTGAGGAAAACTGTATCAATGTGTCGGAATAAGACTTTGGCATACCCAGTAGTAAATCGTCAGAAAGCTCCCTAGGTCTTGATGATCTTGAGTGAAGAAGAAATCAGCGAAGTCGTTGGCTGATGGGTTATGTATTCAAACCATCCTTACCGTATAGTTAGGTTAGTACTCGCTGATCATTTAATGTATATACCCTTTTCAGTACGGAGTATGGAAAGAAAACAAAAGGCGGGAATCGAAGCTCCAACATGGATGGAGATGAAGTCACAGACCCACCAAATGAGCGTTGATGAGTTCCATTTAAATAAAATCTTGATCGGCAGGCAGACCAAGTCGCGGCATCCGTTTTGAGGCCCATAGAGACCATGCTGAGGGGCAGTCGGAGCAAAATTAATATCGTAAAAAGATACATCCGATAATTTATGAAACATAAATAACTAAAACAAAAATACAAATCATTTGTCCGATGACAGTTGCTGCGTCTGTTTTTCAATAGCTTTTTCGAATTGATTCCGTTGCTTGATGGCGTTCATCGTCGATTTTCGTTTCTCTGTGGTTTTTTATTATCTTTCATTCCCTTGGTCGAATCCAGCTGACATTTGCTTATTATTATTGGTCAGCCCGAACCGGGACCGTTTCATCTTGGTAGTGAATCGACGGATGGAACGTTGAATTTATGTAAATCGCGCTCTCCGAATCTGAAATAGGAACGCACCCCGACGAATTATGAATTTATTGTGGCTGTCTTGGAGGATTTTTGTTTTTACGTTCGCGGCTCCCATCTGGAGAGCATTTTTGTTAATGTAGTTTCCCCAACGTTCTCTACCGATAATTTAACAAACATTGTACAATTTCAGATAAAGTGACATAAAACCATCAACTGCGTGGCGCAGACAGAAGTGGGTCTATTATAACCGTTGCTTGTAAACTAAAAAGGTATTCTATATACCATATAACGTAAAGACATTGGAATACAAATGTTAGCACTTTTTCACCCTTTTGAAACTATGGCTCCATGTTTCTTAAGATAACCTTATACAATTATATAAGAAAATTATTCGAAGCAAATCAAATTGATACCCATTATTATCGTTTTCCCATTTAGTACGTGTACTATACTATGCCACCGCACGCATCCACATTTTCCTCGCAGTCGGCTTCGATGCTGTGTTAATTTGACCAAATTTTCGGGATCATCAGTCTAACAACGACTTCTCATTGGAGGCTCTTGCTTGGAGTGCACATTTCACATCTGAACACCGTAAGCGGTGCTCCCTTGCACTTCGTTGTATTCGGTAGAGCCCACAAATCAAGGGTGAAATATATTCGGCGAGCGATAAAAATTCAGCAAAGAGGAAACACAGACCTCAAGCGAATGGAGGAGTCTATATACATGAAAATGAAGATGTAAATTATACGAAATGTGAGGCATTGACCAACCAAAGAGCAGCCACAACATGGAGGACTGGAAGACGGCGAGCCATTCCGAACACCAGAGGCAGGTAATGCTATCAATCTACAAGCTGTATCTAACAGATGCACTGCAGTGCGAGAGAGGCGGCACTACAGTATGTTGAAAGGGATGGTATGGAGCTGAGTGCCGGGTAAGGAAAGGCAGCTCGCATACTCGTATATAAGAAACACCCTCCCGGGCAAATGATTGATTGCTCATCATTTTTCATTCTTAATGAAAATGCACCCCGCTGGCAAGAGTTGAGTTCACTCGCTGGTTGGCTGCCCCGTAGATCCAGTCGCCAATGTATCTGTATCTGTTTCTGTGTCTGTGTCTGAATGTGTATCTGTATCTGTACCTGCGTCCGTGCCCCGATGCGGCTATGTCTGTTCTCGTGGCACACCTGAGTCGCGCAAACAAGCTGGCAGAAAGGTGCAAAGGTGCGATTATCGCGACTGTTGGGTGGCAGTGCGGGGAGGGGGCCAGGCTAAGCTTGGCCAAATTTAACGTTCGCCGCCCAGAGGCATAAAAATGGCTGCCAAGAGAGAACATGGCTTTCCCGTTCCACCACCATTCCTCGTTCTCACCCGGCTGCCAGTCAACTGTCAAGTGTTCTGTGCCCGCGTCATGCTATGCATCATCTTATGGCAGTTATTAACCTTTGTTTTGCTCCGCCCAACTCTACATGTTTGCTGCACGTATCCTCCAGTCCCCCGCGCTTCCATCCGCATGGTTTAGGAGCCGAGGCAGTAAGAAAATTAAAATAGGAATTTAAACAAAATAAAATTAAAGAAATTTGTTTAATTTGTTTAATTCCAGCTTCCAGCTACAGTTCCCGTTTTTACACTGGACAAAAAAGCAAGTGACCATTGCCCAAAGGTAAATAGAAGTAAATCTGTTTGCAAGAGCCAACATAAAATCGTTGCATAAACGGAAGATAATAAGAAACGGAAAGGGTATTATTTTTAATCACACCATAAAGAAGAATAAAAAATTCTTACTTTTTTACTTACAGATACTTTGTTTTTAAATTAAATAAGAAAATTATAGTATTTTGGATCAGCTTGGACCGATGACTTTGAATAAACATTGTTATTTTATCTAATTTAATCAATCTAATCTAATCATTAGATTTAAGCTGTAAATATGTGTAGGCCTGTCCTTTTCCTCTCTATTCCTGAGCGACACAAATTTCGGGATCAGAGATGAGGTCAAAGGAGGAACTGTCGCCTACTCGGCGGGCATTGCTGCTAGTGAATTTGCCTCAGATGACTGTGGCAACGGGCATCATCATTAATCATTTTTATTTGCACGCCGCCGCAGTTGGGCCACTGGAATTGGAGGTGGAGAGGGCTGTTAATGGGCGGCATAGCCACCCTCGTCAACGACAAAAATCCAGCCAGTATGTCACATTGCCGGGCCACCCAGCCACCCACCGAGCCAGTCAGCCATCATCATCATCATCAGCATCTGAGTAAACAACTGAACATGGACAGTAAATTGTAGACGTCATAATGTTGAGGGCGAGCAGCACCGACAACAGTAGCGCAGTACGAAAATCGTCGACGGCAACTGTATAAGTTATTACGCTGTGTACTCTTTGCGCACATAAAAATACATTAATAAATATTATTTATGAATACTCGCATGTAGAATATATAGCGCACCATTCTGTGCAACATCTTTTTTCCTCGTCCCA
The DNA here is from genome assembly GCF_000001215.4 of Drosophila melanogaster. Classification (NCBI taxonomy): domain Eukaryota; kingdom Metazoa; phylum Arthropoda; class Insecta; order Diptera; family Drosophilidae; genus Drosophila; species Drosophila melanogaster. The sequence goes on from NT_033779.5 coordinate 21,870,520, forward strand.
CCCCACTTCTACCACTTTTCAGCTTGCTCATCATTGAGCTCCACCCCCAAAAACTGATGTGCAAAGATGGGAGGAGAAGTTTCACGTGTGGATTGGACCCGCTCCAGGAGCCATATCGGAGCAACTGGAAAGGCAAAAATATAGGGGCACAGATCTGTAATAATAATTGAACAAATTAGAAATTGGATACTGCATTTTAGGAAATATTGAATATTGATAAATATTAATAAACAACCTAATTAATAACTTATAAAATAAAAATAGCAATTCTTTTTCACCTTTAGTTGCAAACTTATCCGTGTGATTTCATCGCAATTTTATATATTCTGACATCTGTAAAATTAAGTAAAAGTACTCGATTTCGTTTGGATTTCATTCTATATATGCCCAAGTCATAAATAATTTTTTTTTATTTATGTTTCATTTTGCTGTTTGAATTTATATGTTTGTTTTGCCATTCATGCAAATGCAAATTTGGTAATTGTGTCTGTCGCTTTTTCACTCTCTTTTTTCGAGTTTTTGGTTTATTTATTTGAATGAAAGATTTTATTTTATGGCAAATGGGACTTAAACCGTAAATAAGCCCACTGAGTGTTGTGCTTGTGCGTAATGAATGACATTTTTTGCCATTACGTTGTTTTAGAAGGTACAGATTAGCAAATATTATACATTATATATATACATATTGATATTAAGTCATCCGCTATATAATGGGTTTGTAAAACTCAAGGACTTAATTCAGATTCTAGCCAAGATAAATAAAACATTTGAGTCTTTCCCATTGGTAAACAATTGATTATGGCTACGTTCCACTCTAATATCTGATGTTTGTAGTGCATACAAATCGCGCGGACATACATAACTCTGCCTTTTGCCCTGACAATCGATCCATCCAATCTTGGGTCTGTGCGGAAAGGCCATTAACTTGATATATGCGCATCGACCGCCTAATGATTGCCGAATTTCTAATTATACGCATAAGGAATTATATCTGTCAATAAATTTGCCACTGTGCCAAAGCAGGGAACAAGCTCCATGCGCTGCGAGGGCGATTCCGCTGGGGGACGAAAAAAGGGCGAAAAAGAAATCAGCAGAGGCCATAATTCACTCACACACACACACACACTCTCTCTCTCTCTCAGCAGACAGACAGACAGACAGGACGTCTTGCCTTGGCTAGCGTAAATCCTTCCACAACTGACAACGGGAATGGCCGCTCACTGCTTATATAAATGATGAGTCCAAAAGTCCGAGCAGAGTCCGGGTACGAATTCGAGTCCCCGGCAGGGCCACAATGAGCTAGGCAAGGCAGGGGCGGGGCAGGCAGGAAATATTTGGCCGAATGACGCATAAAACAAATCCAAGGAGCCCAAGACACCACGTCCCTAGCCCCAAGCCCCAAGGTCTGCCTTGCATTGAGTTGACGGACTTGCCTCGATGGAGGAGGGTGAATACGGCTTCGCCGGCTGGCTCGTCATCATTATCATCAATGGCAGTCATCGTGGCCGAGACGAAAGTCTTTTTGGCCAAACCCGAAGACAGTCGCAAAGGAGGAGGAAGGAGCACGGCCACAGCCATACCACCGACATCGACCCCATATATTTCTGCTCGCCTGACATTAACGGCTGCTATCGCAGAGTGGAGCTATGCCCAGAGCTCTGCCAAGCTGGCATCATTACTGGCACTCTACGATTTATTGACGAGCAGGCCGAAGCACAGCTAGCCAAACCTAACCAACAGGACAGAACAGAACACACCCGAGCTGACAGGGCAGCCGAAAATTTAGAATAGTCTTCTTGGCAGGACGGCGCAAAAAGGATTGCTGGGGGTGGCCGTCTAGGGTGTGGCTAGGGTGCCAACTCGGCCTCCAAACTAAACCCCATTACTTTCTATGAACCATTCCTCTGACTTGACGCTTTGGCTTGGCAGGCAGTCAACGCAAGATGTCGTTTGCGTCGTTGACGACTCCTTGAGGTTTGTTGAATCAGGCAAATGTCACAGCATCAAAGTTTGGTGCTTTGCTCTGGGAAAATTGCATATTAGATAGCGGACCTTGGCTTAAATTGGATGGAGGCGGAGAGAGTATAAACGCGTTGTGATTATAGTGGCAAACGATTGGTATTACTATAACAAGGCGGCATTTTTGTTCGATAATCGAAAAGTATGTGAAGAATTTAAGTCGGGACAGACTATATTGGAAGACTATATAATATATACCGGTTTCTCGAAGTGTTGAACAGGGAGAATCTTACTTTCCTACATAAATTCTTGATCAGGATTACTATTCGAGCCGACCTGGATGTAATTTCCTGCTGTAATTTCGGGAAATATAAAATCAAGAAATTTTAGATTAAATAGCTCAAAACTTTCACTTTTAAAAAAATGATCGAACTTTATTCATTTTATTTTCTTTTTGCTAGGATATAAGCATTTGGACCACGCCTACTTTAACGGCCACAACCTGTCACATCTTTTGTTTTTGAAATATTTTCTAGTACTTCCACTAGCTGAGAAACTGTTATCTGATATTCGAGTAAATCGACTAAATCGTTTTTTACAACTTGTACTTTCCTACTTTAGTGTAAAACACTGTAAAAATCCATTCATTCAATTTATTTATTTATTGAATTATACCAAAAGGTAATACTTTAGTATTCAATCTGATAAAATGGATGGACTAAAATTGTAGCTTTCAAACTTTTTACCTAATTAGCCTTGTTCAATCCTTCACTTTGTAAGACCACAATTTCTTGGCATTCTTTCGAATAATTTCTTCCCTTCCATTTTTAAGTTCGTTCTAAAAGCATCACATGCACAATCGTCTTCGAGGGATTTTTGATCTGATGATTCATACGCCATGGCAGCTCGGTAGCGAAGCAGCCGCCCTGCTAAAAGCTATCTTTAATGTCAATGGATGCTGTGGGCCTACGTCCTGCCCTGCTCCTTGCAGTCCTGTGAAACCATTTATTTGCTGGAGTGCGCCTTCGGCATATTTTTAATTGCCTAATTTTGCGACTTGACTGATGGGCCCACTAAACGCTGCGAGGGTTGATGCTGCTGCTTCTGTTTTCTTTGCTCAAATTTTGTCGCTCAGCTTGATAAACGCCCGCTTGCCGCCTTTTGGCATTTTAAAATTGTCGCCAAAAACATCCACCGAGTCCTCACATCCTCTCCGGCTGGCAAGTGGCTTCATTTGCTGGCGCTGAAATATTTCACCATCCCACCGAGCGGCCTCCTGCCCCAACATCCCACAACCACCTCCACTCCGAGTTTGGACCCGGTATTGTCACCATCCACAGTGCTTGCGGCAAATTATGGGACAATATTTTAGGCTAATGTTAATGTTTTCCCAAAAATGTTCTCATTGTGCTGAGGAGGGTTCTCCGCTACCCGCTACCCGCTACCCGGCACCACCACTTCCCATCATCGCACCAGCACCCATTAGACTCTTTGCCTCTGGCCAAAATCCGTTAAATTATTGAGCTGAAGGTACTTTTCAATGCGGTTCGCTGGCTTGGGTTACTCGACTACTTTCCAGACTGAGCCGCAGAGTTTGGGGTTAAATGAGCAGCGACACTTTTGTCGTTCTTGCTTCTTGCAGGGGTATTCTTTATTCTTGTTGGGCATTGCAATTCCAAGTCGCTCAGGTTCTATTGTTAAATGTTTCGGAAATTTTGCTCTGAAATAAATAAACTCAAGGCAGAGAATGAAATGCGAATGAATTAGACCAATGGAAAATAAACGTATTTTCTTAGCAGTTTACTTTAAAGATGTTAATGGTGATCACAGGCAGACTAAATATATAAAGTGTTCATATAGGTTTTAGCTTTTATATTTAATTTACTTTATACTTTACTTTACTTGAAATAGTACTTAATATAGTACCTAGTATGTAGAGTCGAAGATTTAAAAAATTGTATGATCACAAAATCATATAAGATTGGTGAAAGAGTTAAATGAAAAATGTACAAAAAATATTAAATATAATATAAAATATAGTATACAATATTTTTTTTAATCCGATGATTCGTTATTAATACATTCCCAAACAGCCTTTCTAAATTAAAATTCGAAAAAAGCCGTTACGTAAAGTTATGTAACTGACAGAATCAAGCGTTTTCGACCCTTCAAGGTATGCACATATATATATATATATATTCTTGTTCAGGATCACTAGCCGAACCGAGTCGACCTGGCCATGCCAGTCCGTATGAACGCCTTGAGCTCAGGAACTACAAAATTTCAAAAAGTGTGGACGCGACAGTTATGGGATGTTTCTGAGAAATAGAAATTAACATGACAAATAATTTAACAAAAATCAACCATCTGTTGAGGTGGCGTGCCAACATTTGAAAACAAACTTGAGGTGCGTCTATGTCACAGGAATAGACATATTTACCTTTCCAGTTTTTTTTAGTTCCTGCGATCTCGACATTCATGCAAGCGGACAAGGTCAGATTTACTCGGGTAGTGATACTGATCAAGAATATATATACTTTACAACTAAAGGGTTTATCTGTTACATAATTATCAACGAATCTAGTATAGCTTTTAACGAATTGTACCCGTTTACAGAACAGTAGCATCATGAGAGATACTTCTGATGCTACTTCGTGGGCGGGTGAACAATACAGGCAAGCCTCATACTTAATCGCTTTTATGGTTGCCGAGGATCTTGACGTTCATACGGACAGACGGACAGATAAAAGGACACGGTCAAGGAATTTAGTACGACCTTTTATTAACATTAACACAGTAACATTAATTTATAATTTGTCTTGATTTCAAATTGGGATATGCCCATCTGTATTTCAAACTTTCTTGTTGTGAAATTAGTACGCATATGCAACTTTAAAAAATCGCAATATTCTGCTTATCCACTCGTCAGTCTTAAGCAGTCTGTCTGGAGCACCAAACAGATAAGGAAAGCCACAAAATAACCGAAAAAAGGAAATATGCTAGGGAAAACCACTAAATCGTGTTGGTTGGGTTCGTCCAAGAGCTGGCCCTGTTGCCATTTATTTTCCCCCAGCCCTTTTTGCAACGTTCGTCTTGTCTCGGCCACCATAAAACACTTTAATAGTTCTCTTATGCCAACCCCCACGACTGCCTGAGCACCAGAAACACACTAACACAAACCAACGTTTTCACTGACTGAAGATTTGCCAATACCTTTATTTCTTCGTTCTTTCTTCGGATTCGAAAAGCTCGGCATTTAAAATTATGGCATTGCTGTCACTTTAATGGCGCCCGGCGCGGGACTCTCAGCCTGAGGCCCCACCACCCCACCTGAACTCAATTGTTTTTGGGTTTTTTGTTTCTCTCGAGCGCCTTCTTCGTCCTTAATTTAAGGCCAGACACTCGCTGAACTTTTTTAATGATTTTTGCTGTAAGCCTTGGGGACTCATTTCTTGGGAGCGAAAGCGAGAGACCGCCATATGCCCGGAGACGCAGCAAATTAACCCCGTTCACCTGCCCTCGCAGAGCCCCAGGCAACCCTTAAACCCAACCCAACGCCCAACACCCGGCATCGCTCCACTTCTTAGGCTTCAACACTTTGATTTGATTTTGTTTTCTTTTTCGAGCTGCGCCCGCGATTTGAACGCACGCTTAATCAATTGGTGGAAATCCCGAGATGACCCCGTTCAACCCATCCTTCACTACCCACTAACCTGCGCGAACTTGTGCGCGTGGCAGGACCACCACCGCCACCACCACACCGACCTTGTCACATGACACCTGCAACCTTTTGCGCGTCGATTTCCGTTTCCGTTTCGCCGCCGTCGACGCTGGTAAAAGTTTTTCGGCGGGGTTTTTCGTCTTGCTGCTGTTAGTGGGTGGACTGAGGGGGATTCACCTCTGCCTCTTGGCACATAATAATTTGATGCCTTTTGATCTTGGCCTCGGCTATTGTTGTGGACTTGGCGTGTTTTTAATTTAAATCCTGCGCCTGTCAGCGTAATACGACAAAAAATTCCACGCAATGTTTGATGTTTAATTTTATTAAAAGGATTTTGTTCCTGCTGCCGTTCATTTTTGTTGATTTTACTGAGTTTGCAGACGGCTGCTGTTTTTGTTGCCTGGGTTTTGTCAGAATCCAATTAAAATTAACCGCCGGCGATTATTTGTCAAAAATATATATAAGACTTTAAACAATGTCGGAAACAAACAGAAACCGAAAACAAAAACAAAAAGCAGGTGCATGGAGGTGCTGAAAATGCATGGAAATGCTTTCTGGTCAGAGAGTATCACAAATGTAGACATGAAAGCTTATTTCAGCTTTCAAGGTGGATGTATAATTTGTTAAAACTTATTTGCCACACATTAATTTAAAAAAAAATTACACACATCCTTTAGCCAGACATTCGAATAAATTCTATTTATCCCGTAGGCCACCGAGTAGGGATTTTTCCGAAACTCAACTCGGGTTAGTTGAGCTCACTTTCACTTCGGTAGCACTATAGACTGGCGAAGTTCCGACCGTTTTATTGTCTTGACGGAAGACGTCAAGCCGAGGACTTAGCGTTTGAGTGATTTACGAGGGAAAGTCAAAGACTAGCCCAGACAACAGTCGGAATACAAAGAAAGAAGCCATAGAACAGGCCCTAAACTCGTATGTAAACGAATCCCAAGTGATGAACTGCAACTGCATCGAAAGTGAAGTTCTGCGGACCATAAATCAGATCAGCGTCCTGACTTGTCCCTTTTCTTGTCCATCGAATGCAGGCAGAAAATGTGCAAATGTTGTGCCAACACACGTTTCTCCTTGTGAAATCTGCGGGAAATGTTTTGAAACTTATGCAGTTGCCGGAAAATCGATTCGGCAACATTGCCGAATCCATCCTTTCTGATGGATTAGCACGGATTACCGCGCATCGGGGAAAAGGCGGTCCACTTCGGTAACCTGGTGAAAGTTGCGGCAGGTAGGTAAATAGTTTACCTACTTGTGCGCCTAATTATTTTGGAATTCACTCCAAGGCATTTTGCTAAATAGGGCGGGATGTTCATTATAATTTAGGGCCCCTTTTTCAGGTAAGAGCTCAAAATTGGCATTCGCATTTCATTTTAGGTTCGTAAACTAAAAGGGTATACTAGATCCGTTGAATAGTATGTAACACGCAGAAGGAAGCGTTTCCGAATATATAAACATCCATTGATTAGGATCAATAGCCGTGTCGATCTAGCTATGTCCGTCTGTCCGTATGAACGTCGAGATCTCAGAAACTATAAAAGCTAGAAGGTTGAGATTCAGCATACAGATTCTAGAGACAAAGACGCATGTTGACCCATGTTGCCACAAACGGTACAAAACTGCCACGCCCACACTTAAAAAAAAAACGTGTTGAGATTTTTAAGCATTTTAATTGGTCTTGTAAGTTTCTATCGATTTGCCAAAAAACTTTTTGCCACACCAACTCTAACGCCTTTATTCCGCCAAACAGGTCACACCCACACTTTTGAACAATTTTTAAAATTGTTCTCATCTTATTCCTCAATATCGATCGATATCTCCAGATAAATTATGAAATTTCGCGTCCTCAATAACACTAGCTGAGTGACGGGTACCTGATAGTTGAGGATATCTCTTGTTTTTTAAAAGTATAGGGTTTATAGGGTTTTTATGAACTCTCGAGTACCCATAAATTATCTCAAAAGTATCGAGCATATTGTCCAAATTTATAATTATTCTATAAAAACACAAACTTTTGATATCCCAACCAAAAATGTGATTGCACCTAAAAAAAAATGCAAAACTTCTGTTATCACATTTTTGGGCATTCACCAAGATAATCAGCAAATGTTCTTCCTACCAACTGATCACTCTAAAGTTGATTTCAAATAAAAACTTCCACCGTGCAGGCATTTCTAGAGCCCGGAACTTAACTATAATAAGATTCTAGCAAGTTTTGGAAGTGTTAAATACATGACACTGGCGTTCGCTATACTTTTAGACCTGGACTTGAATTATAGCATATCAAATTTAAGAACAATATTGGCAATCAAAATAAAATAAAACAATAAAATCTGGATTTTAAGATCTACTAAAAGCACTATCTTATTTTGTTCTTCAACCTTACGGATTTTGGAAAGCCGAGGTTCACACCGACCGACGGACAGACAGACGGACATAGCAAGATAGATGGAAGCTTGTAGTGATCCAGAAAAAAGCCAATACACATTATTGGCTCACTACCGCATTTGAATACCTCGTACCTCTCTTTCGAGGAATCTATTAAATTCTACATTTTGAGTATCAGGTACGAATAGAAAATAGAGCTCTGCGTTTAACCAGCTTGGTTATATTTTATTAACATTTTAGTACCATGAAGAGCATTATTTTCAAAATTCTCCCTAAACCATCGATCATTTGTAGGCTGCTAAATAATTATCCGTCAACGAAGCCGCCGTTGCTTGCATAATTTACTTTATAGCCTCTTGGCAGGCGGAGTGCAATGATTTGAAACTCAAGCGGCAGCCAATCGCTGACCAATGGCCGCCAGTGGCATAAACAAAACGCTGCTGAGCAACACCAGCACGGAGCAGGCACCAAATGTGGCAGAAGCAACAAGGCAGCTCTATACATGAGCAGCTGATATTTCACAAAAACGACATAAACACTACGAGAAGATCGAGTGCATTCGACGACCAGCCTCGAACGCCATCCTCCAACCTCGAACTGCAATCAGCGGGTTTTTCGGAGGTGTAGGAGCAAGGCAGCGGCAACTCCTGCAACTGTTGCAGTTCCGACAGCTACCAGCAAAATCAGCGGCTTATGCTGTCCCAGAAACAACAACGATCGCTGCGGATGGGCCACAAGAATACAGAAGGCGGGAGGCAAGAGGCTGCAACAACGACGCCATTGCCACCACATCCAATACATCCAATGCTGCAGTTGGTAAACAGTCGCGGAGCTCGAGGAGCAAATATATCAAATGCGATCGATCCCCAATGTCGGGAGCAGTAGGTGCCTCAGCGTGGAGTGAAGGTGAAAATCGGAATTGGATCTGGGGATACTCTTTTTAGTTCTTTAAACATTGAAAGTCAGGTGTGTCAGTCCGTAGTCTTATATTATACAAAAACATTAATGTTTATTTTGGTTTAAGATTATTGTGTTATGTTAAATTGTGTTAAATTACAATATTTTTTAAATTGCCTCTCCAATATAATAGTCCTGAAAGCCTGAACTACCCTTCATCGATATGGGGAACAGTTGGGGACGTAATTTTAATTTGATCTGTGCCGAACGCATTTTGTTTCGGTGCTGATGGTCTTGAAGTGTAGGCAAAACAGTCGGACGGCAGCGAAATCTTGCAGTTTTTCTGCAGAGATCGGAGATTTGCTTGTGTCGCCGTTGTTGTGGACAGCCCGAGACCTGGACATGACTATCGAGGATGAGCAGTCTCCCCATCGTGCTTTGTGCTGGCTTGTTTCCCTGGCTTCTTGATACCGATTGGCAGCGGCACATGCAGAGGCCCTCAAAACTTTGAACTGTTGCGCAGACGACTGCGGACTTGTGCCGGCTTTCAGTTCGTTTTGGCCATCAAAGAACGGACTGGGTATGGCGTACAAGTGGGAATTCTTGTTGCAAGGGATCGAGCGACTTTTGAAAGTCCACAACGGATAGCGACACTTTTTCTTGCGCTTTGTGCATTTTGCAGCAGTCTCTGAGTCCTGAGATCTACGCTCAGATACAACGTGAATTGGAATAAAGCGTGCCAGAAGCAGACAATGCCACCCATCTCGGGAACTGCATTTTCAATACTATTAAATAAATAAATTTGTTTCCGATCAGCTCGATAGACAACGATCTATATAACCATTTTTTCCATTTTCACATTTTTAACGCAATGCTACGCGTTTTTTATGTTAAGAGTACTAAACTAATTATATTTATCTGTTCTTTAAAAGCCACATAGGGTGGTGTTGGGTGCTGATATAATTGTTTCGCAGGTGAAAGCAGAACTCCAATCAAAGAAATGTAGTATTTTCAGTTCGGGAAGCCAAAGCACATATAACTATGCAGTATTGCCAATAAAGATTTAAAAACAAGTCTAACGACTATCAGATACCCGTTACTCAGTTATGGGAAGTGCAAAAGAAGTCGATCTTAGCATTCCTGTTGTTTCATTTAGTTTTTTCCTTGTCATTTCTATCGATATGTAAAAGTAAGAGTATACTAGGATTCGTTAACCCTGCATGTGTAAATCGTATATGCATAAATTTATTATACCGATAAATACTTATTCAAAAGCGATTTATTTTTTCTTTTATTTTCGAGTTCTATTAGATTTTTTTTAGGTCCCAAAGTTCCTGATGACTCTGCCGAAAATTCCTAAGGTGTTTTCTTTTCAGGTCTTCCTTTTTTTTAAGCCTGTGAAACTAACTCATTACACGACCAGGTTGCGGAAAAAATGGCGCGATCTTTATCGCCGTTTTCCACCAAACTCGAGTCGACTGATAAAATATTTAAAAAACTTGACTCTGGTGCGGGGATGCGTAAACCGATGACAGCCTCCAAGATCAAGAGTAAGGCCAGGCAGAAAAAAACTAGCCACATTGTGTTCTCCGTTGGCAATGCGTTTTCTTTGCAAATCGATCGCATCAAGCGAGCCAAAAAACAATGGATTCGAAGCTCCAAGCCACCTCATGCACCGCCCGGCTGGCTATTCTGGTCAAACATTGACCAAAAGGATAAGGCTAAGGTAGCCAGCGAGTGACGGAAAGACAGAGAACACAAGCCCAAAATTCCAGAGCAAAGACTCCAATAAATTTCGATAAATGCGCACGCGTGCGAAGAACAACAGACGAGACTCTGACTCCGCCTGATTCTCATCCGCATCCTCGGCTTAGTCCCATCCTCCATCTCCTCCTCGATGTTGTTGTCATTGTCAAGGATCGCGCTGCGATCGGTAATAAGGCCGAGAGGAGCAGCTACTAACTCAGTTACCGCCATGCAATTTCGATGGACATCTCTCTTGTTGCCTCTTCATGTCTCTTTCTTATAGACTTTATATACCGGTTGCTTGTAGAGAAGAAGAGTATATTGAATTAGCTGAAAAGCATGTTACAGGTAGAATAAAGCGTCTCCGGTCCTATAAAATAATTAATGTAGTATATGAATTATATACGTTCCTGATCAGGATCACTAGACGGGTCGATCTGACCAATTCTTCCTCTCCGCGACGATCAAAATTTTCTACTGATACGCCAACAAAATGTTGGCTGGCTGATCAACGGGTATCACACAGTCGAGGAAATCGACTTAGGCGTTCTCTCTTGTTTGGTCTCAACTTAATCGATCGGATCACTTTGGCTCACTCACTAGAGGTGGCCTCGTGATCCCAAAAGAATTAGGTAAAATTCATCAGTTTTAAGTTCCGGAATTCATAGCCATGGGAAGAATTAAATGTCAAAATAAACTAAATGTTGGTTTCGCAACTTTTACCTGTAATTTAACATTTACATTTAAAATAGATTAATTAGCTTTTATATGTTTCGACCATAATGTATTTTATTAAATAGTTATCTTAAAAAGTCGTCAATATAGAAGAAGAAAAACATTTCCATCTGTTACAATACCCCCTTGGTGTGGTTGACCATCGCTAAGTCCAAGCTTCCAAGCTGTATCACAAGCTGGAGCATTTTTCAACTCCCTAACAAGCTGATGAGACATGGACGCGCGCGCTTAGCAAATTCCAAAATGTCAATGGGAAAGATCACATTGTGTGCCATTATTTTCGTTCTCAATGCAATGGCATCTGGATCTGGGTGGACCTGGCCAAAGCAGGGTTTTGGCTCCGGCTTCAGCTTTAGCTTCAGCTAATGCAATGCAGTGTTGTCGTGTCTCATGAGCCATAAACATAAATAAAGGCACCTACTCCAGGGGCCATGCTGCGGAGTTTGAAGGGAATGGCTCGCCAAAAATGTCACAGCGAAAACAATGCCGTATGAGAGGAAGAGTATCAATATTATGGATCGATAATCTAAGGGGCATGAATAATCGGACGACACACAATAGCATGACAAAATATAAATCCGACTTTATGAAAATAATAGCAACTGTGAACGTCAGAATCTTAAGAGAATTTCCATTACGTAAAATTTTGCGACTTTAAGTTATAAAGTACATAACACCTTTTTTATTATTAATTATATTATATCATTGTGAATGTGATATGTAGGTAAAAGGTGGTTAGTTTGAGCTTTTTGAATTTCTTTTTTGATTCTAGAACTCTTAATCGACGATTTTAAGCCAGAATATAATATTGTTGAACAACACCGGCGACAATTTTTAAAATGTTAGCATAAACTAATAGTATGAAATATAAAAGAGCACCTGAATAACTTTTCATTAGCTTGGCCCTGATCAGGTTTTGTACCTGATTTTCAATTTGACGGCCTTGTCCTCTCTACAGTGGTTTTTGGATTCTTACTTTTTTTTGGATTCTCACTGCTATTTACCCGATATCATCAATTCTGATGGTGGCTTTAATACTATATCGCAAATCACTACTGTAGGTATAACTTCGCCATGGTTTGCTTATTTTGGTCACAACGCGATGACCAATGATAAACACCCCAGCAAACTACTACGAAAACCCAAGCCATATCGAGTTTCTAACAATTTTAACTCCTTTTCAGCTTCTGTCGTCTTCGTTCTGTTTTTGGACCTTAAAATGTTCTTGAAGGCTTTTTGATTTTTGTTTTCTAGAAAACCAGTGAACCAAATAAAGTGAAACATATGTCTGGGAAACAAATTTTAAATGCCTCTACAGCAGCAGCGTGCAAAGCGAAAACAATAAAATTAGTAGTAAGAGTAAAAGGCAAATCGGATGAAGAAGTTCCTTAATACCCATGAATCTTCATCTCCGGTCGATGTGGTTGTTTGGTCCGAAAGTTAGGGAGTCGGATAAACTCAACTGGAGTTGAGTCTTGTCTTCCAGACGAACTGACATTCAAATTAAATTGGATTAGCAGCGTTCCCCTGTCAATCTTCCTGAAAAGCAGGAAAGAGCGAATGAGGAGTGTCTGGCAAATTTCGCTCCAAAAACTAAGAAGAATCTGCTGGAGAGCAGAGAATTGTGAGCAAATCTCATCGGGGCTGACAGTGACATATTTTGTGACAGCTGATGGAATATGCACGGAGTTGGCGTTGGGTCCCTGTCCCACCAAAAGCCCCTTATCCATCAAGCCCGCTGCGCGAACTTTGCCAGTGTCAACTTTTGCTGGGAGCTGATGTGTCGGCACCATTTGATCGCTTTGCATCCCGATCCGATCCCGTCACATCCGCTCACATCGCATCGCGCCGAACTAATCCTTTTCGCGATGACTTGACAGCAGCTGTGTTCTTGAATTTCGCGGTGCCATCAATCAAGGCGGATCCGATGCTGGCCGTATACGCCATATAAGCTGGACCCCCTCTTGCTGCTTTCGTCGCACTAATTAGTCTCCCGGCCGTTCAGTCAGTCAACTGATATCGAATTCTTTTTCGACTTGCTACCGCAAAAAGCCAGACTCAGTCTAGATGCCAGTATTTAGCCGGGTTCAGTGATCAATCAATGATGATTAATGCAAGTGCAAAGCACACAAATTGAAGTCTTGAGTTGTTAAGCATGCTTTAATGCACAGAAATTTATTTTTAAACTGAACTTTATACTTTAAACTTTTAAACTTTACTAAAATATATTCGATCATAAACTTGTAACAGTTATGTCGTTGTAAATGTTGCGATACTTAGCTGAACAGCTTTTCCTCTGCTCTGAAAATTGCGCATTTCCAGCTGCATCCAGGCTATTCAGAACTTAAGCCCAGAATTCAAAAGTGCCCTGCGTGTTTCACTATATGTACATGTGTACATGCCTTGTACCGAAATATACAAGCAATCACTCTATCCATTCGAGGAAATAGTTAGCTATCAATATATAATGAATACAGTTAGCAAATCAAAAAATTTAAAGATGGTGTTGGAACTCAATAATTTTCATCTGACTGTAGGCTAGACAGCATCAGTATCAATGTTTGGGCTTGGGTTTACCTGATATCTTTGAATATATAATTTTGCTTCACAAGTAATTCACTAACAGATTTGATAGATATTACTTAAATTTTTTTGTAGTGCTGTTTGCAATTGCCACACACATCAATCATTCATTAGCAGCTCAGGCTGTCAGGTTTTGCTGCCCTGGTCGTGATGCGTGATAATAAATTGTCGGATCACCAGGCGCAGTCGCTTTGATTGCACTTGTGATTGAGATCAGAAGTGCTGGCTCCCATGCCTAACTCGACTGCCTTCTACCACCCATCGCCAACATGTTGACCCACCTGATTTGACATCACATCCTGATCGAAGTCACATCGGCTGAAAAGTTTAGGTGCATTTGTGCATATTTGTAATTAGGAGCTACGACTTGAGTGAGTCTAAGATGGACTTAGCTAGTTAGTTTGGCGGAAAGCCATTATCATCACTCAGGATTGTTTTTATCACTACATTTCATTAAATTCATCGAAGCAGAGGACGTCGTGCAAAAACTATAAACTAGTAGTTAACTTAATCAAAAACTTAAAACTTATTTTTAAACATTTTGATTAATTCTCAGACATTTTCTTTCCAAAGATTAGCCTCGGGATTTATGAGTTTTATAATTTTAACAACCACAACAACAATTTCGGCGTTCTACATATTTTTGACGATTATTTATGGATCTGTAGAGAGTCCCAGGGCAAACGAAATGCTCAACGGTGACGACAATGTAAGATATGAGTTTGCCCAGATTTCCTGAAACTGCCTGTTTCGCGTCTAATCCACATCGTTTTAAATGTTTGAACGGAACGATTTATCAATAAATACTATGTATAACTAATTGCCAAAGCCATCCATTTATAGAAAGTGCTTGGATGGGTGTTTTTAGTTTGCTTTGGTCTATAATAAAATGTTTATCGGTCAATTTGATAATGTGCGTCCTACATAACAAATTTATGACGGACTCGCGGCGATAAATATAATAAAACTTAGTTTTGTTTTAGCCCCAAAGAGAAGACGCAACGCCGAAATCTGAAGGAAATAGCGGCGACAAGTCGCCAAGAGATACTTTATAAATAGTGGGTGTCTTGCTCAACCCATTCGATTGACTTGATTGTGATTTACAGCAGCTTGGATATTTATTCAAATTTTCTCCACGCCATATACTCGTACATATGACCAATCTGTAGTCGAACGAAGCGATCTGTTCGTGTTCGTTTTATTATGTAAAATGCCTTTCACTGTCCGTTGGCACGGGCTCATCAGCATTCAAATATGCAGCAGTAAAGCACACAGGGCTCGACTGGGGCAAATCTATCCATTTATGGGACTCTTCTTGCAGTTCGATGCTGTCCTCATAGAGATACCAAAGATATTCTCCTGATTACGGTTAATTAACCGTGAAGAAAAAATAACGAAAGAAACCTTTAGTCGAATATTTTGGCAATCTTTTCAAAAATGTATAAATATTTTCGGATAAAAGTGGCATCTGTTGTTAATTACACATATTATTATTATTATTATTATTATTATTTTAAGTCATTATATTTAGAAATACATAATACTAAAGATATTCTCTTGATTACTGTTAATTGCCGTGAAAAAAAAAATAACGAAAGAAACCTTTAGTCGAATATTTTGGCAATCTTTTCAAAAATGTATAAATATTTTCGGATCTGTTTTAGATTATTATTATTCTAAGCCATTAAATCTGGAAATACATAATACTACATTATCTCGTCGATAAGGTTATCAAAAGCCCCAATACGCTAGTTCTGTATTTTCAGATAATTTTCAAATATTATTAGTAAGAAAGTTAAAAGTGTATACACTGCTATTCTACGACACGGTGCGTTGTTTATAGGAATGTTTACTTATCCATATTATCAGGGGGCACTGTTTTGCTCTGTGCGTCTATAGGGTGTTTCGACACCACTCTTCTTGCATCGCAGAACACAGCATGCTCTCGTTTGTTTTCCTCGCCCTGGTCGTTCGCTTTTGTTCACGCCTCGCCCTTGCCAGCCCCCAACACCCAATGGGCCCACCACCCACTGCAGACGCAGACGCAGACACAGGCCATCGCGGCATCAATCACTTTTCAATATTTTCCATTTGTTTTCCACTTGTTATTTATTGGTACACTCCACGGCAGCGGTGTGGAGCTCGCTTGTCCGCGCTTCCCCGATCTTTCTAGATGACAAGCACTTGTCACTGAATGAGGTATTAATAATAGTCGATTCCCTCATTCCTGCTACGGTGATGATGCCTCGGGCAACTTCATTTCTTCATTTGCCGCAAATACTTTTTGCCGCTTCGTTGCAATTAATAAAAAATTTGGCGCTGTTGCTGAATCTTGTTGCTGTTGCACGTTGTTAATATTTTGAAAATGTTCGATGCAGGAATGCGGACGTTGCCCATACATAAGCGCACCCGTGTACACATGCTGCGATCCCTGCAACATGTTGCATGTTCAAGAAGTTTTTATTGGAGTATCACATTAAATTTGGCATTTCCACATGCAGAACTCAGCACATAAAAACCGACATTTTTCAGACGATGGCCGCTCTATTTGAATGTGCCTCGTTTAAGAAGATCACTGGGGTAGAAACGAAAAAATCATGCAAAACCCCAAGCCATTTCACTATTAAACTTGAACTCATACTTATACAAATGAACTCTTCAGTCCGATATTATTATTGCCTCTTAATTTTCAGTGTAATTATCCGAAGCTAGATGATTATTTTCGGAACATAAATACATAAATAGTTCTCGAGACAGACGTAGTATTAGATCGACTCGGTTAGTGGTCGTGATACAAATTATATGATAATATGATCCAAAATCGGATCATCGGCGGTGCAAATTTTTTGATGAAAAAGCGCCAAGTATTCTGGGTCGCTCCAAAGTCAACATTTATAAAGCTAATACCACGGGATCTGGAGTCGTCTACACAGTCAGCTGTCCATCCAACTAGGCTCATGTAAACTTAGAGCTCACTGACAGTTGAACACGCCAAAAGCATTTGCCACATAACACATGTTACCGTTCTATTTGAATTTCGGAAAGCGCGCCGAAGACCAAGACCAAGGCACTAAAATAAATATCATGCCAATTTAACATAATGATTTATTAGTTTATTTATCTTCCAAATATTTTCCTCCTTAGCGGAGATCTTTCACAACAGAGAAGAACCAACCCACGCACCGCACGCGATTCGCCGGCGAGGGGCCTGCGGAGCAGCAAATCCGCGGTGTCAACGGAAAATGTCTTCGAACCGCTTGGCCGGAATGTGATGATGATGCAGCTGCTGGATGCCACTGACTGGGGACTGGGGACTGGGGACTGGGCTGCAATTTATGAAGGCGCGGACAGAGATATTGACGAATGCCGTTGGTCCCGAACTCGAACCCGATCCCGAACCCGAAATGCGGAAATTCAACGGCGTGGGCGGGCGTGAGTACTCCTTGGCCATTTGGAGGCCGCGTCTTTCTCGGCCAAGAGTTATGTTAATTGTTGGCGCGTCAATTTGAATCACGACTTACACTTGTCTCACTCGCATGCGTGTCATTAATTTACGGCTTGTCGGGTGAGAATCGCAATTATCATTTTTTTATTATGATTTAATAGCAGCGCGGACGAAAAAACGCAGTAAGTAGCTAAACGAAATGCTCTTCACTTATGTGTTTATGTGTGTGTGTATGTGTGAGTATACATATATTCGCAAATATATTTGTATAATTTTTATTAATTTCCACGCCTCAACGGCAAATATTTTATGATGATGGAAGCGTTCTTTTCTCTCGTTCGTAATTGCTGACGCTAAGAACAACAAGATAATTAATTTGGCTAAATGAATTCTCTTAATGGGGTACAACATGTTAAATGGTATACTCGGCGCTCCTCTCAAAATGAAATTGGCTCGTCAAAAAGAAGCGAAATCCAGCCAAAGTCGAAAAATCGGAAGGGAATGAGTTGAAGGTGCCTGAACAAATATTGTATGGTCATTTCATGCTAATTCATAAACTCGACATATGCATCTCATTCGAATTTTGTCACAAGCTGTCAAAATGACAACTGCCAAATAAGTTCAGAATTCCGAATTCAACAAGCGAAATCGGAACCATAATGTCTGGCAAAAAGTTGTCTCTAATTAGAAGTGGATCGAGAAATTCACAAATTCAAAAGCCACTTCCATTTGGTTAATTCTTCTTTTTGTTTGTTTGCTGGCAGACAATTTTCAAAATATCATGTGTCAAATTTCTGCAGCAATATGTAACTCATATTTACCACGACATATACGAATGTGTAGCCAGAGGCTTGCAAAGGGGGTATGTGGGACTGAATTTGTTATTGGGACGGTGGTGTTTGGAAGAGAAGTTAGGCCTGTCATTTATTTTGTGCTGACAATTTTTGACACAGCTGAAAAATCTGTACAAAATTTGGTTTTTTTTTCGGTTCGAAAGCAATTCGTTGTTTGTCACATCGAGAGCCTTTCATTTTCAAGACTTTCTGGCTTGTCATACGCGTGGGCGTGGCAAGTATAATTACGGACGACACTTCATTACTTACCCCCTTACATGACCAGCACAGAAACCCCCCCCCCCCCCCTTGCGCAAAAAAACCAACACGTTAACTGAAATTTGGTCTGTATTTTGACATATTATTTGGGGCTTTGAATTTGTTACTCGTAAATTAAAAGCGTATGTTTAGTTCGTTGTACTAGTTGGGTACTAAACTAGTAGCAAAAAGCTTTTCCGACCCCACAGTGCATAAATAATTTCAATCAGCAACAACAGCACCGTTCATCTGTCTATTTATCCAAATAAAAACAAGAGAGAATACTATATTCAAATTCCTCGACTATCAGATACCCATTACTCACCTAGTGGAATGCGAACGCGAAATTTCATCATTTTTCTGGGATATCGATAGATCTTGGGGAATAAAATGAGAAAAAATTTAAAAACAGACGGGCATTGGTAGATCGGCTCGCCTATTGATCCTGATCAAGAATATATATACTTTATACAAACGGACCCGGTTCCTTCCGCTTGCTATATACTTTTCAGCGAAACTAGTATACCCTTTTACTTTACGAGTAAACGGTATAATTATTAGACACTTCTCAAAATTGTTTATAGGTTTTTATCTCATTACTTCGATTTCGAATTTCGATATCATAAAAATATTCTTCTCTAGTCATATCTAACTCCTAAATATTGGCATTATAGAGTTATTTCGGGAACTGTCGCTCTCGTACATATGTACAAAAACCCCAAGATATAAAAAAAACAAAGCAAATCAGCTGATGGAGCGAGCCACTTGAGCATACTATCCCAACCACCTAAAAAATAGATGTGGGTATACTAATCTGAATTTAACAGGAATCTGGGTGCCAACATTCATTAACTTCATTTGCTTTGACAAAAAATATTCCTGCATTCCGACCGATTTCTTTTGTCAATTTCAGCTGGCCACCGCCCTTCACTCCGAAACATTCCAACACTTTCGCGTTCGGGTCAGTCAACCCGGTTACTCTGGAGTGGATCTTATGGCTCTTCGGACGGTCGGCACATGTCAATTGCGTGGCCTGTTGTTTGCCTCGATGGATGCCACCCGATGTCCTTAAACGCCGAATCCCAGTCTCGCTAAATTACACCCCGCTTCGCTGCCACTGTCCATTATCCTTGCGGCGCATGTTTGTCTTTTCTCATTTTTTGCTCTTCTTGTTTTCCCTGTGTATCTGTTTTTTTTTTTTTTTTTTGACTGAATTTATGTTTTTTATGCCTTGCTTCTCATCTATTTTTCCACATTTTCTGCTGACCACAGAGGGAGGGACCCAATGGGAAAACTACACAGCACAGGAGCCAGTGTTGTTGTTGTCCTGTGGCCACTTTTACTACGTTCACAGCTCGACTGCCATGTCCTCCTTGCTCTGAAGTTTTCCACTCAACTCGCTCACATTCCTGTCTATCTGTTGGTTTTCCCAGTTTTTCCAACCACCCCCTCTAAGTCTCACTCTCATTCCGTCCCGACCGTCTATCGGATGGCGGACATTTTTCTTATTTGCAATAAATTTGGTTATGAATGTTTTCGGTCTGCACTCGTTTCTGTTCCTGGGGATTGTACATAATTTTAACAATTTTGATGTTAACTTGAAAATTTACGATACGTTATTTTGAAATGATGGTTGGCCGGTCCAAGCCAAATATCTGTCTCCTCCAGCCTTTCACTATCTGTGTTTACATTTCCGAGCGAATCTGTTCTTTTCCTATCTATCGCCTTGGTCCAGCCAAACATACCAGGCATTAAAAATTCATTTTTACGATTTTAGTCTTGAGATTTAAGCGAAACAGTTTTGGTGGCTTTCGTTATTTCAAAAAAAAAAAAAAAAAAACAGGAGAGGATTGTTAGCCAAGGAAGGATCTAGATTTGCGAGGCAGAAATTTTAAAATTCATTTGACATATCCCTAGAAGTTGTCTTTTAAAATAGTGATACAAAATTAAATCAAAACGAGTTTTAAAATTGTCTGGGTGACGATTTGTGTTCGTGTGTGTGATTCTGGGCGATAGATTGGGCGTGGCCAATATGCCTTTGCCATATGAATATATTGTAGATTAGAAAAACCAATAATAAATATTCGAAACATTTTTAGGCTCAACTGGTGGGTGGGCATGGCAACGTTCGAAACCCAACTTGCTTAGCGTAGATGGACTCTTAATTTGAACATTGTAGCATTCCTATCGACTCGGATGTCTATCTGGTGCTTAATAGGATAAAAAGCGATTCCTTCTACTACTACTATTACTTCTTCTATTATCAGAATATACTAAATCTTTAATCCACATCGACATTTTGCTTGAACAATTTGCTGTAACAGGAAATTGCTGACATTCTAGATTGACGAAACGCGATCGCTATGCAGACCATTCTCCATTTCCAATTTTGCGCGTAGGAAAACTTTTGCAGCCATTCATAATGTTCACCAAGCCATAAATATAAATATTTATGGGTTCGCAATACAATTTTGTACGCCAAATCGTTACAAATCGACGTAAAGTGTTCTAATCTACGTAAATTTCGCCCAGCAGACGAAGGAAAACTGACGCACAATTAGGAAAGAAATATGTAACTGTCTGGAATCGAACGCAGGAGTTTCGGTCTGGGCTCCGCAAATGAAATAAAATTAATTTATGGAAACTATATCAGCAGGACGAGAAAGTCTGCTTGGGTCCACCAGTCTGTTGGCGACATTCGTCCATTGTCCTGCTCGATGGATAGACACGCGCTTGTCATAATTCCGTATAATCTATGAACGCCTTGAGTAAAAACAAAGAAAAGCCAGAACATAAATTTCACATTTTATGTGCTACTTCTTATGCCTGGCTATTTTGTAATGGCTCTAGCTTCTGTTTGACCGGCCCTTGCTCCTTCGAGACATTTTACGCGCTGTCATTAGGGGGAATAAAATATGCTTCTACTTTCACTTTGCGGGGCCCCAGTCTTGGTCATGTCCTGCGAAATGTCAAACAAACGAGGCAAACATCAACTTTATGGAAAATAATAGCCGAAAAAAGGAAAATACACGAAAAGATAGCCATGCATTTTATAATACATAGAGTAAAAATCTATAGCCTCAGGTGTTCAAAAGTTCATTTGACCGAACTTTAGTTATATATATTGTTTTTGCAGAAAAAATTTATTATAATAATATAAAATAATATTAATATTAAAAATTCACCAAAATCTTTTTTGTGCAAGTCGTTGTACTGAGCACTGGATTTAAACCAACGAGGTGTTAATTGATGCTTTTTTAACCCATTTCTGCAATTCAATTTTGTGGGAGATTTGAGATTTTATTTTTTTTTTAGTTTGATCACTTGTCTGAAAAATTTGTAGCGGCATTTTAAAAATATCTTGGCCACGTTCACACTTTTAAAATATTTGCTGATATATTTTCGTTGTTATATTTGCCTTACAAGTTTCTGTCGATACACCAAGAACATTTTGAATAATATCTTTCGTCTAATGTTTTTTTTACTTGAAAGTAAAAGTATTTAATTAATACTTGCAAATTGGACTAATTAACCTGAATTTAATTTTAAGACGATTCTCTGGTAACTCTATGTTGATTTTCCTTGCTCGTTAAACGACACTAATAGTCAATATATTATATATTCACGGTATTCAAGAAAAAACCATTGCCACATTCATACAGCTCTTCACATGTAAATACGATTCCGTACGGACAACTGCCGCTGTCACTCTGAGCCCTTTTCCCAGCCTCATCTCTCTGGCCACCCTGCCACCCATTAGTATTTTCGTATTTGTGACGGCTATGAGCCCCACGTTGATGCAATTTTCGCCTTCCTGCCAAATGTCCAAAAATATCAAGCCAAGACCAATTATGAGTAGAACAATTAATCTCTAATTATGCCTGAATATCTGTCAGGCGAATTATTAGCGAGAATGAACTGAAAATCAACGCGAGGAATCACCAGATCAGCATGGAGGAAAAGAGAGGGATCGTGCTGACGATCTCACAGATCAGATCTTGGGTGCCAACCCCTCTCCGGGACCCCCTGCCCCTGGGCATACGATACTCTGGGGCCTTGGGTCTCTTGGGCCTCGGTTTTGCCTGATGATCGGATTATGACAGCCAACGACACAGCACAAGCAAGAGTTTTCTTTTAGCTGACGATGCCAACAGATGCAACGGATGCCCCGTCTTGATCACCACTTTTGATTCGGATTATGAGAAAATTCATTAGATAATTTCAGTCCGTGTCGCATCTCGATGAAGAGCTTGTGAGGCGCACTACCGCACACTCTCCCATCGCACTTATCTCCGGCTAAGTATGCCAATTAGTTAATATTAGCAGCGATTAAAATCGGCTAGGAGCCCGTCGTCTCGTCTAGCTAAAGTCAGGAAGTTGCTTGACGTAAGCCGCCAATATAGGATGATGGAATCGCCTGCAATCGCGAAAACTCATTCGATTGTAAGCTCATTAAGTGCGCAACACTGTTGCCAGTATTTCCGGCTGATAAGCCTGGGAAGAGCTTGTTGTTTTGTTCCAAGCTCGCCACACGATCGGGTTTTCATCCTAGTAGTTCACTCTTCAACTATCGCAACTAAGAGAGTAAAAGTCAAACAAATAGCACATTGTTTGAAGCATTAATTATAGCAATAATTATATTTTATGTTTTCACTCATAAGTGCTACCAGATATAATAGTTTTCCAAAACATCCTAGTGTTGATATATGATGTTAGCTTTGACATTATTTTGAAAAACTATGCTAGTTAAGTCTGATAATCTTGAAGTCCGTGTGATTATTTTTCATTTATTATTATCCCTTACTAGAGCCTATCTAATACGTACGCATTGGATAATCTATTAGATAATAATATATTATGTTAAACAAATATACCAAAGTTTGGAAGATAAATAGTGGACATTTACTAAATAACCGATCTACTTGGAAAATGATCAAAACGGCAGCACCGGCTTTAGGACACTAAATCATTGAAGCAGCTCAAAAATTTTTGGTAGTATATTCGAAAACTTACATTTTACTTCGGAACTATTTTATTTGTAAATCTGTACGAATGAACGTCAAATTATTTTGAAATATACCGGGCAGCTCTCTGTTTCTTTTCGTAGTTTTAGAGTATACTGGAAAATATTTCCGGAGTTTATAAAATCAACTCAGAAGACGAATGCTAGGTAAGCAACTGACTCAAATAAAGATGCAAATGAATCCGAGCTGGACTGCAATAAAAAACCCTCATTCCGAAACACAGACTCGACTGCCAACACGTAGACAAACAATGCAGCCAAAGGATGTGGGGTATTGACTGGACTCTGGACTCTGGACTCCGGACCTTAGAGTCCTGTGATCAAGGCAGACAAGTGGAGTCCATTAAAACACTAACGTCACGTCAGGCGCCGAGTGATGGATGTGATCCAAGGACGAAGACGAGAGTGCAGGCGAAAAACGGGCAAAAACCGGAGCCGAAAGGATAACAGGTCCTGACGGCTGCACCCACCGGATAGTACTTGGATGAATACCAATCAGAGAAACAATTGGCAAGCCGTCGTCCTCTGGCCAACGAACAGGATGTGATGGCAATTTAAGGCAGACAGCAGACAGTCGCTCAAAATGGAGTTTCTCCGGGGCTCCATCTGCTCTTCGCCATGGTGCGAGGGGGCGTGGCAAGCGCACCGCCTCCGGGCCAGCAACTGCAGCATGTCCTGGCCAATTGCCCGGGCAGCGGAGTGTGCGTGAGGCCGGATGTGAGGAAGTGCGCCCCTTTTGCATCGCCATCATGAAGTCATTCACTCAATTTATCGTTTGATGAATGTCCTGGCAGATAGTCCTGCCACTCCGCTCCCCCCACTCACGCCTCACTGTTTTGGGGCGTTGATGTCGGGACACACACACGTTTAATGGCCATTTGAGCAGTTGATAAACGTTTCGCTCGTTTGCGTTGATGAAATGTTGTCGTTGTCGTCGTCGGTGCTGTCCTTGTTTGGTCCTGCATTGTTTATTTATGCCCGGCATATGGTTCATATGGGGCTCATAGCGCACATCCAGATCCACATCCCCATCCCCATTCTCATCCTCATCCTCTGCATGTATGGCCCGTTTAGTTTTTGCGCTTATTTCTAATTGTTTTTCTTGTTTGCTCGTCATGCGGCGCATTTTGATTTATGGCTCTGACATTTTCGGCTCGTTTTCGACGTCCTGTTTGGCAGTTTTTAAGTCGAGCCAAGTCCCCGATGCAATAGGTCTGATGACAATGACACTATTATGATGTCACTGTCTGACAGGCGACATTCTCGTTCACATTCTGGGCCGCTGAGTGGAGCACGGTTCGTCGTGGTTTATGGTGTTGTTTTCGCCCAAATAGACTTTGTTTACTACTAGCTCTAGTTGCAGCTCGCCAATTTATTTGCATTTATAGGATAGACAGTTGATGTGATAACATTTTAATTCATTAAAATTGTGTCCCAATAGTTTATTTTGATTCAAGCAGAAGCGGCTGACTTTTTCACAATAACTTCGTTTTTGTTGCAGGCTGCATTTTTTATTCAATGGATAAGAACTCTTTGGGTATGCACTAAGTCGTAGCACATGCACGTGTCTTCGCAGAAAGCTCCA
Source organism: Drosophila melanogaster (assembly GCF_000001215.4). Taxonomy (NCBI): domain Eukaryota; kingdom Metazoa; phylum Arthropoda; class Insecta; order Diptera; family Drosophilidae; genus Drosophila; species Drosophila melanogaster. The sequence continues at coordinate 21,895,705 of NT_033779.5, forward strand.
TTTAAGCAATAAATCAAATGGGGTAATTCTCGAAATATAAATGCCATTATAAATGTGAGTATTAATAAACAACAGATCGCCGCAATTTAACAAAGCCCTCTCCACAAAAAAGTTTAGGGCTTAACACGAGACCACACACAAATAGATACGAGTATGTACATACATATGTACATACATATGTATATATATAGACCAATCCGGGGGAACGAAAGCCCAACTAAAAACGGCTATTGGCTTTAAAAGTGTAATAAAAATGCATTTACACCTCCACCAAAAAAGGGATAAAGAAGCAACAAAAGCTTAAAAAGCAAGCCAAAAATATGGAATAGATTGGGAAGGCGCGCCAGCACACAAAAACAAAGAGCAGCAATCCAACACTAATAATTCGCTTTTATTGAGTGTTTCTGGTGCAATAAAAGCATTTCGGTTGGATTTCCCTTCGCCGGTCGTAAAAAATTTTGGAATTTTATTGACCAGAGAGCCAGGCGAAATGCAAGATCATTTTGATACGCAGCGAACGGCTTGCTCCGCGGTGAATCTCCTTCCCCCACCCCCCACACCCTTTAAAGAAACTTAACGAGCCAACAAATTACTACACGTCATAAAACTCAACTCACAGAAATATACCAAGATGCGACCGCGGCGGCGCGGTCTAAAAATAATATTCGTAGCGCCCAAAAGGCAGGCGACTTCTTTAGGGGCCCTCTGCCCCTCGGGTGACATTATCAAAATGATTTAGCAGCACAGTCGCGGTGACATTAGGCAGATTTCCAATGCCATTGGATGGCACATTTAATAGACGCACCGCAGGGCGGTAAACTATCGAAAAAGCAAGCTTTAACATCAAATTTTGGGACGGCAACTGAAGAGGGACTACGATCTAACCATCAAGTAATTTGTACATTTGATTATTTGGCTTTCAGAAGCTTGCACTTCAAAAACACATTGAAATGCTATAAGTATATCTAAGCATATTTAAATACATTTCCAAGTTGCAATAGGAAAATGTATTTCATTTTTATTTATGCACGTTATGTGGAGTATCCTTATTGAATTATAAATGTTCATGGATCACTGACATGCATACAGAATATTTGCCATGCGAATTTCGAGTATTTTCGTTACCAAGGAATTTTAAAAATTCACGGTCGGGAGAGCCCTTGTTTTAGTTCCCGGAAGTTTCCTGACCAAACATGGGCTGCGCATTCACGGAATCGTTTTCGTCACCTGTTGAGATCACAGTGATCACCGATGATCGCTCCTTAGCTTTCTGCATCATCTGCTCTACGGTTTGGCGCCGGTAGCGACGGATATTTCCCTGTGTCACCTGACCCTTTTCATCCATGCGCATCTGCTGGGGATGTCGGCGCAACCACGTCCACGGCTTTTCACGATTAAATGGTTCGTGCAGGAGCACCGGGAGCGGATCGCCATAATACACTCGGTTCGTGGTCCGCTTAGGAACAGGCTCAACATCGCTGGCCTTCTTCCTTTTCTTCGAGCCGCGTGCCGAGTGGCTCTTGAGCACGGCTTTCGAAGCAGAAGCCTTGACTCTTTCATAGTACGAATCGGAATTTACATTGGCCTTGATGCTATGCCGTGGCGGCTGTTTTTTTGGATTTGTGACATTGCTGTCCAATTTGAGGTCTTTGATGGCAGTTATTAGTTTCTCAGTATCGCGCGTCAGATAAGTCTTATCATTAACGCGAATGAGCAATTTGGCGAGCCGCCTGGTCCGCTCTAAAGCTAAAGAATCCGTGAAAACCCATTTTTCGGGCGTGTGCATGACATCTAAGCCCGCGGACTCAAGGCTGGATCCAAAAACATATCCAGGATCTCCTGCTGTGCGTTGCTCCAGGCCGGTGTTGAGATGACTTCTGTTTTCTGAGGCCCTGGCTTCCGAGTTTCTTAATCGCCTCCTGCCGTTTTGACGAGCGATTGAGTCGTGATCGATACCAGCTCTACGCGCTATGGAATCCCTTTTAAGTGTCCCTCGTAGGCCGCTAACGCCTGCATCAAATGCACGGAGCTCAGTGGGTGGAGATTGCTTCAAAACAGTTTGCACGGCGCTCATTAGTAGCTGCAGTGAGTCCTGGCTAAGGCGGCTCCTTACATTCCCATGAGTATCGAAAATTCTCATAAAGTTCTCACAGGCACCGCAGTTCACAAAGGGAACTCTACAAGAGGGGCTTAAGGTCTCCGTCTCGGCGGGATGAAGGATCTCTGAAAAGTTCTGGAGGGTCAGTGTGTGCAAAAAGTCTGACACCAAATCCGGCGGACGATTCAGGGTCGTGGCCAGGGCCAAAATAATGCGCTGGTTGGTGAGGAACCAACGCTCCTTGTGCGACTTCTGCGGACATCGACACCCCAGCTCCATCAGGACCGACAGGCGTTTCTCCTCCACCGAGTCATTGTTCAGCTGCTTGTATGGGTTCTTCGGGGAGTTTCCCGCCGGAGGCTTTCGCGAAGAGCGACAGGCACAGGGCGCAAATCGCTGAAGGCAAAAGCCGCTGCCGAGAAGATTGCCCGCGAAGATTCCATTCCTCAGGCTGAGCATTCTCGCAATAACTGTTTTAGTTCAAAATATATTTTCCCCAACTAAAATAGAACTGTCATATGAAATTTGTAAAGGGCGTCTCAAGTGAGAAAATGCACATATGTATTTGTCCAATATGTCCAAGCCACTCAATCGGATTAATCCCAGCTCTGCTTAACTTTTTGTAATGTTCCTGTGCTAGAAGTGGTCGGCAGGAATTGATCCACCTGGCAGATACCACAAATCCGCTACGCAGTCTGGCTAACGCGGGATAGTCGTCTTCAGCAAAACCAGTACGAAATCTCGACGGTTGTGACAACGTGGATACATTTGAAAGACATTTACAAAACAAAAATGCCAGTCATAATCGATTCGACTCTTCTGTCACGAACTATAATAGTTATATATTACTTATTTTTCAATTGGGCTTTGCGTTAAAATTGTTTACTTTTAAATGTTAAATGTTGTTAATGAACAGACCGTTTTATATCTTTCTTTCTTTCCGCCTGTTCAGATTAATTCAGATAACTGTCTGCGATTCAGGTTTATGTTGCATAGTTACACAGTTACGATCTTCATCGTTCTCATAACTGGGCTACTCAAATTGAAATTAGCTGTCAAAAATAGAGAAAACTTACTCTCGGTATGTATGTACATACGTATGCGAGATCCCTTATAATTTGTATAAGGCATCAAAATACATATGTACATATGTTGTATTTTGTTACACATACATATGTACATATGATGTGTATTGATGCATTCTCACCTGGGGACGAACTATTATACGTGTATACACATGTTGGTGTAGCTAGGTGAAGGTAGGCAGAAGGGAGAACTGTGAAATAACCGTCAGCTTGAGGATTGCAAAAAAAAAGCTGGACGGTAAATGACAATACACCTCCCCGTCAACCATTGTGCTTCACTTTGGCACCAACAACAATTAACCCTCCGCGAAGGCAAGAACAAGGAAAACTCAAAAAACCAAACAACTAAAAGGGGGAAAAGAAACAAAACTTAATCTAGCCCAATTCTATTGGGTGCGAGAGCGAGACCGCGTTGTGCGCCGCTGCTTGACAGAGGGGAAAGCAAAGCAGATCTGAAAAGTGACGGGGGTGAGCAAACGCTGTATAAGGGGAAAAACGGGGCAATAGGAACGGCTGAAATGAAACCGCAGCTGTCTCTGCAAAAGGGGAAATAAAGAGTAAACTAATAGGAATTTCGCTCTTTTGTTCTCTCTCTCTCTCTCTTTCTCTCTCTTCCCCTCTGATTGGAAACAGCGCTGCACGAGAGAGCGTTCAATTGGGAGAAACAAAAACGCAAACAAACCCAAACCACACACGCACACACACCAGCAAACAGCGCTGCAAGTGCTGAATTACCGGCACTTCTTCTTCTTCGACGGCGTAAACGGCAGAGGCGTCGACGCACGACTTCCGCAGCACCCCACTCACACACATACTAACAACGCACAATAAACAAAACCCCAGTAGCTTGTGTCGGTTGGGATTTCAAAACAACGTTCGACGAAAGTTCACAGCAAATTCCGTTGGTAAGGAATCTGAAATCGTATTTACGTTTACAGATAATTATAGTATCACAATTGGAGTTGGAGAGTATTAGCTGGTTAACGACAATATTGGTCGCATTTGATGATCAGTAGATAGTAGATAAGACTTCCATAAGCACAAGAACGTTGCAAGATGTTCGACCTAAAATTTCGGATATTTTGGAGGCACGAGTGCGAGACTGTGAAAAAGTAGTTTGTTCAGAGGAAAAATACTGTTCACGCCCACACTGTGGAAACTGCTTCATTTTATTATTTGTCTTTTTCAAATTTCAAATGTTATCCTTGTTTTTGAGAACATCCTACAATTCAAGGATAGTAGAATCTTGTAAGCTATATGTATGCTATATTATCACATTGTAATATACACCAATAAAGCTTGGAGAAAACCACCACGTTAAATAAGGAAACAGTTATTTTGAAAATATGAAAAATATGTGTATGTATATTTACCTAATTAAGCAGAAAACAAGAGAGAATACTATAGTCGAGTTCCCCGACTATCAGATACCCGTTATTTACCTAGTGTGAATGCAAACGCAAAATTGATTAATTTTTCTGAGATATTGATAAATGATAATTGGGAATAAAATGAGAAAAAAATTTAGAATTGGTTCAAAAGTGTGGGTAAAAGTTTTTTTTTTTTGCAAATCGATAGAAATTTACAAGACAAATAGAAATGTGAAAAATATCAACACGTCCTTCAAAAGTGTGGGCACGGCAGTTCAGTGGGATTTGTGGGCGTTTGAGTGGGCGTTGCAACGTGGGTAAAAAAACTTGCGCTGCGTCTTTGTCTCTAGAATTTGTATGCTGCATCTCATACGGACAGACGGACATAGCTAGATCGACTCGATTATTGATCATATAAAATATAATATAAGAGGTAAAAGTAAGAAGTAAAAAAATGTCGCATCACTTACCCATGTACGAATTTAGTATTTATGTAAATCTTATCGGTTTCTTCAAAAAAAAAAAAAAATAAAACTGTCGAATGTTGTTTTGCATCCTATTCACTCATGGGATTTACTCAGGATTACTAGAGTCGATCTGGGCATGTCCGTCTGCCCGCCGTCTATATGACCGTAGGAACGATTCCATTTCGGAAACTATAAAAGTTGAAAAATTTGAGATGCGCATGCCGATTGTAGTGCCGACGAGCACAGCTTTAAAAAATGACTTGCCTTTTTATTTTAAAATTTAAAAATTTCAGCCAAGACAACTAAGAGAACCACTAATAGTAATGAGAAAAAATCACAATCCATCTATTATTCATATATTGTAAATGATCGAGCTTGGAAACAGGAATATTGAACTGTATCATTTACATCAATCAATTATGAATGGTAAGGAATTGAGTAATTAATGGTTACATCTATTATGTCCTTAGAGCATATACTAGACTGTATGCTACAAATAATTATGTTAAGTTCCCTTCAGACCATAAATGCACTTGGATAATATTATATCAAATTTATAATATTCATTGTAAATTAATTTGTTTTATGTATAAGTTAGTTATAGAGGAGACTACGGCTTAGGTCGATCTAAAAATAAGGTAATAAAATACGTACACATATGTTTGCCGTTTAGCTAAATTGGACAGTTTTTGCATAAATTATGTCCCACTTTTCACTTAATATCTATAATATCAAAGACTATTTGCCTTTAATATTCCAGTAAATTTGAAAAAACAAATTAAGATAGGAAAGAAAGTGCAAGCGGCAAGAGATTTTAATCATTAGGCTTACAGGTAGATCACAGTTCGTTAGGGAATAGCTCATTGCATTTTATGAGGTCAAGATAGAGATAAGCCTTTGATCTGGAACGTTTTCAAGATTGCGCTTCACGGTTCGCGGATGATTAACATCTTGGAAATTCGGTCGCAGGCATCTAGGATTATGAAAGCAGTACTGCATACTAAAGGTACGCAGATTCATCAGATCGCACCTGAGCTCGATAGACTCCGGCGGTTCAAAGGGATGCCGCCGCCACTACAGGCAAACAAACAAACAAACAAATTAGGAACTCGTTCGATTGCTAGAATTATGATGGGAACCAATCAGCAATGGCTGATTCGAACGTTCCTCCGTTTGAAGTTCCTTTGACCTGGCCTCGGAAGCAGCCGCCTTTAATCTCCGATCGCGTTAATGGCCCACAATTGGCCTAGCTGAAAGACACTTCCGTGTCGGCCTTTTTGTTGCTCATTGTGGGTGGCAACCACTGCTGCCGAAACCACAATCACGCAATCACAATCTCAACCACTCCACGCACCACACAGCAATTGGCGCCTCCAAGTATAACTTATATGTATTTGTATCAGCTAATTTTTAATATTTTATAGACTCTGGACCTGAAAAACGCTTTGAACTCGCCTTGATTCGGATACCTCCCTGCGCTCCGGACCTGAGATATTTATGTGTTTGGTGGAGTACCTAGCCCATAAATTGCACGAAATTATGCGTAAATAAAGCAAAGCCGGCTGTTCGGGGTCCGCCGGCCGTTTGATGTTGTTCTGTTGTTGTGACTCGGATGGTGGGGTCATGAGGTAAACTAAATCTAAATCATATATTTCCTCAGAAATCGGAAAATACAATTTATAAATAAAGCTCTGAACGGATTTGCCCAACTGAATTGGGTTTGTGTAAAACAATCATCGTTTTAATGGTGGGGGGGGGGGAGGGGGGATTCGTTGAAAATTATGTAACAGGTAGCGTAAAAAAATATATTCCTTATCGGGATCAATAGCCACGTCGATACAGCCATGCCGGTCGTATGAACTTTGACTTTAGTGACGCCTACGATGAGCAATTTTCTTTTAGAGCGTTGCCACGCCCACTCTTACGCCTACCAACCGCCCGAAACTGCCACGCCTGATAATTGTTTTGATATTTTTAACTTTTTTTTTAGTCTTCTAATCCCACTATCTTAGCAACGAGTCGAGAAACTCGAATATAGCGTTATTTCTTGTTTTTTGTCATTTTTATTGATTATTCAATTTAATTTTGATATTTCCCCTTGCACTCCCACTTATATCTTATATGATCGTAATCTGATAGGCGAGAGATTATTTTAAACTTATTATCCCTTAAACTGGTAAAAATCGGGATTTCTTTCTGTCCTTTTTTGTAGTTCATCACATTACCAATGCATTCATTGCCTGTCTTCATCTTTCGTCAAAATTAAACATGACTGTTAGAATAGGCAATCAATTTGTCAGATTGACAGAATAAATTTAGAAATAAGGAAATTAACAGGAAAATCGATAAAACAGAGTACGCAGGGATCTTGTTTTCAGGACAACAAAAAGACCATTGCTTACCAACATATCTTGAAGACCCCATAATGGATGGTCTGTCGCGGAAGGCGTTCCATCAAGTCGTTGGAAACAATTCAGACCATACCATTTTGCAGGATAATAAAAAGAAGTATGGCGAAGATCCCAGACAGTCTTTTTGGGTATCCGTAAGCGACTACGAGTTGGACAGGGCTTACATTGTCTACTGCTTCTTTCTCGATATCGGTGGCATTGTTGCCAAAAGCTTGACGAAAACCAATCGCATGTACCTGAAGTACTTCAGCGTGGAGGATGCCCGAATCGCGCTGAGCTACGATGGCCAAAAAATTGGATATGGCGGGGATATTCGCGTAAAAGTCACAGCTGAGAACCCCGTTTCCGAGAATGCCGTCAGTGAATTTCTGGAGCAATGCTCAGAGGGCAATGGCGATCCCCCTGACAATGAAACTACAGGAATGGCTATTGTCGATGCCGCGGATGAAAGAAACGCGATCATTTCCGATCAACTGCTGATGGGAAACCGTGGAGAAAATAAGTCCAAGGGCACTACCAAAAAAGTCGGTTTTTCCCAGTGGCTTAAAGAAAAACTATCTTATGTGTTCTACTTTTATTAAATTCCAACATTGCAGCTCTTTTCAGGGATTTGTTTGACTAACTGAGGGAGCTGTCTCTTTAGACATCGCTTCAATGTAGTTGCTTTTTTATTTTAATATCTTAATGCTAAACGTTCAAAAATAGCAACATTATCATAGTGGGTAAGAAGTCTTCAAAGCTTTTTCAAGTCGAAAATTTATTAATATGAATTATGCGAGTGCTACATTTATAAAAGATGATTTTTTGTCCTCCTATGTAATTCAAATGGATTGCGGACTGCTGTTTTTGCTGGAGGTTAGGAAAGAAATCAATGAGATCGACTTTTCCCTTTACTCCCACTGTGATCCATACTTATGTATATGTCTTAGCGTATGGCGTGTTTGCTGTGTTTGAATAGTTTTTGCCAGTAAATGTTACACACTTATCAATGCCGATAAATTAAATTCGCATTGTTCAGAAAAACATTTCTGGGATGACCGCAAACTCGGACCCTGGGAGCCATTATAGAATTTTTAATTACAATAAATCAATTTAAATAAAATGTAATTTTTCAATTTTATCAAATTGTCATTATGCGTAATTAATTCCTATGCACAAATGCATTTTAGTATAACAACGCGCAGCACGTCGAAAGTAGCGCCGTCGCCCTCTACCGCCGAGAGGTGGGAACTACGGCTATACCGGATAGTCGCCCCGATTTGCCACCATTTTCGTGTGTGCATTTGTTTTGTCAAAAATAATGCTGCTTAATTATTATATTTGTAATTTATTTGCCCCGCAGTTATCGGATCCAAATGGTAAAAAGTATGCGCGGTGCTTTAATGCCACATTAATCCCGCACAACAAACAGACCAACAAAGCCTGATACAAAGCAACAACAACAGCGACGCCGCCGCAACAAACGCACTCAAAATGGGAATGACAGTAATAAACAACAAAAGCAATTCAAATGCAGCGCATAGAATGCATAATTAATTTTTATTTTGATGACAACGTCAACGCACCATCACCATCCAGCCACCCATTTTTCCAAAACAATCCGTGGTGTGCTTTTTGGCATGTCCAGTGCAATTATCCTGTATTGGACTTATTTACGTACATATGTATGAATATCTGTATGCATGTTAAAATAAGCCAACGTAGTTATGTAATACATATGTATGCAACTGAAATAAGCGACAATTTCGATCAAACGTGAACTTAAATCTAAGATAACAAATATTCAATAACAAATACTTTAATGCAGATTATAGGTAGCATTTTCTTTCATGTCAAACAAATTAAGGATAAATCAATTGAAAGACTTTTCTTCCGTAATATGCTTAATAGTTACGTATTTGTGATAAATTCTATGAGGTGTGGTATGGTACTGTGTCATCCACGTAGAAGCAACTAGGCAACTGCATAGTAAATGTTTATTCAGCCACAGCAAGCTAAACGCCATAAGTTCTCTGAACTATTTGTTGCTTAGAAGTTTTGTATAAATTAAGATTTCAATAGGCGCTCAGGCGCCAACAATCTCGGAAACAGTCGCTTTCCCGCTTTTATGTCGAGAGAGACTTATGTACATATATGACCAACAATTTGTTAAATTCCGTCGCGTCGACGCTTCCAACTGCATTTATCCACACTGTTAACGGCTCGGAAAGCCAGCAAACTGCGTTTGCCCACACTTGACCACAGAAAGAGGCAGAGACCAGCACAAGTCAGGTTAAACACAAATTAACCTCATTTGACAAAACAAAGCGAGCAGCGCTAAAATGGATAATTTGTTAAATAAATTGCACGATTTTTATTCAAACTATTCAAATATTCGGTTGCTGGTATTTGTAAACTGCCTATTTGCATACGATGATAAATAAAAATGAGAAATTAAACTCTTTTGTTATGCTTTTCCATAATCTCTGTTGTTTTGTTTTGGCCGTCTATAGATACAAATCCGTTTTATTTGTTTTTTTGAAAATGTTTAGTTTTTATGCCTTCTGCTGGTCTTTTTTACATCCCGGCATTACGGCAAACGGCCCGAACACCTTTTCCCACCCATATTCAGCCCACTACCAATGCAATGATATGTAAAAACAAATCCTCTAAAATTATTGCGTTCATTACATTTTAAACACAGGTGATTAGATTTTATAATTTGCATGGCTAAGCCGGGCCAAACAAGTTCGGGAGTACAGTTTTGCACATTATTTATTTAAAACAATAATAAAAATTATTCTGAAAAATGTATTTGGTTTTTCTTTATTTATTAGTGGCTTTATTTTATTTGCCCCTTTTCATTTCAAGCACTATCGAAATGCGGGATCAACATTTGCCAGCAAATTTGAGTTTTTTCTTATTTTTTGCATGTATTGAATTCCGTAGTTTCTAATAATTTTTAGCCGGCCTAATTAGTTTCTCCTATATATTTAGCTCACGTGGAGAATATTTAAAACATTCCCTTTTTGGTCCACCTCTGTTCGACATTATTAATTCAGTGCGACAACGCCTGTGTTCATTTGAAATACTAAACTAATTAAAATATTTTGACCAATTTTCTGACGGGAAAGTTGGGGTTCCTTTATTCTGCGCTTACAGCAGGCCTGAAACCAAACGTCTTATGACAATATTCATCATTCAAAAGTTCTAATTCGGATCGTATATAACCCATGAAATGGCTCGGTTGATGTTGCGAATGAAAGTATCCATGATACTGACCGGTGTATTTTTTACGCTTTACTTTGGGCTCCAGCCAGTAACAGAGTGGTTTGAAAGAAAGGATCTAGTGACTGCACCCGAGGAAGTAGTCTTTGTGAACACCTCCGTGTGTCATGTAAGTGGCCAATGGAAGCCGACGGCGTTTTACTCTGCGATTGAGCCGGTCAACAAGTTGCGGTGCCGGATGACCCAACTACTTACTGCAATAACTCAAGACGGTAGCAATTTTCTGGAGGCCAAAAGGATCTCAGAGGACTTGAGTTGTAGGTATTGGCTAAAATCTGGACACACCCGCAACCATTCAGGGCACTACACAGCGTATGGACACTTCGATCTGAAAAGGGGTGCGACCAGAAAAATTAAGATCGGCACTGGAGAGCAGATAGTTCGCATTAGGTGCTCGGACAAGTTTAAAGCAAGCAAATACCATGACGTGCTTTATTTTTTGTCTCCGCCCGATCCCAAATTGATGTCGACAGAGAGTTCTGAGAAATTGTCTGTGATGGTCTTGGGCATTGACTCAGTTTCCCACATGCATTTTGTGCGATATTTTCCCCTCGTGATGGCCTTTTTAGAAAACCACCCGCACACGAAATTCTTCGGCTACAGTCGTGTGGGCCTGGATGCAAATGCCAATTTAGTCCCTTTTCTAGGTGGCAAAAGCAGTCGGGCAGCTGGTTCAGACATTCTCTCCGACGAGAAGGCGTGGCTGTGGGACAGCTTCAAGATGGAAGGCTACAGCACTGCCTACGGTGAGGATAACGCCAAAGGTATCCTCTCCAATAGGAACGGGGATAAAGAGCTTCCCAAAAGTCCAGTCGATTTTGATTTGACTCCTGTAATTGTCGAGATGAATAATCACACGCGCTATAGCATCGATCTGAAGGAGATGATCCACTGCACGGCAGGCCGTAAATTCCAAGATGTTCTCAGGGACTTTGTACTCCAACTGGTACCCTATATGCAAGGAATGCCATTTTTCTCGTTTTTCTGGCAGTCGCAGGGTGTCCAGGAGTACTATGAATACGCTTGGCACTTGGATCTTTCCTATATGATGCTTTTGAAGAAGTTGCTGGACGCGGATATTCTGAACAACACTCTGCTGTTTCTGATGTCCGACCACGGCCTGCGAGCTGGTGAATACCGCATGAGCCTTCAGGGCATGAAGGAAGAATCACAGCCTTTAATGGTGGCAATATACCCGGAATGGTTGAAGCGGAAATATCCTTTGGCAGTGGGGAACCTCGAAAGCAACGCGCATAGTCTGATCACTCCGTACGATCTTCGCGAAACCTTAGCGGATGTTATAGCTCTCGGTCAACTGAAGGACGCCAACATAGAGGTCAGCATGAAAAGGCTCCAGTCACATCCCCCAAATAGGTTGCCCAGGGGCATTAGCCTCTTTCTTCCGATTCCCGACCACAGGACCTGCGACTTGGCTCACATACCTTCCCTCTTCTGCTTTTGCCGGGAGCTCACCGAAGTTCCCACGGACGACGGTCTGGTCCTTCGAAGCAGTCGCTTTATGGTGGAATCCATCAACCAGCTTATCAAACCATTCGGGCAGTGCCGGCAACTGAAGCTCGAAATGGTTTTACTGGCCCACTTCTTGGACTTCGGCGAAGAGTCCTTCGTCTACGAGTTAAGGCTGCGGGTGCGGACGAGTCCGGGGAATGGGGTTTACGAGGCCACCGTTCGTCTGTCGGACGTTCTACTGTTGACCAGTCCCATCAGCCGGGTCAGTCATTACCTGGGGCAGTCCCACTGCATCGGCGATCCAGACCTGCAAATATTTTGCTTGTGTATTTGAGAGATGTATTTGGTGGACTGATTTAAAATATAGACCACTAAAAGGATGCTCAAAGTATAGTAAAATGATTTCATACGGGAATGTGTAAATAAAAATGTACTGCTGAAGATGCCAAGTACCAGCAGAGTCCCGGAATTGACCATACGAATACTTATGGGGGAAGGGGTCAACAAATTATACAAATTATCAAAAAACAAAAGAGAATGCTATAGTCGACTAACCCGACTATCAGGTACTCGTAACTACTTTAGTGGAAATTCGAATGCGAAATGTAATCTTTTTTTTTTTTGTATATAGCCAAATGATTGTATTTATGCATTTTCTCAAATCTATATTTGCATTTTAATAGAACTAGAATGTAGGCGCCGAATATTCACATTTGGTTCATTAAAACTTTACAATAGCGTATAAAGGAATACGACGATTGGGTGAAAGGAGTATTGAAATAAATTTCATTAATCAAATAGTAAGCTCAAAGACAATGTTCCATAGCCCGTGGGCCCACAGCGGATAATTTGCGTCAAAATGTCGGTTTGTTTGAAGAGCCAGTGGTGCCACAGAGGCTGTTTCAATGAGCGACGTGCAGTGGAATTAAAATGAAAATATTTTAAAGTGCCACATCGAAACAAAAATCCGTAATAATTTGCAATTTATTTGCTGGGAACGAAGCTTCTATACACGTGCAGAGTTGTAGTGGGATTCAGGACGGTAGTTATAAATTTTAAAAAATAATTAAAAACCATTTGGATGACAAGTCGCATTCAATTACTGCAAAATGTCCTAAAATGAATTCTTTTTCCATTGATTGTTGGCGATTGTTGTCAGGCCTCAGGTTGCACATGTGGTGAACAGCGCGACGAGTAAATTGAAATGTCCCGTTCACTGGACGTGATCACTCCCACGCTTCCACCGCATGGAGAAGAGTGCGTGACTGCTCCATTTGCTTTAAACACACATGTATTTTATTGATAAATAAAAATGCAGCATGGTTGCTTCCAACGCACGGCGAAGGAAGCCATATCTTAAACTGATTAGTACGAGAACCATTGAGGTTCACAGATTAAATTGTATCATGTGCGTGCGTAGGTCACATGAAAGTGAATACAGGGTATTTCCACTGCTGCTATAGAAAACATAGCAAAATAATATGTAACATTATGAATGATAATGAATTGTTGTGTGGTTCGGGCCCCCGTTCGAACCGAAGTGTAATTCCAGTATGTCGACGAACCCTGCCTACGCCGGATTCCCGTGGATGACCGAATAAAATAATACTATTCTGTGAAAAGAATATTTTGGTCATGAATGTGCAAATCGAGTGAGATTAGAATTACAATTTACATCGACAGACGAAATCGAAAAAAATATTTGTTTTTAAAACACCAGTGGTCTTGATAGTTCTAAACACCGCACTCCGTATCGAATAGATTTCTATCTGGCACGACAACACTTAGTCCGTTTCGGAGCATAAATCTCAAATTGGTCTAGCAGGTAATCACTCAAATCGCTCTGATTTGGTTCGAATTGGTAACGGTCATAAATAAACTGGTGAGGTGTGGACGTTCAAAAAGGCACGGCTCATAAATTAATTCCATCAATGTCAAAATGAAATTGATATTTTCACATCCATAGAACTGAAGGTGATCTTATCGCTAATTAATGTGTGCGTCCATGCCCGAAGAGTAGGTGCTCATAATAGGGATTGCAATCGATACCTAGCAGGGGATGACACATATTAAAGGTTATAAATTTAAACGAACTATATTTCTTTGTGAAGGCATTACGAAATCAGGGCGATTATACGCTAAGCATACAGACGTACATATGTCTGTACATAGGTACAAATTGATTGGATATTTCCTGCGAGTTTATCTGCAATAAGCACATGCCCCAAGTACTCCACTGAAACACCTCAACGCATATATGTCTTGACAACTCATTCTGGAAAAGTGATGAATTCATAACCGACAATGTCAATCAATTGCTCTTCTGTCAAAGGACAAATGATTTTTAAAATCACTCCACCTAAGCCCTGCGGTCCAAAAGTCAAGCCACTTGCAAGCAGAGTGGAGAAAAATATTCATAAAACACGGAAAGCGGAAACAGACACTTTAAATGCTTGCGATATTGTCAATCAAAAATCAATCGAAGTCATGAATCATGCCAAACGGAGGAGACGGTAATGGTTATGCTGATGTCTCCAGAGCACCTCTGAGTCACTCGATTGACTGATAGACGGATGGGTGAATGCAGTGGCACCGAGTAAAAAATACAGCGACGGGAAAGGATGAAATGAAATCAGTCAATGCAAGGATGCGTGTTGAAGGATGGCCGGGATAGCAGGAGTGGTCGGAGCTGGATATGCGACAATTGGAGGAGGCGAAGCATTTAACATTGGCATCTCGGCTATGAAATGGAACCCAATGGAATGTCATTCCTCCCTCCCGAGTCGACGTCATCAGTCAATGTCAGCTTGATAGTTTTGACATTTTTATGAGCAAATGATAAGTCTCACTCTGATGGCTGCCTGTCTGCGATGGCCAGTGTTTGACACTTGCCAGCCACAAAATATTTGCGAGCACTCATCCGCACAGCCCGGAATTTCGTACGAGCCACTTGAGTTCTTTCGTGGGTGCCTGTATTTATGACCGGGGCTTCATATTATCGCACACGATGTGTATATTTTTAAATTTAGCACTGACAGAGTTCACAAGCGTGTGGTCCTCCTTTCGTCGTCAAATCGGGAACTGCAATCAATCAATGTGATTTTATAGCCACCACCCCAACACTCGCAATCATTTGTGGTATTCTGAATCATTTACGGGCTTAACGATTCACTCTGGCAAAAAATCTATAAGCCCGATACTAAGAGTAGCAAGTGATGCCTTACGGGGCCAAGGGTCTGAAAAGGTTTTGGTTTAGGAATTCCGTGCTGGTTTCTCTTATTTGGAAACCATGAACTAGTACAGTTTGCATTAAATTAAATTGCAGCTATTCAATCTTAACTATTCATACCGATTTCGAGAAAGATTTCAAGAAAACTATGTCATGGAATGAGGGAAGCTATTCATACCCTATAGATTACATACGATCGATCGCATAATTCTGCGTACATCCCAAAAATAATTAAATGTAAACTTTAATCACAACTGGTTTTTAACCCATTTCGTAACTTAACTTTAATTTAATGTCTTCGTTAATTAAATCGTCTTTCAGATTTTTCAACAAATAAATAGACTGTTTTTAAAAAATACTTTGGGTATAGAATATAAATAGAATAAAAACTTTCTTATGTATCCTCCGCACTTATTATACTCCAAACCTCCAAAATGACATCATTCCGCTTTCTTTAAGTTAAAGTGTGTTTTTAAATTTTTCTTTCAAGAAGATCTCACAAATGCTTGATATGATTGAGATCAGGACTCAGGATTTTTAAATTTATACAGCAGCCATCGTTCTCGATTCAATGCAGTGTGCTTTGGGTCATTCTCTTGCTGAAGCCAATATATGTACATTTTCTATCCCCAATTTTTCAGCACTTGTTTTTATACCCATTATGTAAGTATGTAATGGGCAGAAGGAAGCGTTTACGACTATGTAAAGTATATACAGCTGTGTTAATAAAAGTATCAGTGCTTTGGACCTGAGAGTTTAAGATAAAAAATTCTTATGAATTACAGTTTTAATGGGAAATTTTTTTTTTTATAATATCTTTAGGTATTTCATTTCAAACAATTCAACAAATGTTTCACTTTTATTTGTTCAATAGTTTCGATAATATAGATTAAAGCAACATAAAAGGCAGAAATTCTGGTGTTCAATGAAATAGCAGTGCTATGAAAAAACCGTAACAAAATTCAAATTGACCTAGAACTAACATAGTTTTCCTTTTGAATACGTTAATTAGGGCCTAATACTTGGTTGGATAGCCTTTGTTAGCCAGCACAGCCTTACACCCACGCGGCATTGTTTAATGTCCCCCCACAGATTTTCAATAGGGCTTAAATCGGAAGATTGTGCTGCCCACGGCATTGCATCTATTCTATTTTGGGTGAACCTATTCTTAACCGATTTGCTTCTGCGTTTCGGATCATTATCCTGTTGGAATGTCCATTTTAAGGGCATATTATATTCAGAATATGACAGTAAGACATCAATAAGTATATTTACATCTGCGTTTTGGTCTGTAATACCATAAATCATATGTTATGGACTCATACCATTGTAAAAAAAACAAGCCCATACCAGGATTTTAGGTTCACCGTGATTGAAACTCTTCACTGGGTGTTTTGGGTGGTACTCGGTGTTTGGAGGTCGTCAGATATACTGTAGTGAACCAGTTCCACCAAATATCACTATTATTGACCTATCAGTCTAAAGGATATTACACCATTTGGAGACTGGCCAGTTTAGGTAGGTTTTAGCGAAGTTTCACATTGCCTTAATATGCCTTGGGCTAAGTACGGGAACCTTTCTGGGACTACTCGCAATTAAATTTCGATTAGGTAGTTATCACCGAATAGTAACGTCACTCAGCTCAGACTTTATCTCCCTAGGGGATGCAAAAGGATAGACTTTGGTACCACGGTTTTCGGCTTCCATTCATATTTAATGGCATTGGATACCATTTTGGCAGAATATTCAGGGGTTTTTTGAATGTCCTTGTATGTTTTTCCTTCCTTTCTTAGCTTAAAAATTAACATTATTTTCTCCTGGGAGCAGTGCTGTCCTCTACCCACTAAAATAATTTTTTTTAAATTATTGCCCCTTTAAATACGCGAATTAACTTAACCAAACTCACTTTTTTTTAGAAAATATTTATAATTTCGGGACTTTACGTTGGTCAAAACCAGACACTGCTATTCTTATGAACAGTCTAAAACTTGTGATTTTGCTCAATGTAATGTAAAATGTAAATAAAAAAAGGATAACATGAAAAACTAGCCGTGTAGTGCGTAATAAGTGTACGTGTAAAAAAGAGTCGAGTCCGAAAAGGGACTTGGAAGAATACCTTTGTATTACTCAGTTTCCTTCGCACTGCTATTTTTCTGAACACAGCTACATATATTTTTAATCAAGATCAATAGCCGAGTCGATTTGGCCATGTCCGTCAGTCCGTATAAATGTCGAGATCTCAGGAACTATTAAAACGAGAAGTTCGAGATTCAGCATAAAGATTGTAGAAACAAAGACGCAGCGCAAGATCGTTGACCCATGTTGCCACGCCCACTCTAGCGCCCAGAAACGGCATAAAAATGCCACGCCCAAACTTTTGAAAAATGTGTTTATATTTTTTCACGTTTTTATTAGTCACTTATTAATATTGAACAATATTTCGATTTCCGAATCGGTCATTTTATTTCCCAATATCTATCGATATCCCAGAAAAATGATGCACTTTCGCGTTCGTATACACACTAGCTGAGTAACTAGTATCTCACAGTCGGGGAACTCGGTATATCCGAGCATTATCTCTTGTTTTTAAAATATCTCTTTAGCGGGGTATTAAATAATAAAGAAAATTCAATTTGTTTTAAATTAATAGAAAGCACTGTTCATACATCTACCTTAGGTCACGCCTTCGTTCATGCATTTTCCACAATTGATTTCCTGATATTATCTATATACATTTTTAAACCAAAAAAGACAATAAATTATAATTTGGAAAAGCAAACCGGTACATTTTCAGACCAATAATAACGGTATGGAATTGTCAAAAATGTGTACGTTTTGCTTAATGTGAATTGTTTTTCCATTCCGAAAGTTTATTTTGCCTTCTAATACTCACTTCCGTTTCCGCTGCACAAGACCAAAGTGTGTTTCCGCTACCCTATTACCACTCCATTCGCCATTTGAAACTTTTTTCGTACTCATCGAACGAATTATAACAAAACCAATTTTCCATGACAAAAAGACAACAGGAAAAAACCAAATTACAAATCAGACAATTAAATACTCATACTCAATACTCGCAAAATGTTTGACATTTATTAATTAAAAATAGGATAAACTGTATATTAATTTTATTCAAATTGTCATCGGCAATAAAAGACAGCTTATTTCAATTTATTTCTTTGTTCCATTTCGATTTGTCATCTACATATTGTATGCAATACAGTGGCATAGATTAAAACAATACAAACATTACAAGAAACTGCATTTAGTACTCAAGAATGGTTACATGGTAGTGTATAGAGTAGTAGTATTTGGTTAGGGTTAATAAGGCTAATGTTTCAAAATGTGTTTTTAACTAAATCTATTAGTACCGCAAGCCCGTGTGTAATAACTCTTTTATGTTTCCTTTCGCCGATCAAAGAAATACATTTCTTCAAAAGCGTTGCAGCAAGAATAAGTAAAATTACCAGTTCCACAAAAATAGCCAATCTGAGCTGCAAATGACTTATATGTTGTATCGGCATAAAAATGTTTTTAACAAAGTCACTGCAACCTTGGGTGATAAGGTCGGGATGGTAGCAGTGGGTTGGAACCCCTTGTAGATAATCCATATAAGAACGGGGACCCTCCAGTCCACAGCATAAAACCTGTGAAAAGCAAAACCCTTGAAAGGGCAAATGAGCAAAGGCATAACACATACCGCATTTTCAATCGAAGGCCAATCTGTCTCGTTAAAATTGGAGTATGCCAGCCATTTAAGGTTTAAGCTATCCATGAATGTACTATAGCTCCTGTTCATGGCTTCTAGTTGTTTTGAAATTGTGAAGTAAGTCCAATGAAGGACGAGTATCTGCAGCGGTATAAGCTAATTTACAATTATCAACCTCACGTTTTTTTTTTGGTAAAGTCCTTACCCCGAGAACAAGCCAATCATCACGCAAATTGGCTAAGTATAGGCTGACCAAATTCAGGCAAATGGTAATGGAAACGGTACTTGTTAGAAAATTAAAACAGTTAAGCACATTAATGGTTATTTCAGCGCTTTTAAGTCGCAGAGTAAAGGGTATAATTACTCGAAATAACACAGCCAATACAAGCTAAGTGTAGAAAAGTTGTCAGTAAAAACTTGAAGACGGGCTGCTGATTAAATACTTACCCCAAATAAAATAGCAGTTAGCTTTTTTATCATGCCCTCTACCATTTTGAGAATTATTTTAATATACGTAGCTCAATTTTATTCTACGCAAATTGACAAAATATTCGAAGCTGGAAATAATGGCCTACCACATAAATTCAAATTTTTGTTTTCCCAATTATGTATGTATACGAAATCACGCAGGTTTTTCTATTTGTGTTTCAATTCCTTTTTTCTGGCAAAATTTCATTGTTGATTTATGGGATTTGCTATTTTTGACAGTTGTTTTTGCTACAACGAATGAGAGTGTGTGCGATAACTGTTTGTAGGTATAAACATGATTTTATAATCGGCTTTCTATATTAATTTTAATTTTATTTTCGGCATTTTATTATAATTACTCTTGATATATGTAAATGGTCATCGTTAGCAAAATTATCATTCCGTATATGGCTGTATTGTTGCTGCACTTGATGTCCACATGGATGTCCCTCAACTCGTTAGGAAATTTACTACGCACTTTTTGTTGTGGGTTTTCAGTTCGCCAATGGGCCATGCGAAAAAATATTTCTGTGGCTTTAAATATTTTAATTGTCGCTGTTGGCTCTGTTCTGTTATTTCATAATCGTATGCTCTTTGTTGTAAGTCAAAAAGGGTGTAGTTCGAAATGCACAATAAAAATTGTAATATTTTGGCAAAATATTTATAATTATTAATGCTAATTTCAACAAATCCAATGCATTTCTGGCATTCTATTTGGACGATGGCTAAATACTTTGGTGTTTTGTATCTGTTTGTGATATTTTAATTTTACTGTCGCATTTGATCATAAATTAAGCGATTAACAAATAAGGGGCACCGTGGGTTATGGGTGCTCTTTTGAATTCCCTCGATGTGGCAATGGATGGAAGGGGCCAGTAAAACTATATTGCTTTTGATAAATGCCGATGGTTAGGACTCAGAGTGCGCCGCATTGAGCGGTTTAGTACTTAGTACTCAAGTGATATTAGAATTCCTGGTAGATTAAAAAAAATAACAAAATAATTGAAATATGAAAATGTGTCAGAAATGTTTCATTTAATCATATCCAATCGCGTTTGCCATTCAAATAAATCTCAAAATATATAAAAACAAATTTTTTACATTACAGTGAAGTTTTTGATAAGCCATGTTCGATACAACTAAATACTTTCCGCGTTCAGTTGATTCCGAGCATCCGTCCCAGTCGGAGCACAATGAGTCCTTGTCACTGGATCATGTCGTCACCTACGATATGGTCCATAACCCGGAGGGAAGATCACCTGATCACAGTGTCATCGAAATGACATCGGAAGCTGACCGGCATATAGGACACGATGTCACTTCATCTCCCCAATTGATGATTATATTTGAAGAAGGCGACATCAACAGTGCACTGCACTTTATTATTGAGTCGGTTCATAATCCCTTTGCCTCGAATGCGGTGGCCATGGTTCTGGTTGAAGAGAAAATTCGCGGGGAGATCGTCGAGCGAATCCTGTCTAAGCTACATCCTCTTAGTAAGTTTGTGGCCGAACATCCTAGCTATCTGGCAGCACTGGAGAAATGCCACACCTCCAACTTTAACATAATAAGGGCCTGCATTTCGGAGGTTGCCCCACCAATGGCTTCACCCATTTTTGTGTGTGACTGTACGCACGATAAGCTGGGAAGTTACCCAACTGGAGTAGTAACATTTCACACATTCCGCAATAACCAGGAGGCCATTGCCATAAGTCAGTGCGAATCGTTGGCCTTCGCATCCGTCTCCATTTGGAACGAAACGCTAACTGGATGCTACGATCTCGTGGCGGCCCTCAGCTCGTCCTATTTTTTTCTAAACTGCGCCAACGTTGACTTGTCGCCAATTTTAAAGCCACACAAGGCCCAGAAAAATTACGTGGTAGTTGAAAACGGCTTTCACTTCGAAACCCTACGTATCTATGACAATTTCAAAGCCATTGTATTTCCCATTGGCGGACAAATATTGCCAGACATCGAGGATCACAAGGAGGAGCACGCAGCTATCTTCTTTTTGGAAGCTTAGTATTGGAATGACTTCCACGACTTCCCCTTTCATCCGATTTCGCAAAAGTGCTTGGCAGATTCAAAATTTAAAGTTATTTTGGGTGTTTTTATGGTTATTAACGTTCATGATGCGTGCCAATATACAATGTAAGTGCAGCTGTCAGCGGTAATAACAATATTTCTTTTCTTCCGGATATTGACTTTTTGGGCGTCTTAATGAACGCAGGTTTTTTGTATATAGGTTGCGAATTAATTCGACACAGCGTGACTAACTGTGTATTCGATTTTTTTAAATTTTATTGGGACATTGAGAAATGGTAAAATGTTGGTCTGTTATCTTTTCGCTTAAATATTGTTTTGTTTATTCGTGCCGAACACTGTAAGAATGTTTTCTAGCTCTGCAGCCGATACTTATATTCAACTTGGCAATCTGATACTGGGCATGACCGAATAAATTTACGATCGCACAGCATTCCGGAGTCACCACAAGCATCTGCCCCATAAAATCATTTTCTTTATGGGAGTATGATGAGCGTATGAGTGACGCCAAGTCGTCGCTTTTGGGCACTTAAGGTCTGAATCCAAAAATAAAGCCCGCTCGTCAGTGTAATTATCAGTTTTGTGTGTTTTTCTGCCTTGGAATTTATTCCCCATAAATCTCCCGCATGTATCTGGCCCAATAAGGGGGAAAGGCTTATCAGGTGCAGTCACACCCTCCTCTGGGCAGCTCATCCTTCCCAGGGCGTTGGGAAATTCATTATAAAATGCGGTTTGAATTATTTGTCAAAATGTCTGGTCCAGGACGCAGTGACATTGATGTTGACATTGACAGACAGACTGGGTCGAATGTCCCCGACAGACCAAGCCCAACTCACTCGCCCGATGTGACAAAATAAATGAAATTGTTAATGGCCAGTGAGTCACCGAGTTTATCGAGTTGGTAGCGTCATTATTGTCAGCTGCATCAGGACCTGTCCGACGGCCAATAAAGTCTTTTAAAATAGACATTTTATTGGTGAATCCATCCAGTGAAAACCCGAAATGGTCGATTGTCGCCATACAATTCAGCGAATCTAACATACCCTAATATTCCCAGAGCATCAGGTGACAAATTTAACATCAACATATTTAACATATACATATTTAATAGCCTAAAGGGGCAACAAATCAAGTTTGAGACTTATACAAAGAAAAATGTAGCTGGTAGGTGAAATGCATATGTTGCCTTTATTAAAGCCCAAGCTTTGATCCATATTCAGTGATCGTTGGAGCTTCCCATTAAGACATTTGAAGACCCATCTAGTACACCCATATTCAATGCAAGTCACTGCCTTCCGAGTCTCGAGTTAACTGTCAGTTTCAATCGTGTCTGCAGAACTTGTCACTCATTCAATAGTTTTGAAAATTGCGAATGTCACTTACAACCCAACAACAAGAGCCACTGCCTTGCACTTACAGCTCCCTCTTTTCTCAGGCACATGTGTCTGTGAGTGAGCATCCTTGCCAAGGATGCGGACTGAGACAATGTTGCCGGAGACGGAGAAGGATACTGCCACGAAGACAAAGTCGAGTCAGAAGGATGACGCGGCAGCAGACGCTGTGAATTAAAACAAGGCCAGAGAATAAAATAATAAAAGAACACGAAGACAAAGCATAAGAAAACTTGAATGTTCCCATACCGTTCCAGCCTCTCGTGTTTGTGTGAGGTTGACCCATAATAGAGAAGGGTTTTGGGGCCACTACACGGAAGAAAATATATGAGCCCTGAAGTCTAGTTTCTTTTTAATATGCTCATCTATACATACACATGCAAATGTATGTGTAAGTCTGAGATTTTAGTAGCGAAATATAGAAAATATCTAAAATACATTATAAAACCCTAGTATTTCCATCTATTTGTGTGTTAAAAAGGCTATAGTGAAGTATTTAGTTAAATTAAGACTACCTGGGCTATTAGATATCCGTTGCATAGCGACTCATTCTTTGAGTCAGTATTAATATAGAATTTATTTATTATAATTTTTATTGTAATTTTATTTTATTTAGAAGGATCAATCTTATATAATATTACTTTTTTCGCTTTTAATTCTAATTAAGTTAGTTAATTAAGCAAATTTTCATTTATTATTTAATTTGTTGTAATTAAGCAACAATAAGTCTTTGTGTTCTTAAGTCTAATTTAGTTAGTTACTTAGTTGGATAGTATTTTTTTTTTAATTTATTAATGCTTAATTAATTTTTAGCAGTGCGCTTGCGAGTGCAGTCCCTCCTTCCCTCACCCTTCCACGTTGCACTGAAAACGGGACAAACATGCACGCATCAAAATCAGACTTGTAATCCAAGTGCAAGTTCCGAATCCAAAAATCCATCCATCGCTTGCAGAACATCCTTCACCGAGGCTCCTCGCTCCCCTGCCCTCGTCCTGCCAGGATAGCAAGCAAGTAAGCAGGAAAGCAAGAAAGCAAGCAGGAAAGCAAGAAACCAAGCTGGCATCCAGCAAGCTCGCAAGTCGGGAGGCGGGAGGAGTTGGAAATTCGCTCGCCTGGTGTCACGTAGAATAGACATACAGACATGCAAGTGACAGACAGATGGAGAGACACTGTGACACGACACATTGACTGACAGCTGCAGGGATGCCAGTGGGCGTGGGCGTGGGCGTGGGCGGTTGCGTTGCCAATGGGGCGTGGCAGGTCTAAGAGGCTGCCACTGGGGTTGCAAGGATTTTGTGCAAGAAGTGGCGTGTGCAAACAAAACCGAAAGACAAAAGCATTGATGGACATGCACGGGGCTGCAGGAGAGCAGAATGAATTCCATCTTCCATCGCCGGTCAATGGAACAGTTTCCTTAGTCAGCATCTCCGTGGGGCATTTAATTTCAAAAGGATTGTTCGACGACTGCAAGTTAAAGAGGGGAAATGTTCAGGGATCTGAGAACATACTCGCTATCAATTCCTTTAAGGTCTTTTACGTTTTCCTCGTATCGTGATAGTAAGAAAAAAGTCCCCGAAATTTGTTAGATTTCCGATCCCGACATTTGCGAATCAATTTTTGAGGGCTTTAATTATTTCAATATTAGAATACAGAAGACCTTAACAATGCATTATTGAAATACCCATAAAATTAAAGCGAAAATGTGAATATTGTAAATTGTTGTATTGATGTAAAGCTATCATAGATATCATTGTGCACAAACGTATTGGCGTTTCATCTAATAAACGATTTTTAATTTAACCTTGACATCCATATGTATATTCGTCTAACGGCATCTTGTCTAGAATGACAAACATAATTTTTAAAACGTTTTATTAGATTTTATCCAAATGACCCATCCCCGGAACTTCTAGCTCCCGTCAACAGAAAAAAAGTACGGCTTTTATTGAGAGCTCAAGTGACGAAACCTTAGACGAAGGCAAATCATGAGACCACAGAAAGGAAAGGGGCGCAGGGAAGTGCCCTAAGGACGCTTTATGCAAAAAGTATTTTTAATTTCATTTTTTCACGTTTAATTTTTGCTTTTGCATTTTTTGACCAAGCTGAAAATCATAAACCGGAGCAGGGCAAGGACGCGAACGCGGATGCAGATGAGAACGGGCAGTGAAAAATAAATAAGAGTAATTAAATTTCGTAACAAACATGACGAGATAATGGACCGGAGCCATTAGCAGAACGTCGAGACAGGGCTGACGGTCAGTCAGGACCCCGAAAGATGACGAAAGCAAAGTCCTTTCCTCCCCAAGGACGGAGCCAACGGTGTGATGGAGCAGCTGGCGCCTGGAGTCATAGCGCCTCCCACTCCCCGGCCCGGTCGTCATATATCACGGATCCAAGCAGCAGAAGCTCCTGGTAATGTCCTGTGCATTTTTCAAACAAACGTACGTCACGACAATACTCTTTTCCTGCTCACGGATACCATTCTCACTGGCAAATATCTCTTGATTTTTCCTCAGCCCGGTGGCCTTGTCGTCCGAAAGTTGAAAACAGTATCGCATCATTTTTGATGGCCATTTGCGGGAGCGGAGGGTTCCAGAAACGGAACGTGAGAGTGACAAGAAGCGTCTGCCGGCTGCAAGAAGCCGTGATGAGTGTCTGGACATCAATAAAAAATATCCCCTGCCATCAATAGTCCGAAAAGACGAAACATTCTGAGGCGAAGGGTGGTAGGGCTTGTGCGATTCTCACAATCAGTTCGATTATAGATACCGTTTTTTGGTTGAATTCATTATTCATTTTAAAGTTTCTTGCGAGTTACTTGGTGGCTGTGTCGGACTTCTAAAGCAGTTTACTGAATAATAGAATACAGAGGTTGTTATATTACTATTAAATATATAGGAATGTATACCGGAAATGATACGTGGAAGGCAGTTTAACAGTACATCGAAATTCACATAACATATTGTGTCACCAACTAATATGTTGAATGAGTTGAAGGAGGAGTTCAATCTGATGCTTTCTGTCCTTTCCTCTATAGCCTTTGATTATTTCCCTTAACGAAGCATCAAACGGTGAAATGCTGAGCAACTTTTTGCCATAAACATTGTTCGAAAAAGGAATACAACTATAAAGGCCATCAGCTGTTCTGAGTTGTCCAGGGAGAAAATGGGCAGATATACGGACAACTTTCCAACGCAAGATGACAGCTCATTCGTCAAATCAAACAAAGAAAAATGTGAACTCTTCATCAGCTTTTTGGGTCGAGGCAGCCTCCTGCACAACGTCCTTTGTCTATTCTCTGCCATCGCCCTTTGGCCGTTGGGCAAGTTTGATGTTGACGTTTCAATATTGATGCAATGTGCTCCATGACCGAGTTTGTCCCCCGCCGTTCGATCGCTATATATGTATAACATATTTCATCGGCCATGTCCGTTGCCAATTCTTTGACTGACATGAAAAATAACAAAGCAACAAAAAGGATATCGTCGGACTCGAGTAAACAACGCGATGCGATGTCCAGCTTGATGACGATGACGCTAGCATCGCTGCGCTTCCTTGCAACGAACGGAAGCTTCATAATCCATCGTCGAGCGCCTTGGCATGTCCTTGGATATTCCCGTACCATTGGCGAAGCCAATCTTCTGCAGCTGTCGTCCTCCAAAATAGATGGATGGATGTGTGTGGGGGCCGGGTCTCAAAGAGGCGCAGCCTGAACTGTATTCAAGCTCAATAACGTCCGACTTTGATGAAGTGGTCGAAGGATCCCATCGCGATGGTTTGCCACCTCAGACGTTTGAATCTAAAAAGAGTACAGATAGAGACAAATTCTGAAGGGTTTTCAAGCGGGAGAGAATATCATTCACAGATGTTATGGTTGACAAGCGCTAGACGCCGTATTTATTTATATAGGTCCTAAAAAGTTAAGCTGCGTATTTTAATATTCGTGACTGCTTATACTATTCGCAAATTATTTTTTATTGAAGGAATATTTTACTACTAGTTATTGGACTGCACGGCAAAAGCGGACTTTATGATCAGTAAACTTTGATCGGCTAACTTGGCCCTTTAGATCTATATGCATATTATTATCTTTTAATTAGAAAGAAGCAAATTGCGATACTTATCATCATCAGAGTCTCCATAGCTATTGTTCTTTTTGATCGGAGGTTCTGCATTTGAAATCTTGGGTCATCCTTAGTTGATCATTTTTATACCAGTTACTCGTAGAGTTACTAGATTCCTTGAAAAGGATGTAACAGGTAGAAGGAAGCGTTTCCGACCATATAAAGTCAATATATTCTTGATCAGGATCGATAGCCGGGTCGATCTGGCCACGTCCGTATGAACGTTTCCGATCTCAGGAACTATTGAAGGTTGAGAATTAGAATATAGATTCTAAAGACAAAGACGCAGTGCATTTTTTTTTACCCACGTTGCCACGCCCGCTCTAACGACCACAAACGGCACACAACTTTTGAAAAATATTTTAAAATTTTTCCATAGTTTTATTAGTTTTGTAAATTTTAATCGATTAAAAAAAAAAACATTTTAAATTACAACGCCCACACTTTTAAAAAATGTTTCTTACCAATTTCTGTCGGCATATCAAAAACCCTTTGGCCACGCCCAGTTTTTAAATTTTTTTCCCCCCAATATCTATTGACATCAAAAAAAATTATGTTATTTCGTATTTGCATTCCCACTAGCTGAGTAATGGGTATCTGATAGTCGGGGAACTCGACTATAGCATACTCTCTTGTCTTATTTTATAACACTGATACGTAAATAAATGTTACTGTCGCCATCGTTTCGCTATTTACAGCTCAGTCTTCAAGCCATCCGACTATATACAAAAAGTGCACAGCCGAAAATGAAATGTATTCCCATCTTTAACGGCATGGCTCTCACCCATCCATTCTGTGGAGCCCGTTTCTTGCCCTGACCATTGCTATCGAATCCGAGCCCAACCAGGCCGCACAGGCCATTCCAACGCCAACGCCATTCATCGAAGCGAGGCCAAGCCATCAGGCCATCACTTGGCTCGTTTGCTCATCGTCAAGACAAATGGAAAATAAATAAATTACTTTGGCCCAGGCTTGTCGGAGCTTGGCCTCTTTGCAATTCCAAAACGTCCCTGGATATTCTGGTCGGGCGGCAAACAGTTGGTCGTTGTCCAGTCTGATAGTCCGGGCCAGGAAGGGATCGGGGGAGGAAGAACCTGCTCCGAGCTGCATGTTGCACGTGTGGTTGTTGCTGATGCAAGAACGCCTTCTGTGCTAAACTTTTAAAACGTCAATCAATTGTCCAAACTTGTCGGAGTTGTCTGACATGTTTTAAATTAACTGACGAAGACGAACCAATGCAAGCGATTTATGGGTCCATACTCAAGATGGCGGTGGCCGGAGTTGAAACACATGACCCGGTATTGGTAACCACTCGCGATTACTACATTCATGTTTAATATATTTATTTTTATATATAAGAGCGATAAAAACCTGAAACTAACTTTGTTTTTTCTTTGTATATTATTCACACACAAAAAATATGTACAAATTTCGACTACGTTTAACTTTAACCCGAGTATTATATTTGTAATCCTATTGTTGTATTGTATTTGGCATTGTCCTTCAAAACAATTCGAGTATAAATTATAATAAAATAATAATTACTGTCAAACAATAGAAAATTAATTGCGAAACAATCAACGTTTCATTAAAACAAAATGGATTTGACATAATTCAAATGCAGTCCTGCATTTCAGATTTAAGTGGGGCCCGCCGCTGCTGATCTGATGTTTCTGTGGGTCCGGAGTATTATGGGCTAACGAATTTTCCCTGTTGTTGGCCAACCAGTTCCGCACCACACCCTCTTGGGACACCGCAGTAACGCTGAATCATTCATTTGTAAAATATTTAATTAATTTTTGCCAATTATGGTGGACAGCGTGAAAAATACCGGGGGTGGGTCTCTTTTGGTCATGTGATATATTAATGCTGGTGTAATGATGCCCTCAGTCGAAGTTGTCGCTCATTTAATGACCAGCCGAAACACTAATACTGAAACACACATCTTAAATGGTCAGTTTCATAGGCTTTATAGCCTTGTTGTACTTAACGTATTTTATGAAAATGCTCACATAGCTTTAAGTTGAATTGCAATTGACAAATTATTTATTTGTAGCACATGGGAAATGGGACAGCTCAAAAAAAATTTAAGATATATGGGCGTGGGAGTTTTGTGTACCTTAAGGGTCTTAGAGTAGGCGTGGCCAAAATTTTGTAAATCATTTCCCAAAAGTGTGGGCGTTGCACTTTTGGGCGGTTTGTGTGCGTGGCAACAAGCCTTGCGATGCGTATATGTCTTTGGAATCTGCATGTCTAATTTTTAGCTTTCATAGTTCCTGAGACCTCGACGTTCATACGGACCGTCATACGGACATGGCCAGGTCGACTTATCTAATGATCCTGCCCAAGTATATGTATACTTTATATAATCCCAATCAATAAGGAAAATGTATATTTGACCTTAATTGCCTACTTTATGTATATAGAGCAATCCCTTGATGGAAGGAACTTAATTATTTGGTATTCTAAAAACATAGATTTCTTAATTGGTCCAAAAAAGGGCGGTCGATGAAAATAAATGGCTGCTCTGCGTTCTTGAAGATAACGACCTATGGGGATCTGGCAAGTATCTTGAGTCCAAGTCAAGCGTAAAACCTGTGACCCACAATTAAATGCATTTGTATGCCTGTCATTGTCATCAGCTGACAGATAGGACGAGAGGAAAATGTCCAATATTTATTTTATATTTCAAAAACGAGACTTAAAGGCTTTTATCGGCCAGTACGTGCATGCCTGCTCACTTGAGAGCTGGGCTTTAGAATAAAATAAAATATTTTTTGCGTACATAACCACAAGGAAATTACAAAAAGCTTTTGCTAGTTTGGACTTTGCTCATTTCATAACAGCCTTCACCGGCCAGTGATGAACCCATAAAGTACTGGGTTGGGAAAAAAGGAGTTCTGTAGGTAGCGTTCCCGACACGAATATCTATTTCTATATAGTCCGGTCTATCAAGCAATTTGTCGTTTGACTCCTCTGTCGCCTCCGCCTGATTCCTCTGTCACTTGTCCAAGATGCATCCGCCAACAAAGTTTATTGGCAGTTGTTGCTTAAACCTAAAAATACTTTCTGACATATAAACGTGTTCGGTTAGACAGAGTTGCACAGCAGTGTGTTTGTGAGTTTCTGTCACAGAGTCGCTTGCCGTTTGTCATCTTAACATTCTAAAACTGAACATTGCTGGCTGCCATGCCGATTGTCACTCAACCAGGCTGTTTTTTGGAAAATGTTCTTTTGTCCAAGAGTCTCTGGCAAGGCTTAAGTTGCAGGACACTGTCATTGTATTGGAAAGGACTGCGGCTCATTTATTGTGATTAACTTTGGTTTGCTAGGCATAAATAATTTATATCAAATATTGAAAATCGAAATAAAGTGGAATATCATTATATATATTAATTTTTTTTACATTTAACGCCATAGCTCTATTCAAAGCCGTTTCGTCTGTTTGTTAAGCTCAGCATGTGAGACGCTCAAATAAAAATACCAATTTATTAATCTCATTTAGGCTTTGTCACAGTTTGCAAAAAGTCCAAAGTCCCCAAACCCAACACATAACTACCCAAAGGTCCCACCCCTGTCCGAGTGCTTACCAACATATTTTTGGCAAAATTTGCTGCTGTCCACTTGCCTTGGCCCGGTTCGACAGCTTTCAGCCAGCATGACATATCAAAAGTATAAAATATTTTAAAAGAAATGTTTTTCTAGGGTACAACAAAAACGAAAATGGATGCAGGGGAGAAAAAAGTTTTCAATTACAACATTATAAAGATCGACAAGCTGTCTGTGGCAAATATGGCAAGAACCTGAGGAGAGCGACAGGGACATATACAGTATTCCACACCCACTCAAAGTTGAGTTACCTTTTACCAGCTGGCTCTCCAGAAATTATTATTTATATTCACTGTGAACGAAATTCCTGTTCGACACATGTCTCCAAGGAT
Source organism: Drosophila melanogaster (assembly GCF_000001215.4). Taxonomy (NCBI): domain Eukaryota; kingdom Metazoa; phylum Arthropoda; class Insecta; order Diptera; family Drosophilidae; genus Drosophila; species Drosophila melanogaster. The sequence continues at coordinate 21,926,778 of NT_033779.5, forward strand.
TAAGCACGAGTGACCGCAAAATCATCAACAAGGAGTTGAGGCAAATTGCAGACACTTTTTGCTCATGCTGGGCGCCAAGAATTTGCATTGGGAAAAGCTAGACTCCAACTAGAAAGCGAGAGGAGGTCCCACCTCCAGCGACAGGAAGAAAATTATAAAATCAACCGTCATATAGAAAAAGTCAAATACTTTTCCGTTGTTATGTCAAAAAAAAAAGAGAAGCAAAGCCAACCGGGGGGAGAAAGAAGTATGTCCAAGCTGTCAAAAGCCACTATAAACTTGTGACGTGTCAAGCGTCGCAATACTTCCCAATGGTCCGAGTCTCGCTCCCCAGTGTTTTAGAGTGCATGTGAAACTTTTGAATTTATTTCTTCTCTGCTGCTTCCTTCAGACCAGTAAGTATGTAATTTTTAATAACGGTAAACGGCAACTCATGAATGACAGCTGAGCGAACACCGAGCTGACCCCCAAAAAGGGATTGAGGTGGGGATTTTGGGGAGGCAACTGCCCTCCAGAGTACATAACTGTCAACTTAAGTGAAAAATGTCGCACAGACGGAAGCTTCCTAGGTCCTAGACATGTATTTGGTGGGAAGCCCAGCGACTCCACCCACTGATCCTTCGGGGCTGGCGGTTAAGTTTTAAACTTCTCACGTGGAAATCTGCCTGCCAAATTACCCATTCGTAAAATCAGTAGAGAATGTTGCCAATCTTGGACGAATTCGCTATCATACCCGAACACCAGTTTGGATTCAGAAGGGGCCACGGAACCCTTGATCAATGTCACAGGATTATAAATGAAATTTTTTCAGTATCTGAGAGCAAAATATACTGCACTGCATCATTTCTTGACGTTCAACAAGCGTTTGATCGAGGGTGGCATGATGGCTTATTATATAAAATCAAAAAGTGCTTTTTTGTGCTATTTTGTATTATTAAAGTCATACTTAACCACGAGACACTTTTATGTGCAACAAAAAATGAATACTCTCCCTTGCATTTTATAAAAGCTGGAGTCCCACAAGGAAGCGTCTTAGGACCTGTCTAATACACCCTGTACACGGCCGATATGCCGGTAACAAAGACCTGCACTGTGGCAACATACGCGGATGATACAGCTATATTAGCTACCAGCTCATCTAAAGAGGAAGCCTCACAACTCCTGCAAGCAGAGCTACGCCTTATTGAAAGCTGGTTCCTTCTTTGGAAAATTAAAATCAACGCCCTGAAATCTGCGCAAATAACATTTGCATTAAGAAGAGGTGACTGCCCACAAAGTAATTGCATAAAGTACCTTGGCTTGCACCTCGATCGTGGACTAATGTGGAAAAACCACATAAAAGCAACTAAATTGAAAAACTCTGGAAAATAAAGTCTGTTTATGCAAAGCTATACTAAAGCCCGTGTGAACTTATGGCATACAGCTCTATGGTACTGCCAGCAACTCAAATATTGAGATTAATACAAATTCTTAATGCTCCATTTTATATTTCAAATGAAAGTATCCATAAAGACTTAGGAATCCCTTATGTTAAAGAAAAAAACAAAATAACAAAAATAGCATAGTAAAAAATATATTGACAGACTAAGAACATATGAAAATAACTTAGCCTTAAGTTTGGCAAATAATAATAACAACGTCAGAAGACTTAAAAGATTTCATGTGCTAGATCTCCCTGACAGGTATTAAGTAGTAGGGATTAATGGATAACTACTACCTCTGTTAATTTAAGATTAATTATAAAATTTAAATAGAAAATGTATGTTTTTAATTATAACATGCATAAATGGGTATTAATGGTCATAATAATACGACTTAAAATAAACTTTGAAGAGCGGAACAATTATTTAATAATAATATACAGTATATCATTTATTCATAGTTTTTTTTTTTATCATAATATATTCTTATTTGGTATTACCATCTTAATAGTAATTCAGCCTTCGATCACACGTTCTTAGGTTTTTGACCCACAAATCTGTTAAGGGCCCAGGAGCTGACGTCGAGTCTCTTGCCCACACCTTTACTAGTTTCACAATCCTCTCTGGTCAGTGTCCTTACTTAAGTCCTGGAGGTGCCCACATCAACTTGACCGGTTGTTGCTGGCCATGCCAGTGCTCCTGTTGACGTTTTTGCCGTTCTTATTGTTGCTGTAGCCCCACTTATCACGCCCAGTGACACTTTATAATTTCTTTACTTTTAGTGATGTCACTATTTATTTCATTTTTCCATCAAAACTTTTAAGTTTTACAATAAATTTTCAGAGAAAACATAAATAGGCAACGCACACATTTCCCCTTGCTGCACTTTTATAAATAAAAATATGAATATGAATATATGAATATATATGAATATATATGAATATATATATATATAATATATGAATATATATATATATACATATATCTCTGCCGTGCAGTTGGACTCGGATGGAGATGAAGATCCATTTGTAAGTGATGTCCATGTCACTGTCAGAGCTTCATCGTTCTCTTGGCTTCTTTCTCACTGTTTTTCCTTTGCTTGCTATAACACTTTTTTGTGCTATATCCCCAACTTCATTCCCTTGATATACCTTAACCACATCTGAATAATTTCATCTTATCATTTAAAAAGGGTTTAAATTTAGGGATGAACTATCAATTGAAAAAAATGATATAATATTTGGGATATTCAGTCAAGATAAAACAAAGAAAAACGCATTATTTACGCATTATCGAATTTACTCGATACTCATTAATCAGCTGATGAAAATGCCAAGAAAAATGGGAAATCAAAATGATTCAAGGGAGAAAGCTAAAGTCAAGTTTCTTGACTTTTTAGGAACCCTTACTTTAGTGGGGTTGCGAAAAAAAAGTTTCAAACAAATTAATAGAAATTAAAAAAAAATTGTAAAATTAAAAAAAATCAAAACCATTTTCTAATATGTGGGTGTGGTATTTTTGTTCTTTTTGTGGGCGTTACAAATACAAATATCAAAATATCTTTCAAAAGTTTGGTTTGTGGGTATTAGAGTGGGTGTGGCAAGAAGTGTTTTGGCAAATGGAAAAAAATTACAAGAAAAAAACGGTAGGAAATTAAAACAATTTTTCAAAGTGTAGCTGCAATGCTATGCTCCCATAAACCGTATATGGGAATTAGTCTAGGAACTCAACTACAGCGTTCTCTCTTGCTATGCCCGTGGAGTATGAGCATATAATATTAGTGTTAAAGATTGTTGAAATTACGTTATAATTTAAATAAGCTTTATATGTTTTGATCTGGCAACGCTCAATTATAGCTTAAGAAGTCATTGTGAAATTCCTATTACTCAGTTTCAATTAAACCGTCAACTACGCCACTACTACGTTCCTGTGTTTATTTGCTCGGTCGGTCTAGAAGCACATAACGGTTGTCCTGATCGTACGGTAAATCACTAACAAAGATATTAAAGCGGGATTTTGGTTACTTAAACAGTGCCCACCATTATGGCCGAGACGGCATAACGAGTTGAAAAATGATTCCCTTAGCAGACAAGCCGGCAAGTGTATTTGACTTTTATGCTTTTTGCAGGACTTCCCCGAGGGAGGATTCACAGGCGTTGAAACGAGTCCGCCTTGCCACACAAATCGCCGTAGGATTTTCCAAACATCAGTTCACAGTTTCAAACAACACAGAAAAGAAGATACGCGGTGGGAAGTGTTTCGAGTGCTAAGTGCGATGGACACAACAGCTGCTCTCCTCGAAACTCGGAATAGTCTTCATCATCAACTTTAGCGGCATCAGCTTCGGAACAGAGTCATTCCCTTTGGCCATGTCATCATCAGAGCCATCGTAAATTGTTTACTGGATGGCCTCAGAAAACTTGCTTCAAACAAAGTCATGTGGACACCGGGCAATGGGCGGTGGCCAAGAGTTTGAGGTGAACCTTCGTCCATAATGTGAGTTCTTTGAAAGTTCTACAAATACACACGCCAGCCAGTACGCACACCTTAAGCTCCTTTTAAAGTTATGCTTTTGTTACCCGGTAGTATATATATTTCGTATATATTTTCTTGATTAGGATCACCATCCGAATCGATAGTCAGTCAGATTCATCATACAGATTCCAGATTTGGCCAACAATTCGTTTCGTCGTTCTTTGATGACACATTGAGTCTTATCCCGAAGTCATTTCAGTCGAACCGCCACACAAGAGAGCTATTTAATTAAATACATATGGGCTCCTATAATTTCATCAGCCGTTTAAAAGAACAAATACATGGAAAATTTCTTGCAATTTATATTTACTAAGTGCAAAGCGATAGCACAAAGATGCGGCGGCATGTAATCAGTAGAAATAAACACTTGCGCCTCTAAATAGATAAAAATATCTTCACTTCAATAAACATGAAAATCATCGGGCGGGCTGAAAACGAGCGCGAAATGTGTTGAAAATTGCACAAGCAATGCGATCATAAAGCATTCGCCATTAATGACACCAGCCCGACAGATACATCCCATTGTCAATAACTTTGCGCAGCGCAGATTGCCAGCTCGTCGTCCCGCCCTCCCCCTATTGCCCACCCGCATTACAAAATCAAATTCAAATTTCCCAAACGAGCAACCGCAGAATGCAAAATGCAGCCGATGACGATGTCGATGCAACTGGCCCAAGGGGAAGTGGAAAGGATTGGCGGCGCACACTGCTCTGACATTTAGAAATGTGGTAAGCAAACGTTCACTCCGCCTTTTTGGGGAATTCCACAACGAAGTTTGCTATCGAGTCCCATTTGAAAATCAACTAAACCGATCTCAAACGCTTAATGCCAATCCAGTGAAAAACACCGGGCATACAGAACTTGACAGTTCACTTCAAGAAATAAAGAAAGTTTGAAGTTTGGTTTTTAGGCGGAGAGTTTTTATACCATTACTGATCATTTTATAATGTCGTAATAAATGGAAGAAAGCCACTTCCGCGATGCAATTTCCTGTTGCGCACTTTAAATTATTTAAAATATATGATGAAACAGCTTAATAAATGGGCACATTACATCCTAACTAAAGGCAAAATGGTAATTGATTTAAAATTAAGCATCTTAGAAGTGCTTTAATTTTGTTAAGTTTTGTATGGAATAAACTCATGTAGGAAATCCAGATATTTTGTACTGTTACTATACTTATGCTTTGGTGATTCATAAATGACGTGCAAGCGGATCTGGTTTTTCTATGTTGTAGGCCGGCTCCATCAAAACATTTCCCTGGACCTGCACCACTGTGCGGCTCGAGCACGGCGCCCAGCAATCGCGATTCGCGAGTGATGGCATCCGCCATCCGCCAAGAGCGCGACGCACAAGACACTCGCACATCCGCAAATTTATCGACAAACATTTGGACAGGCGACGGAGCAGAGGCCTGCAACACGGAGTCGGGGCCGTGGCCAAGGAGTGGTAGTGGGACTGGGAATTGAAATAGGAATTGGAATTGGAATGGTAGGGGGCTAGACCAAATAGGAGATGCGCGTTAGCGGCGACCGAAGTAAGCAGGCAGCAGCCTGGCAGATCGTCGCTTCCTTTTCAATTATTAAGTGCACGAATGGGCGATAAAAAGCGAGCCAGCCAGGCGCATGTGTGAAGTCGCTCGTTGGGAGGGGAACTCATAACTCGCCGTATAACTATTCCCCGACCGGCTCCCTGCTTCATTGGGTGCCGGCCTGGCGTCTTCAATCTTGTAAAACGCATCTGTAACTGCATTTATGTTTAGCTATTTATCTCAAGCTCTGGTATGGCAGGTAGCTTCCAAATGTGGATCCTTTTAATTATCTCTCGTGGCGCCGCGCCATGTGCTTAATTCAGAAGGAAATAGCAGAGATGGGGCTTGTGAATGAAGTGAATGGATGGATTGCTTCTTATACCTGGGGGATTTTATATGGGTCAGGTGCGAAATAAAATAAAATACAAATAAAAATCCAAATGATGTTTGTACACAAACACAATAGAGTAAATAAATTAATAATAAATTTGCCTCTGAGTCTTTCTATCATTTGCAAGGATTTACAGAACGCATAACAAATGACGGCCTCATAGGTCAAAAAATAACGCATTTGGGCCATTTGCCCTTTAAATTGGTAAATTTAGAATTAAAACTCAGCCCCCAACCCCTTTCACCCGCTTATTGTCAGACATTTATTCACCGTAGTTTGCCCACACCAGGGTCTAATTAAATTTACCGGCGATTAACCAACTTGGCTTGGCCAAAATTCAAAGCTGCAGCCCCCCGGAGGTCCGGGTTCCACATGAGCGGCGTTAGGCAAGGGGCAAGGCCAGGGGGCTGCTGAGACGACAGTAATTCGTTTATAATGCGAAGGACATGTCGACAATGCCACAGGACATTCGTAATGAGTGGGTGGCTGGCTGGCGGTGTGGTGTGGTGTGAGCCCGAGGGGTCATCCAGGCATCAAAAGAGAAGAAACTTCCCGGCTTTTCGCAACTTGAAAGCACTTCCAGCGACTTTGATGGAAGCGAGAAAGGTGGGTGGGACAAGGACAGGGGCAGGGGTTCGACTCTTGCTGGTCAGATGGGGGTTGCCGCACTGCTGTCCCCGTTAACTTGATGCTTCAAAGGGTCGCTGCCTCGCTTTCATGGCGCTTCTGCTGCCTGTCCTGACACATGTAAATGTGGTTGAAGTAATGACGAAATGGGCACTAGACTCGGTGCCCATCTACCATCCACCACCGTTCCGGCGCACCCCTCACTTCCGGTCCGCCTTCCTGGCCCACAATCCTTTGACGTCGCCTGAGTTGTCTGCTGTTGATGTTTGCCCTCATTATTGTTGTTGTTGTCATTGCGGTTGACATCGTTTTGTTTGCCTATAGAACAACACTGAAAAAATGCTTTGGCTTCCAAATACAATAACATCATAACCGATACTAGTTTTATATTAATTTAGTTAAATGCGTTATTAGAATCTCTGTAACTTTCACATTTAGTATTCGAAAGCTTTCTACCTTATATACCTTTCTCGCGTACTTGCCTCAAACTTCCGTTTTTCTTGTCGTGTATGATACCAAAGCATTCCGCTGTGGGCGACAAGTGCCTCAGTCTCATGCTCGGCGCCTTTCTACGTTCCATCTTTCTCCTCCTTTTAGCCGCTTTGGCTTGGCGGTGTATTTGTCAACCGCGCATAAACCCTTAAATCCGGCTTCCGGGTTCCGGAGTTCCCGGCTCCCGGCTCCCGGCTCCCGGCTCCCGGCTCCCGGCTCCCGGCTCCTTCTTCGTCATCGCGTTAATCCCTGATGTGTCTGTGACATTCGCACTGACAGTGACAACACTTTGATGGGTGCGACGGCCCGGCCAAGTCAGATCCCGTGTCCTGAGTCGATTCAAATAGAGAAGGTAAAGCTGAGTGGACTAGAGTTTAGACCCGGCAGCAATGACGACAATGACAATGTCTGTAATGCGTAACTTCCATGCCCTTGCCCTGGGGTTAGATTGTGGGTGCCGGCGCTTCTGTTATCCTTCGATGCCATTGTGGTATTCTTGCCTCGAGGGATGGCCGTGGATGCGTAGCTTATTAGAACCTTTTTAAGCGGCGTTTCTCCAACGAAAACGATTTCAATCATTCAAGTTAATTGACGCACAGCAAACAGTGTGAACTTAATTAATAAGTTGGTTTTCGGTTGTTCTGGATAGCATATCCATAACGGCTTAAACCTATTCCGGTAAAAAATCATATCGGTTAAAATCCATAGAAATGTATTATAACATAGCGAAAATAAACATAAAAGCGCATTAGATACAGCCTCAAAGTCGTACGCAGAACTCGAACGGGATCGATTTGACTTCTAATAAAGATATATGTCACCCACTCGCTCTTGTCCCCGCTTCCCTGACATGACAGCCACCACAGCCACCAAATTTGTAAACAATTTTGCAAAACGAGAAATACATCCGTGAAGTACACATTGCAAATTTGCTGCCCATTCCAACAGCGCCAGCCCCGGTGGCAGGTACCAGTGGCTTTTCAACGCCTACATTGCTGATTGCTCCCGCAGTCAATGCCGGGGAGCAAAAGAGGAAAGAAAAGCAAGCACATGCGGGTGACAAAACCTTTGTCTTACAAAGCGGTGCGGCAAAACCTTGTGGCAGAACGACTGTCACCGACAACCTGGCGGGCCTCTTGCGTGGAGCCGATCTCGCGACGCGATTGCCAGATAGTTTTAAGGTGAGTGTTTTGGCCATTTCACTTGACTACTCGGCTAAACAGCGTGGGACAGTTTCGGTGGATCGCAATTCAGACATCGAGGCTGCGACGCCTACCAAGGAGGAAATTATGCGAGTGGTTTGAAGAGTAAAGTTTTGTATCCGAAGAAATGAATACTGTTGAATGAATAGTGTAAAACTCGTTATTATACATTCTGATCGGGGGAAAAAATGAGATTATGTTGATTTTATATCTGACCACATGAAGAATACACGCGCTTATACCGACTGAACTACAGATAACAATTTCATGCCATTACACGCAAAGGATATCTGGAGTTACATATGTATTAGCGTTTAAAAAGATTAGGGATATAATTCTATTTTTAATAGTTAAACGCTATGTTGCACAGACGTGTTTTAAAACGTTGCTAAATGTGGCCAGAGATATACCGGTAAAGACCACAAGAACCGCACATATTAGGTGTGATTATGCAATCCTTTAAAAAACTTAAGCTCTACACCCATTTGCCTTTGTTTTTCCCAATTCGAGCTTCCCCGCCCTTCTAAATCATTGACAGGCACGCCAATAAATTTCAAATGTGTGGCGCGGATTGTCCAACGCCTCGCACTGCTCTTTCTCAAAGCAGGCGAAATGAAAAAAAAAAAAAAATTGAAAAGGAAGACAAACCGGCAACGCCAAAAATGTAAGGACAAATTGAGGACGGACGACAGTCCGCCGAGCTGTCAAAGCGAGAGAAGTGGCGTGCAAAACATGCAAAACTCAAGCGGCGAGCGTAAGGATTGGGGAACATTAGAACCCATATATCGTTCTCCAAAAACTCGTAACTCGCGCCCCAGCTCTGTGGTATTCAGCTTTTGTTGGCTGTGACATCTTGGCCACATATTTTGCTTGTCGCAGAGGACACAATACTGTCAACCGATGAAAATACCCGCACATTCATTTCACGCCCATCCCCATCAGTATTTCGATTGACCGAAATAGAGAACAATTTCTACACAGCCCCGGGCATCATTTATCAGTAGCAAGTTTTCCCAACTAGTCCAGATTTTTGCATACTCTTTCTCCTATTTTATTCGAGCTTCCATCTCCATGCTCGCTCCATCCAAGCGTAAAGTGTCTCAGCTTGTTTCGCCGTTTGAAAATCTCGGTTTGGATCCGAGTATACTAGATTCGTTGAAAATTATGTAACAGGCAAAAGGGAGCGTTTCCGACCATATATGGTATATATATTCTTGATCAGGATCAATAGCCGGGGATCCGTCTGTCCGTATGAACGTCGAGATCTCAGGAACTATTAAAGCTAGAAGGTTGAGATTCAGCATACAGGTTCCAGAGACAAAGACGCAGCGCATAGAAACCGAACAAAACTGACAACTTTTGAAAAATGTGTTGATATTTTTTGACATTTTTATTAGTCTTGTAAATTTCTATCGATTTACCCACGCTCACTCTAACGCCCTAAAACCGCCCAAAACTGCCACGCCCAAATTTTGAAACAATTTTTCGATATTTTTTCGAACCGGTCACTCTCGATATCTCGTATTTACACTAGCTAAGTAACTGATTGTCGGGAAACTCGAATATTGCATTATCTCTTGTTTATTTTTTCAATCGTTGAAAAGGATCAATTATACGGAAAGGTTCATATGTAAAATATTATTCCTAAATCAACAGAGAATGCTATAGTCGAGTTATCATCGGGTATACTATCAGATACCCGTTACTCACCTAGCTGGAATGGTAACGCGAGCTTTCATAATTTTCTGGGATATTGAGGAATAAAATGAGAGAAAAAATTATTTAAAAGTTAAGCGTTTTGTTGGTGAAAGGAGGGGCGCCGCCAATGTGTTTTTGGTATAACGATGGAAACTGGCAGGACAAACAATATAATAAAATTATCAAAAAGTTTTTCAAAAGTGTGGGCGTTACAATTTTAGTCGGTGGCAACATCAGTAGACAAACTCTGCATGCTGAATGTTATCTTAGTTAAATTTCAAAAAAATGGATTTTGTAGCACTCGTGGTGCTATTTATGGCTCGCTCCGCCAATAGACGACTTGCGGAGCCTTATCGAAAAAGGCGCACAGCTGTTGCACTTGGCTCAATCATTCCTCAAAACTAGGACTAAACGGAGTCAGGACTAATATTGCAGAGCACTTGAAACTTCAAAGGAAATGCCTATCGCAGTCAGGGACATAAATTGCGCTGACAGCGAAAAATGTGAAAGGCTGTATTTGTGCATTTAACGTTCACGATGCAAAACCCATGGCTTCACGCCCTGAACCACTCCACTTGGGCGTTGAAATGTATACAGGAAAATATTTTTGAAATTGCATAAAGCCCAGACATCAATAAAATAAATAACAATAATTTTGCAAAATGCCCATAAATCCCGGTAGTGTTGTCATAACTTTCGGTTTTATGACTGCAACTAGACAGACTGACGCTAAAGGCCCCCTGATCCCCAGGAGAAGGTTCGCTGAAGTGAATGTTCAACCTGCGTGTGCCGTAGTCGTCAATTGCAACTGAGTCAGTGCTGGCAGGTGCAGTTACAAAAACTGAAGTCATGTTAGTGGTTAATGGAAATAAATACTATACACGATTGTCCTTTGCGATATCCACGTTACCCGTAGAATAAAAGGGTAGGAAAGAAATTGTTTCCGATTGTATAAAGTTTACATATTCTTGATGAGGATCACTAGAAGAGTCGATCTGGCCATGCGCGTCCGTCCGCCTGTGCGTCCGTCAGTCCGTATGAACTCTGTGCCCTCGAGGATCTCGACTGTAGCGTTCGTTCATGTATTAGCTTGGAGTTGGCTCATCCGAAAGTACTATTAGCAAAATTATTTAGAATAATTTTTTAATGTTTTGTTACCACTTATTTATTATGAAAATAAATACATATACTTACAAAAAAGATGCCTGGAAGCCAAAGAGACAGCACTGGTAAATGCACAACACGTGAACCAGGGCCACGTCAGTCAGCAATAAATAAATGCAAGCTGGCAGTCATTTGGTCGTCACACGTCCTGACAGTCCGACGACCGTGGAGGAATGGCCACAAAGGGAAGAGTTCTAGCAGGGCTACGGCTGGGATTCGGGACTGAGGGAGGGAAGGTCTACGGGCTTGGGCGGTGTCCTGTTATGGCCCGCGGAAAATTGCAGTTGAAATTATTGCATTTAAACAGCACATTATCACACACAAGCCCAGAGACACACTCACAGCGACACGGGTACAGGACACCAACTCGGACTGCGAGGTCCTGGACGTGGCAGCAAAAAGTGCAGCAGTTGCTTTTTGCATTTGTTGTTGCGTTGTCAGTGGCGCTTTTGCCGTCCTCGATGCTGCTGCGACTCATAAATTAAGTCCTCATAACGGTAAAGTTATTGGAGTAATACATTTTTATTCTGACGTTTAGCAATCGATGTGCCGCCATCGCAACATTGCCACCGATTTCACCTGGTTAAAATGGAAACATATTACGATATTGACACCATATCGCTATTAGGGGTTTACTATTTCCCGAGGAGAAAGATGATTCTTATACCCGTTACTCGTAGAGTAAAAGGGTATACTAGATTTGTTGAAAAGGTAGGAAGCGTTTTTGACCACATATATCTATCGATATCCCAGAAAAAGTATTAAATTTGGCGCTCCCATTTCCACTATCTGAACAACGGGTATCATTTAGCATTTTCTTCTGTTTACCTGTTACTCGTCGAGTGAAAAGTATGTGAAATAAATTTTCTTAAGGGCAATTAATAAATAAAATTATTTATACCAAATAGACTGTAAAAAAAAACCCATTAATATTGAAATAATTAAAACGAAACATTGTTAGCTAACTAACAAAATTAAACTGTTCACATCAAATCTTTTAGCTTGTGAAGTACCCGATGTCCCGATAATCATTCCAAAACCTGAGAGAATTTAAATTTAAGTTAGAGTCCGATGATAGACTGCCTTAAAAAAGCACTACACATTATCTGATTTCCTTTCCAGAATTTTGGCAGCCAGATGATGATGACAACAGCATGCCAATATTCCCAACTATAAGATCACGCACTTGAAACGTAAATTCCCAACCAAAATGCTAATGGTCCGCGGCCCGCTGACGAGATTTCATCTGCCATGGAACTTGATTTGAAGAACTCCTGGCACTTCACCGACTGCACTGGCCATTAGCACGTGCACGAATTTTCCAACATGGGAGCAGCAAGGCCTTACAAGCGATTTGGCAACACATAATTTGCACAAATTACCGGCACCGTTTTCCCATATTTTTCATGGGCAATGGTGCCGCTGGGGCACCCAGCACTCCTTTACGAAGGGGATGAACGACAGGTGAGAAACAAGCAGGACCAACTTAGCCAAAAAACGAACGTTTATCAGAATAGCTCCTCACATCTCGGGACCCTGTGGCAATTCGGTCCAGGACAGGCGCACGAACTGCACAAATCATTCTGGATTGCACAAACAAAGTTTGTCTATGAGAGCCGTGGAAACTGATGGGGATGGGGAACGGGGTCAGGACAACAGCTCCGCTCATACACTTACCTTGTTTATGCATGCGACATCTGATGTGTGCAACGCAGATCCCGCGAGCTGCCACGATACGCAGTCATCTTGGCTTGCTCTCGATTTTGTAGTGGCAATCAGAGTTAGCTTAACTAAAAGGCCGAGGCGGGAAAAATAAACTTGGTAAATCAAGTGATGAAGCTTGTACACTTAAAAAGGGACCTAATATCTTAGTTGTATAAAACGCTTTGCCGAGTATAAAAACACGAAATCACCCATCAAAATGAAAGCCAGATAAGAGACTAACATTCCCTTATTGTCTTCCGTGGTCTTGTCAATAGCCGATTTTCGACAAGTACCCCGCAGAAAACCAAAAACTAATCAAATGTCAAAGGCCTGGAGCAGATGAGGCCTCAAGCCATGAAACCTGATTCTGGAGCACGTCCTTTGCGACACTCTACGGTTATGAAACATTCATTTGACGCGTGCGACATAACTTGCCAGCCCTGTTGATGTGGGATACACCATAAAAAATTATTTTCAAAGTATTACGTTTTTTTAAAAAATTAATTATACCCGTTGCTCGTAAAGTTTCAGGGTATACTAGATTCGTTGAAAACTATGAAACACGCATTTTTATAAGTCTTTTCAATTTCAATCGATGTGCCAATTTATCCAATTTCTATGGATATACCAGATAAATTTAGAAATTTATTGTTCACACTTCCTTTAAAGGTTCAAGAATGCAAAATCACCGTTTTATAAAATCGAGTGTTCGTCTGTCCGTGTGAACGTGGAGATCTCCCGAACTATAAAAGCGAGAATGTTGAGATTGGGCACACAGATTATAGAGACACAGTAACGCCCACAATCCGCACAATATCCAAAAATTTTTGGATTTTTTGTCATAATTTTATTAGTCTTGTAGATTTTTATCGATTTGCCAAAATTCTTTTGCCACGCGCTGAGTAATGGATATGTGATAGTCGGGGAACTCGGCTGTAGTATTCTCTCTTGATATTTCTTTTGAAGGGCTGTTTTAGCTTGTATAATCTGAGGAAATCCACTTTACCGATTTTTCTTGTTTGTTACTGCTGACTGTGACTTCAATCGTGAATTTTTCAAAACTTTTTTTTATAAGAATGTGGCCTTAAATTTAAAAATCCTAGACGTTTTCTTTTGAAAATACACTATACCTTTGGCGTGTGTGGTGTAATACGGTTCCGAAATGGATAATCTGGTCGGAAAGGTTTTCCGATAATGCAGCTATCAGATTCACATCTTCAGCCAGAGGGAAAGCTTTCAAAAAACATCATTCCAAAGTCCAACGTCCGCCGGCAACATTTGGCCAGGCAATTCACACGTACCGCCCATATATAGCACGTCCCCCAAGTCCAACTAGATGAGGAGAGTGGCTGGAAACAATCAACATTAGACTGATAACCGACCATGGGTTGCATAAAATTCTAGATTTGAAATAAGCTTAAGTACGTCAGAAAAAATTCCATATTAAATACGTTTGTACTGTTTGCTTACTGCCTTACAACAGCAATAAATATCCCTGAATATATCCCACATCAACAAAAAATAAAAAAAATCAAGACAGAAAATAAAGTGAGAGATTGTAATCTCCCTATTAAAAAATGTTTATCGGTCAATCATCTTTTTATTACTTTTGTAGTTTCAATTATATAAATATGCAATATACAATATACATATACGCCATATGTATTTGTAAATGTTTTTTTGCCATTTTTTTTTTGGCAGTGCTATTTTAATTTGAAGTAATAATCCGATCATTAAAGTTTCTGGTCAAGATATTCAAGAACACACAGAAGTGAAAACGATTTTAACATATGTAAAAAATTAAAATATTTAACATATTTACATAAATTAAATATATAAGTATTATTATATAAATGTAAGATTTTCATTTAAATTGCGTTCAGCCGGCTTCTAGACAGTTTTCCTAAAAGCAATTTTTACAAGCTTATTTTAGGTCAGCCATTAGGGAGAACGCTTCGATTTTGAACGAAAAGTTTTTGAAACAGTTATTGGCATCATCAATTCAAGTGTAAGTAAACAACATTAAAAATAATTGCAACTAAATCCAAGCGATTGCGCTGCCGTCACATTTTAACTGTGTAATAACCCAGACCAGGCACAGAAACGGAGGAACTACTGGGATGGAGCTAGGAGCCGTGCCTGGCAGTGGAGCCAAAGCTTTCTCGAGTGCATAAATCTGTCCGGCAAATTTCCTCTGGCCTGCTTCATTTCCTTTCCCGCCAAGTCGTTTTATGATTATGTGAGAGATTTCTAACAAAACTTGCAACTGCGAGTTTTTTAGAAATGTATTAGGTGTGGTAGTAGATCGAAAGCGTCGAAATCGTTTTGGTAGTGCAGTTCAAGGCACTTTGATGTCTGTTTCGACTTCAATATCACCCAATACTGGCTGAATTTCAAAAGATTATATTTCCCGAACTTTGGGGAAACCATTTCTAAACGCTGAGATTTTGGAAACTATAAAATCTAAAGAATTGAGATTAGGCATGCAGATTTTTTAAAATTATTTGTTTCTTTAATTTATTTTATTATACCCGTAATCGTAGAGTAAAATGTTTGAAAAAATATCGGCGAGTCGATCTGGCCCTGTCCGTCGAGATCTCAGGAACTATAAAAGCTTGAAGGTTGAGATTAAGTATACAGATTCAAGAGACATAAACGCAGAGCAAGTTGTTGCCACGCCCACGCTAATGCCCACAAACTGTTTTGATATTCTTTAAAACCAAAACAAGAAAAATTGTGAAATTTCACGTTGGCATTTCCACCAGCTTAGTAACGGGTATCTGATAGTCGGGGAACTTGACTATAGCATTCTCTCTTGTTTTTTGAAATGATTTTTGAAATTTCTTTCTTTTACTTCCACTAGCTGAAAAACAGTCAAGGGACTAGACTTTACACGCTTTATAATATAGCCTTGCATAAGTTGGAACACGGAACATGGCCAGATCGACTCCGCTGGTGATCCTGATCTAGAATATTTTATCGGGTCGAAAACGGTTTCTTCAAACTGTTACATTAAATGGTATATGAAGTAAAATAGATTGTTAAGGTAAAGTATTAAAAGAGCACGATTGAATACAATTAACCATTTCACTGTCTATACATACGTTGTATATGGTAAAGTAAAATAAATAGTTTCCATAGTTGGATCAAGAATCCATTCAAAGTAGTCGTCACCGTCGAAAATCCAATTTATTCATAAATATTGTGGACCACACAGGACACCTACTAGTCCCTGTGACGCAGATGAATTAATCTATAATATATGATAGATGTGTCGGGTGTAGCGGCAGTCGAACATAAGTCACCGAAGGTCTTTTTGGCTCCCTGCTAGCTCAGTTCGCATTAGTTTGCCACGATTTGGGGGCAGGGATTTTTTAAGCCTTCTGAAAAATGTGCAACGCTGGAAGCGACGAACCAACGACTGTGTGCCAATCTGTCTTTATACTCCCATCGCCATATGCCATATGCATGTCTGGGCATATGTGTGGAGTCGACGCCATCAGTCATAAACGTATTTTGGCGGCAGCAACGTGAAAAAAGGCACAGGTGTTTCGATAAAGCGACGACCATCGTCTTATCGATAAGTTTAAGATTTCTAAGCTTAAGGGAAAAATCAGTCAAAGCGGAAGGAAAATGAATTATTATTATGAGATTACGAACTGTAAGGGTATACTCGGGTAGACTAAGCTTGTTGAAAAATATTTATATTTCAAATCGCCATCTATATCTAAATCTACACACATACGTAATCGATCCTGCAGGATGGTAGGTGTTATACCGAATCGTGCCGTCACTAACGTACACTTTCTTTCCCACGATCTGTTTGTGGCGAAGTGCACGTCAAAGACGACTGATCTGTTCCCAGAATCAGTTGGTCTACAACCAAGCCACAGTCAAGCACCGCAGCAAAGTTCGCAACGACACGGCACCAAAGATCTGGCTGTCATTGCCTGGCGTCTGAGACATTGTTGCATGCCCCACCACCAACTGGGACTGGGGTCTTCAGCCGTCTGCAGTTTCCGTTAAGTCCAATTAAGACTGGCCCTATCTGCAATCGCCAGCAATTTGCTGGGGCCTCTAGCCAAAAGACAACCTGTGTCCGCAGCAGCAGATCTGGTAACAAATGAAGTGACAAAATGTCAAATCCAAACAAGTTGGGAACAGCTAGCCGGACCAAGTGATCGCAATGATATTTCCAACTGCAGCCATTTCACGCAATTGGCAGACTTCGCACAACATTTTCATCGCCAACTGCCTCAGGCCAATCATTCAGATCGGTCAACGATAGGCGCCGCAGACCGCAAGGCAAGCGACAAGAAAAATCAATTAGTGAGCGACGTGTGACGATAATAATATCAACAATAAAAATCGCGACCAACAGTGCACTGTAGAGTGGGATGCAATTTTAATAAAAAAAACCCAGAATATTTAATATATATATAAATATATAATATATAATATATTTATATATATTTTTAATTTAAGGAAAGAAATAAATCAATAGAGAACGCTATTTCGCAATGTCCCTCGACTATCAGATACCCGTCACTCGGCTAGTAGGAATGAAAAACTTCGCTTATGTGTTATATTGATAGAAATTGGCAAACACGAAATTCAAATTTTAAACAGTTCCAAAAGTGTGGGCGTGACAGTTTTGGGAGGTTTGCATGCATTAAAAGGGCGTGGCCAAACATTTGTAGTTTTAACAAATAATGTTTCGAAACACTTTTATATAAATGATAGGTTGGCCCAATTTACTTTGAAAACAATTGTTTTTTTTTTTATCGATTTAATTCTTACTCAGTAATGAAATTGTAATTTCTGTGTTATTAAACTCTTTTTGAACACCAAGAGCGTGGTGTGCAAATATGCAGCCTTAAAATTGAAAATCTGCTATGATGCCCTAATGTGACTAATTTAAACCTTGATCGAAATGTATTTTCCAGATTATTTTGCAGCCTTAATGCGACTAATATGTATATAAGCATTATTGAAAGGTAACTAAGGAAATGGCATACCAACACTATTAATTCATCTGTATGCTCTTCTCTATTAAAATTGTGAATAAAACGTTTATAAATAATCAAAAACTTACTAAGCACATCTTTTTCAACACATACATGAAATAAACAAGAAAAATAAATTGTAAATTTGATATACGTATACGTATTGTGTTCTGAAGTTGTTCCAATCCAGGAGGTGGTCATCCATGATTTATACTTCCCGTTCGGACACAATGTGTGCTTGCGCTACTTGTCAGACATTTTCATTGTCACCCCGAAGAAGTTGGGTAAGAGGTGATTTCATCATATGCCATCAAAACAACAGTATCTTCCTTCACATCGTCGTCGTCATCCTGATGGTGGCATCAAAGGAAAAATGAGACGCCGAGCTTTTGGTTTGATTGAAGGTTCTCCTGATATTTGACAGATTCGATTGAAAATCCTTCGGGGCTCCTGCGTTTCTCCTTCACGGACACTAGCGAGGGAGCGCCACTCAAGCTGGACGCCATCAGATGGATGTTTGCAGAGTGTGACAGCGGCAAAAGGGTAACTAAAAGAGTGGTGGGTGGCAGGAAAATAAATTGAAAGTGCTTCGAACGAAAATTGACGAGCAGCCACTGCCGATGTCAAGGTTTGAGTCGGAGGCGAAGTTGGAAGTCCGAGTTTGTCTGATTGGCGAGAGGTGATTGAACTTATTTGCATAAAGTAGCAGAGCTGTAGACTAATTCCTCTTTAGTAAGGTTGACGGTGGAAGTGTAGTCAGACCCACACATCTTGTGGGTTTTCGGGCACAAAATACGGAATGACAATTGCCAAGTTGCAGAAAGGGAAAAACACATCTGTTTTGCTGAATTTTCATTCAAGCAATTGTTTCCCAGACAGACATTGAAGTGAGGTGAATGGTGTCTTGGTACCGTCGGCAGAAAAGTTCGATCAGAAATTAAAAAACACCCGCCGACGAGGCCGAATTGTCTAATGAACTAAAGCGTAAAAATCTACCCTCTGCAAAGGAAAATCATATTAGACAATGAGCAAGAAGGAAAAGCAAAAAGGGACAATGAGAGATGTTGATATGTAACCGGAATATTATATCGTGTGTCACAGACACACTTGAAGGATTCGACAGTATTTTAGACATCTTTCGTGAAGGGTCGACCATCTTACCCCAAAAAAAATTAAAACGAAAATAATACACCCTTTTTGGCGTGGTAGCGTTTTGTCATGTTCAATTTTTATGAGTTAGTTAATTATAAGAGTTAGTAAATATTACAAATATTACAAATCTTAAAATCTCAAGCCGATGAGAAGTGGCATTATCAATTTTCTGTTTAAAATTAACAAATTAATGTATTGAAACTCAAATTTTGTATTTTAAATATTTAGAGGATAAAATAGCTAGTATTAAGTTTTTTGTACTGCCTATAATTTAGATGTATTGATGACTTTAATGGACGGCTGAAATTCGGAAATAATTCAGCTTGAACTCTAATTGTATTTTTTTTCTACAAATAAATCTAAGATTTCAACCGCTTACCCCGAAATATTAATTATAATGGTTTCCCTCTCCAACAGTTTGCGTTAAACGCTTGAGGAGAACATCAAAGTTAAATGAATATTTCAGCTTTGACAAAGTTGTCAGCCGCATGTCTGCGAAAATGGACATGGCTCGGATGTGACTGTGCGGAGCACACAGGAGTATAGGACCTTGCTTTCATACGCTTTACTACTGGCTTTTCATTTATCACAAATCCTTTAACTTTGGCTGTCCACTTAGCGACGTCTTTGTTGCTCCTCGGCGTCTTCGTCAAACCAAATGTCGCCTTGTCCACAGGACATCTCCCACCCCGCCCGCATGTGCATTGGAGCAGATAACAAAGATCCTTCAAGGGTTTGACAACTGGAGGCAAGCGAGGCAGTAACTTTGTAATTTCTCATGCGTCGAAGGAGGCTATGCGACTTGCCGGGACGACAATGAAATTCGTAAAAAAGAACTGCCGGAAAATCTAAATCTAACTTCTAAATGAAATTAGGCATCGCCATGTAACTAATATCAGTAAAAGTAAAAGTTAATGAAATATATGCATTTTGCATCATGCTTATTAGTGTGTTCTACCGTCCGAATGAACTTCGAGATGTCGGGAACTATAAAAGCTCTATGGTTCATCACATATATAAATATTATACGTAACAGTATATTCGGTCATTTGGCTATTTGAATTGCCTTTATTCTGAAGTGTGTATGTATGTGGGCTTACAGACCGATGTCTTTTGTGTTTGGATAAGGTCCTTCATTAGAAATATTTTCAAGTTGTCATCTAGCTCGTCATCAACTCAACTCAATCTCAAGTCAAGGCAACGGCTGTTGCTTTCTCCTGTCGCTTCAGATCTCGTCAGGATGTCAGGCCCCTTTCCCGATTCTCACTATACCCCACTCTTTATTTCATTTTTTGCCCCTTCGTTAGCCTTTCTCTTTGCTAGTCGGCGGAGAAGGATAGGAACTGGTCCAATATTGTCCATCTTCCTAAGGCTTTTCATTTGTCCATCTTGTGCTTGCACTTCGTCAGCATATCTTTCCATCCTCTCTATTCGCATAGGTTTTATGTACTTTGCCCACTCTGCTTCCTAATACCTCAACAATTTGTCCTCTCATGAAGGGTCGTACCGCCTTTGTATGTATGTAGTTTGTCACAATTGAGATTTTGATTTAACGAACTTTCTTTCGGTTTTCTTTGAAACTTGATTTATTTTAAATTACGTCGAGAACAATGTTAACTATTTGTATACCCCTAGAGTCGGTATTATGATTTCATAACCCATAGGTTCATTTCCACATAGACATTTGCGTCCATATAAGGTATATTTTCTGTCCATCTGTCCGTTTCTCTTAATTTTAAAAACTTTCTCAAAAGTCCCCCTTGTAATGCAGGTAAGGTAAGTAAGTCGGAACAGGCCGGATCCGACAACCAACTTTGATTAAAACAATAGGAAAATTACTACTTCTCCCTCTTACTAGTTGTGTAACGGGTATCTGATAGTCGGCTAAATCGATTGTAGCGTTTTCTCTGGTTCTTTGTCTAAACTTTAGTTACCTGCCTTTATACGAGCCCATTTTGTTACCGCACTTGTGTGATGGTCCAATCGGGAGGTGTGCCTGCATTTATTGGACATGGTTGACATTGACATTTTGTTGGACATTAACTGTACCGTTACTTTTATATTACGTGTCAGTGTCAACAGCACTATGCCAGAATGGAAAAGTAGACGAGTAGTCGTAAGAAAAAAACTCTGCAACATTCAATCTTTCAGTCATTTCATCCGCTCGGGATGAGAGCAAAGGGGACGTAAATTGACCAGCCCAACAAGGACCAAGGATATGTCCCCTCGTCCGTCTGTCCTTAAGCGGAGACGACGCGTCTGCAACACAAATACAGTCAACACTAAATACACTTCAAAAGAATAAGTTGACAGCTGACGATGACTTGTCAGAGACAGGTTTCTATCCTTTCATATACATAATGTCGGCCGGTCCGAGCCCAAACACAGGCACACACAAACCCACAAGTCTGTCTATCAGTTGACGGACATTGGACAAAGGACATAGGACAGGCCATGAACTTTTCGCCCCACACTCACACATGCGTGCTACCTTAGTAAAAATGATTTTTCAGTGAAGTGAAAATAATTTTAAAAGGACACAAAGGACCAGGATTTGGGGGGCCCATGGTTTTTTTCAGATTGTTACCATCGGTCAATGAACGTCAAGACTTAAAGCTAATTACTTGCGATTGGAAATAAAACTTGGCGAACTGGATCTTGGCTGATCCTGATTAAGAATATATGTCCTGCATATGGTTAGAAAAGCTTCCTTTCGCATGTTGACCAAAAATTTATAAATAAAGTATACACTATTTCTTTGTTCTTTTAAATATATTAAAATGGAATTACTTGAACTCTTTGTACTCTCGCAACAAAAATGTATCGAAATCATATCCAGCTCAAGCATGTCCCATGACCCCATAAGGAAAGCGGTTATAACTTATTAAACTTAAATTTATCGTCCTTGGCCATTTAACGCAATACAATCTGACAGTCTGGAGAACCTCTCTGGCTTCAGGATTCAAGTTCAAGCACTAAATAGATGGGCGTCTGAATGGTAACGGGTAGTATGTCAATCTGTCCAATTCATTCACTCACCCGGCCAGACAGGACGTCAGGCCGTCACTCACTCACTCAATTCAAACCTTGGCAAACTAAACCATTTGAAATCATTCCATTCTTCTCGGTTACGATTTAGTTTCAGTTTTGGACGAGACGCTGTCAATTTAAAATAGAAAATTTATAGAGCAGACAAAATGATGGACAGCCGTCGGTAGTTACTCCGAAGCGGTACGACTATCGTTTGTTCTTAAACAGTGGAAACGAATAACATATAATTGAAGTGAATGAAGCGAATAAAACTATACAAAATGATTTCTTCAAAACATAACCTAAAACCAAAAAATGTTTTTAAATTTACTTTGGCACGGAAAAGAAAATACTTATAAATTAAGGAATAGTAATCACAAAATTTAAGTACAGCAAACACAAAATTAATCCACTGTACCGGACGAGAATTGCCGTGGCTGATGGGGGTGACTGACTAGCTGGGTGACTGCCTGGCAAATTGATGTACAGTTTGACGGGCAGATGAGATTAAATAACTTGTAGTATTATATGTATATGTTTATGTGCCTAAACATATACATGTACATATATATGTACCCTACTTTCAGCGCCAGAAGGTTCATCGTGGAAAACTAGCGAACGTATTAAACAAATCGTTCCAGGACTGAAAAAAGGCAGGAATTGTGGGGACAACTGCGTGCGAATGCATTGCCAAAAGTTTCACAGCTCGGCATCCCTTTTGACGATTTGTCAGGACGAACCTAACTTTCGACTCCTGCCTTTTCTCGACGGTTTCGTCAATCAAAATTACGTGACGTTCTGTAGTCAAGGCCCATAATAAACGCTTTTACTCCTCCTCAAATGCGTAACAGATGGGATAGGCACGTATGCCTGACCACCACACTATTTCATTGGGGACCACAAAATACGACAATTAAATGCTGGGTTCTGTTGACAAGGCATTTTCGATTTCAGACCATTTTCAGATGGCTCTGTTCCTTTCTTATATTTCTACGTTTATATTATATACATATAAGCAATGAACCTTTTATAACTTTACTGTAATTTAATAATAAAACAAGAGAGAATGCTATAGTCGACTTTCCCGACTATCAGAACAACTTCCCTCTAAAGCATTTCGCACAACCGCGTGTCAAACTTAAGAAATAGAGCCGACAGTATGTGTAGATGCCTAGAGTTGATTGATTCCTTGCAGATTCTTGAAAGGAATGAGCGGAAGTGGCACCGACGGATGGTGATGTTGCCACCACTTGTCCGATGATATATCACTGACAATCTGAAAAATATGAAAAATAAACCATCGCTGCGATGTACTGAGGCTAACATTCCCGCCAAAGTTCCCCTCCATTGAGGTAGTGGACCGATACAAATAAGCAATAAATTTGGCTGACAAAAAACACGCAAGGCACCGAAATGAGTGAATGAGCACAGCAGAGCAGAACGGCAAGTTGGCACCAAAAAACCGGGAGTGCATGCCGCTAAGTACGAGAGCATTTTCACTAAGTGCATGTGTAGAATACTCGCCTGGCGACACAGCACCATCTCCTCAGTCGTTGTGTGTTTATATATCACTCACATATATGTCACATGACAAACAATTGACAAGTGACAAGCTTCAGCATCCCCGCATCCCAGCATCTCAGCATCCAAGTTGTCGCCTTGGTTGAATTTGGCCGCTTAATGGTGTTCGCTACGGTGGAACACCATTAATATGGGCCTGGGGAGGTGAAAGAGTTTAATCAGGGCGCTGCGTTTTGCAGCCGGTCCAAGTGGTCATAGCCAACGTTGAAATATGTGCATTGTGTCCGGCCGATAGCTTATGTTTTTTATTACAAGCTTGCAGATTGATTTTATATATATTTTTTTTACCAGTATGAAGAATCGATCTCGCCATGTCTGTCCGAGCCCTCGTACGAACGTCGAGATCGAGAAAAGCAAACAAATTGAGATTAGACATGCCTCTCCTATGTCAATATATATATTCTCTGTACCTTAAAGCTCAATATACAAACATATATCCTATAATATTTATTAAATTAATTACACTAACAACTGTTATTTGCTTGAATATTTGTTACTGTCATTTTTTGCATTAAGTTGTGACGACTATGGTGATGAACGCGTGGTTGTCCGATTCGCGCAGCCGGATTTTACCATTTGGGGCTGGGCTGTCGACATGACGAGAACGACCGAGTAGAGTTCTGCTGAATTTCAGGCGGCGAGATTAGCCAGGCAATTGTCTGCTTCTTCATGCGTGTACCAAACTCAAGTGTCAGAAAATTAAGAAGCCCAATTAGAGACTGCCACCTGTCAGCAGTTCGTCATTACCATCCGAGAATATGACATTTATTCATACGGCAGAGTGACGAGGCAGACGAAACGCACCAACGGTCGTGGTTTTTTCTGTGACAGTGCGAGATGTTTTATCCCAAGAGTTGGGGCATACATATACATATGTATAAGATGTGTGGATTTATGTGAAATTATTATAAATATAGTCATTTTGTTCGTTTTACGTTTTTTTACACAACTACAAAATTACGAAATTTCATCACAGCTTTTAAAGTATTGAGTAATTTTCGAAAAAAAAAAGATTTTTTAAACCACTTTTATGTATCACACGTTTTTCAAGTTCTAAACGTAAATTGAATGTATTGTACCCGCATTTTGAACTATAAAAGCGAATACCATATTGGTTGCAAAATGCGCAACAGTGGAAAGGAATACATTCTTTAAAGTCTAGTCAATCCGCACGACGAGATCTGAGGGCCATCGAGATGTATTAGCACATCTGATCTATAAATTTATTGGCTGATAATCGATCCACATGACAATACCGTTTCTTTGCCCGTGAATAAATAATAAATCAAGGAATGTCAAGGAAGTAGATGAAATGCATCCAAGCATTAGTAGCCCATGGAGACTAAAGGGAGCAACATGCATTCCCAATGACAATGTGATGTGTGCTGCAACGGATTCTGTATCTAAATATGGAACTAATGGGGGTGATGATGACTTCGTCGCTGCCAGACAACATTAAGAATAACCGCGAAGATAGGAACACACAGGGAAAAAAATTTAATATTTGTTTTAAGTTAAATAAGAAATATACTACTACCAAAAAGAAATTATGCGCTTTTCGGCACGCCCACGTTTTGTTATATTTTCAATTGGAAAAACATTTCTTAATTTTTCTTTTTTCTTTTCTTTTTATTGCTTATCCGCTTACCCTGTTTCCAACTGCACTTCTAATTTTATAGTTTTCTTACTTTACTCCCTTACCACTACTTCTAATCTCCTTTAAGATAAACTATGCAGTTATGAATCACTTTAATATATATACCTTTCTGAAACATAGAAATGGTTCTGAACGGACTATCGAAAAAGATTTTCAACGCCCAGGTCATAACTCTACAGCTATCATGTGTACATATGCATTACTTCAAAATAAGAGCTTTCGCGCTCAGTGCATGTGGATTGGTGCAAGAGAAGAGACCTAGATGGAGCCTTGGCACATGGCTGCTGACAATCTGGTTTCGTGAAACTCGTCTAAAACTGATGAGGTTAACAACGGAGGCGTTGGCTGATGAGCCGTATAACGTTGCGCTAGTCCGCAGCTCCAGAATGGGGAAGCTTATCACAAATGTCGCATGACGCCTTTTCTGATGGTCGTGACTATGTGTCACAGGCTTAATTTTTCGCTCGGATCTGCGCTTCAGTCCCAATAACTGCCAGAATCATAATGTTTGAGTTATTTTTTGCTGCGCTTAGCGACTATGCAAATTTGGATGCGCTTTAAGGCATCATCAAAAATACATCATTAGGGTTGGGGATTGGCCAAACAAGTATATTTGTCGCCTTTCGCCAGGGGACTTGTATCACTATGCGATATGCTAATCATGGTTTGCTGCACCCAAGCCTCCCAAGGAGGCTCAGTTAGAATATAAAAGAAAAGTGCAGAAAAAGGAGCTAAGAGCAAGAAGCCAGAACTTGCAGTAGACAATACTTGTTGACAGCGTGTGGCTCTGATCATTGTGTTTAAAAGAGCCTTAACAAAATTGTTTGTATGCAAATTAAAATCGTGAAAAGAACCCCACCTACTCAATTCGAGGGTCATAGTGTTAATATTCTAAAGTGAGAGATATAACACCATTTTAATGACCAACATCATTCTATCTATGTCAATTAAACAATAAAATTGGACAACTTGTTGGTTTTTAAATGTGTTAGTAATTGGTATATGATTGTCGATGCACTCGATTATATCATTCCTTCTTTCTACTCCTTTATTCTCAATTTAGGTTATATTGTTTTAAAAAATAAGACAAATTTTTACATGCACATAATGAGAGAGGGAGAGGGCCTCTTTATTGGTCATAATGTGCAACATATTTGCGGAAATTAAAGTCTAAGCCTAGGACCCATTCCCGAGAGAACCATTGTACAAATATTAACAGACCCCAATTTGTCAGCCAGTTGACAAAAGACGCTTTGTGCTGCTGTCTCGCTGGCCGCGAAGTCGATGGAGCTTGCCACTTGGCTGGGGCTAGGCTGACTGAAAAAACATTTCCGGATGAGTAACCCATCAGTCAGCGGGAGCACTGGTTGAATGGGAAGCTGTTCACACCAGTTTGGGGGTCGGGGGGTACTTGATGAGATGACACTGAAGCCAAGCGATTCAACAGTGCAACAAGTGAACCACAGGAGCGGTACTTGCAAATGGGGCTGAGAGACGTGACAGGATGGGATGGCAAATCAGATCGTGATTGAAAACTGATGGTATTTGCTTGACGTTTGCACTCGATATGCATTGGCATTAAATAACAAAAATTGCGCATTTCTCACGAGAGAACCGTTTCCCGTACTCAGGCTAGTGAGCCTCAGAGTCAGATGCATCTGTATCTGCCAGTTGTCAGGCATCACCATCTCTATTCTGAATGCGAACGCGAATCTACGCCATCTCGCGTCACCCACTTAATTTGCCAGTAGCTCCTACGGCCGGATGCTCAAATGGCAATGAGATTCAGATGGCACGACAGATACGGCGGAGACCTGTCCCGCCGTCTTCCTATTCCCATTCAGTTTACATTCTGACAAAATGTATCTGTTTGCAATTAAATGTCAACGGGTGAAAAGCGCTGACAATCCGAATTCTATAGCATATTGCAGTGAAATATTATCTAACAAATCTGACAAGAAACCATCCTCCTCATGTGGAATCATTGTAAATACAAGAATGAATAAAGCGAAGATGAATAATCAATTTCCCTAAATAATTGGTTAAGGAATTTAACATTTATAGTTTTCAACAAAATAAAATACTGTTATAATAAAACCGAAATCAATAAGATGTTTAGATTCTACTTGGCTTCGTAGAGAAATATATCTGAAACGGCTACAATAAACAGCTGTGTAACGGCTATCTGATGATCGGTGAACTCGACTATAGCGTTCTCTCTTGTTTTTAAAAAACATAATGTACTTGAATACTCTTAACAGAAACTATGAAGCCTTCTATCTTCAGTTTCTACCGGTAATCAATTTAAGGATACGAGTTAGTGCGATAGAAAAATCTGTTTTAATCGTCATAATAGTATCATGTTCAATAAAGCCAAAAACCTTTTACATATTTAACGATAGGTCAAGGAATTTAATACTACATAAAATATGACGCCCCTATACGCTCTTCTAGTGCGCCCTATATTGTACTTCTTTTCTAGTATCTAGTCTAATCCATAACGTTGGTATAAGGATATGATTCAATCACATAGAATCCTTTTCTATTGGCTGTCTTTATAAGCAAGACATGACCGGCCTATGTTACAGATTCAGCTAAAGTACTTGAGTTCCGATTTCATCGCAATAAAGCATACATGGTGTTACCATGACAGACCATTGACTTCATCTTCTGCCTTACCGTAATGTTTATTGTTCACCTGATATGCAATTGTCTCATACTCGGACAGCCGTAATAAATCCAACTCCCACGTAGCAGAGCTCCATTTAACTGTGCTGAATACTGGATGGCTTAGCTTACTCTGTTCAACCATGAGACCCAGAGAGATTCTGTCTGGGGATCATGGGTTCGTCGGATTCCGCATCCCGGGCTGGCTTAGCTTGAAGCGCATTTATTATTTGATTATAAACAGCAGCGAGCATCGGCGAGTGTCGAGCGCGGCCATAAAAATCACCTACTGACAGATTTATTACACAGCCGGCTGGTGGTAGGTTGGAGTTGGGGCAACCTCTGGCCACGGTTAAGCTGAGCCATACCGCACCGCCAATGAAGGCGCTTTGACAACAAACAGATACGCCAGCAGCAGCAGCAGTAACACCACCAACATCTGCAGCAGCAACATCAGCAGCATCAGCATCAGCATCAGCAGCAGCATCAGCAGAGGCAACAGCAACAGAAACTACGGCATGGCATCCTGGAGCTCGCAGCCCGGTGCTCTCATCATCGTCATCATCAGCAGCAATGCTGACAGCTACACGGCAACGCCATCAGTGTAATCAACTTGGTGTCGGCAAGGAAGTGGACCTGAAATCGACAAGCGGTAAGCGGAGAGCCTTCTCTCTTTATGGGTGGCATGTGAAGCCACGGGATTCGCGACTAACTTTGCCATCCATGGGCTCCCCGCCGGACTCCCTAACTCTTTGCCCTCATTAAGCTGTTGAAATAAACAAAAAAGAAGCCAATCTTAGTTAGTCAGTGCTGATCGAATGAAAGCTACCTTGGAAGCATGAATATGTACTATTGTCTTCAGAAAGCTGAAATGGGATAAATAGCGAAATTTTTGGTAAATAACCTTTGAGTTACTTAGTAAGAATTTGTTTGGAATGTGTGCAGAATACCAATTGACAACAAGCCATAAGATATCTATCCATTTTCAATCACAATCCCAATTACAATGACCTCGGTCAGCGAAGATTTCTTGGCTCCCTTTGGTCCTCTCCACTTCCTCCGCTTGGTTCAATTCATTACCCATCAATGCAATGGGTTGTATTTTGTTGTTGTTTTATGGCAAAACGTTTTTCCACCATCCTTAGGTGCTGGCTAGTTGACATGGAAATTGTGGGACTGATGGTGCAAAGGCAGCGGCGATGGCATCCCAAATGTGTCAAATGTGTTGTGTGATTTATGCAGTCAGTCGCATGATTTGTTTGCAGTCCGTCTACTTTTCGTGTTTATCTGCAGGAAAATATGAGAAAGATAAATGACGACGTCTCCAGTCAGGGAACTCAGCAGCTGGAGCTGGACGACGGTGGACAAATTCGCAATCAGTATTTGGCCAACTTTCAGTGGGGAATTTTTTCTCCTGTCCGCAACATCGGTCGCTATCATTCGTCACCTCCGCCTGAATTTCTCCATCGGTGAATTGTAAATTAATTCTGCGCAAAGGGGCCGTGTCAATTGAGATATTTCTGCGATATCATTCGATGTGTTTTAAAAAGCAACATGGATTGCATTTCCAGTTTTTTCAGTTCGCACCAAACTGATAGGTGGCATACATTTGTGGTGGTTATTATTAAATGAGTTCTATTCATATATTGATAATTATTGAATATTCAATGTACGGGGTATGAATAGTTTATATTTTTAACAATTTTATAAAAACTAATGAATGAAGGACCAATTTTGAAGCACTTTAAAAGGCATTAGCTTCGCTTTAGGCAACAAGGAAAAGTATGGGGTGTGCCCAGTTCATATTAAGCTCTTTGCTCGACGGTCAGTTTCAATGAAGGCCACATTTACCTCATCTGCAAGTATAGGGGCGGCATAAACATCTTACTTTGCAAAGTGACTCAGCTTTGAAATAAGCTCAACGACATGGCCAGGTGTCCATGCTAGTCGGAGATCTATCGCGGGTATCTGCGAGTTCCGTTGTTGTCATGGGTCAGGCCATAACTTGCGTGAAACATGTTAATAATTTACAATTTGGTATTCATAAATAAAATGTCATCCTGACCGCACCGACGATGCAACCAAAGCCACAGCGTCCCAGTCCCCAGGTAATGAGCGAATGTTGATTGAGGTTATATTTCATGGCAAATGGGTGCCATGGCTCGCTGGGAAAGTCACTGGACGTGGTCCCAGTCGTGTCTCCAGTATCGTCTCCTGCCGTTTAAAACTCTGAACAAAAGTACACAAATGCACTGCAACGACAGCCTTTTCGACTAACCGGATTGCGCCTGCGCACTTTCGACCATTCCATTCGGATTTCGACTTGGACTTTGACTTTCTATGGTTCTTTGATTAAAAACCACCGATTCATCGTCATTTATGGTAATTGTTTGAATTGCAATAAGTAAGCAGCCTGATTAATGAGTTCACACAGCAAAACAATTAAAGTAAGTTCTAATTCCGATTAAAGGTGTAAAGCTTTAAATTTCAAATATATATGTATAATATGTATACATGCATTCGTGTATTTAGATTATATCAATATATTATTTTAATATATATGGTCGGACAAGCTTCCTTCTACCCGCTACATACTTTTAAAGGAATCTAGTTTACTCGTTTACTGTACGAGTATCGAGTGAAATTATGAATGTATATTTTTATGAATGTTATTTGGTGAAACTCGAGTACAAACACTTTCCATTCAAGCTCTCAGTGCAGTTATGTTTTTATTTTCGATAAATTGAAATCACATTTGGCTTAACTTCGATTAATTACGAACTCAAGAGACACCTCTTAATCCCTATGACGGCTAGGTCCGCAAAATTGTGTTATTAAAGTGCTGGCTGCGGAAAGTGACGCTGCGGAGCGCATCTAAATTCATATATTGATAAAGTTGTAGAAGTTGAAAGTTGCGCAAAACAATAAAAATAAATTCTAATGAAGATGGCCGGCCAGCATGTCGTATCCCAGGGCTTGGTACGACGGGCTGAGTCCTTCAAGTTGAGCGTCATTTGGACCAGCAATTTCCTCTTACTACGTAAGCAGCGCCAGATGGGAACAGGCGATGTGACGGTGAGGTGCACGAAGGCAGATGACTTCTGATGCTGCACTTCCGTAATATTTCGGACCAAAAGCGAGAAAAACAATTGAAAAGACTGTCGGAGCATCAAAATTCAAACGTCAAAACGAACGTCGAAACGAGAAGAGCACAAACCCCAAGCTCCCAGTACCCAGAGCCCTGAACTCAAAACCCCGAACCCCACTGACAGCTATCCAGTGAAGCGTCAAAGTTCCTAATGCACACAACAAATTTCTTATATAAGACGGCAGAGGATACGGAGCAGCAGATGAGAAGCCAACGGTGGTACAGCTGGCCACTGACAAGGACGATGGCGACAACTGCGATGAGGGAAAAGGACGCGCAGGACGAAAGGAAGAAAAGGACCTACGCGACGCATCAGGCAGAAATGTCGTGGACAAAATGACGTTGTCACGAAAATTGCAGAATATAAAATTCCTAGTTCCGGTGCCGCCAACGACATCCAACAACAACACTCAAAAGTGAACCCAAACCACATGGAACATCCTGTCTGCCTGGCCTCGCTTCGATTTTGTGTCCAAGGACAAGGCAGAGAAATCTACACTCTTAAAATATAAAAAAAAAAAGGACAGAACGTACACAACGGATATATAATTGCAATCGATGATAAATAAATCAAGATAAATATTGAAGTTGACATTGTGAGGATATTCGGCTAGGATCGGTAAAAAGTTGGTATTATTAAACATAATAATACTCCTTGCCACTATAAGTAGCCCTTTCTTCAGTGTATTGATGAAGACGTCTTCTAAGAAAAAACGAGGCATGGACGACATAGGGCAACGTAAGAAACTTTTCAAAAATTATTGAAATGTCACGTAGCAACTTCTCAAATTGCAAAAATCCTGACGCTGTCGTTCAATGCGCTCTGCGGATTGATAGAGCGAGTCGTGAACCAAGGAGAACTCGAAGGCAGCACATCTTAGGAGGTGGGTGGCCAGTGGGAGATCGTGCTGGGCTGCACTTGTCGCCTGCAGTTGGAAGGCGAAAGGGAAAGAACAAGTGTCTGGGCTGGGTGATGGGTGGGGGTGGAGCAGTCACGCCTCGGCCGCTGACACTAAGACGCCAACCCAACAAAATCCCCGAGCCAGTCAGGCCCAAAGCAGCAGCAAATCCAATACACACGGCCACTGGCTGCCCCATAAGGTTGCTTCGAATACCCAGCACCACCCAGCACCGCCATATCCAACCCAGCCCCAGTTACCAACCGCAATTTAACGTGCGAACGACAGTTTGACCCACGGACCGGGTTCCTGTTTTTCTTTGTGCTCTTTTTGGGTGGCAAAACATCATTAGGATATTTCAGGAGCGGAGTGCAGGTTTTGATCCGACTTCGCTCTCAGGATTCGGTATGTCTTCACCAAGTTATGAATAAATGCTAAACTGAGTCCAGCTTTGGTTATTATTAGTTCTTTTTATTCAATGGATATAGATATGAAATGGGAAATTTCTAGACAAAAACATTCGCAACTCCCGGCGGCAGCTTTACCGACTTCCCTCCTGGCCAGCAGCTGCGGCTTCGGCAGTTCTCCGATCCTGTCCGACGTCTTGGCCATTACTATCACACAGAGTAACAAGAACAACAATATTCCAGGGCCACAAGACGACTGCGGGCCAGGAAGGAAATGGAGGGCCACCGTCTTCGACGTCCTCGTCAATCGTCAAATGTCGCCGACGACGCTGTCAAATGCAAGCGAAATTGAGGGCAGCCCAAAGGCGGTTGGGAGGGAATAAGTGAGGAAACTGGCGAAAATCCTTGTCCTACCCAAGTTGTCGCAGGCATTAGGCAACTAACCCCACCCCTTCAAGCATCCTTAGGAGTCTGCGAGCAGCGCAGAAACTTTTCATGACTTTTCTTTTATTGCACATTTCAACAAAACGATTGATGGCTTCTATGACAGAAATGGGAAGAGTTCGAAGGCTCCGCATACTGTAGAGCATTCGCAAGATTTTGCGCCCGGTTATTTTATGCTGCCGTGCTCGGGTCCTGGTGGTTAGAAAGCTGCAATATGATGCCCAAGGATTATTCTGACGTTCCGTGGGGTCTTTGCCATTTTCTGTTTTTTCTCTTCGGCATTTTGTTTCTTGCTGCGACGTACCATTCACGCTGGACTGAACTTCAGCTCTGGTATCGAACTTCCTTCCACTTCTTTATTGGGTTTTATAGAACAGTTGCTCATCTTTGCGGCGCTATGATGGATATCGTATGCAGTTTTTCAAAACATAAATAACATTCCATCTATATGCTGTAATTAGATCAAAGGAATAAAAATAAAGTTAGAAAACATTTGTCCAAGTCTGACACACTGATATATCATACAATATAGATAGATTCCAGTAGATACGCAAGGTCCAAACATTTATGATATCCCACTTTGGGGTCACCTAGAAGTTTTCTGCCTCAGCTCGCGCTCTCACCTTTCAAAATTTTGAACTATTGCAGTGGCCTTTGCCTGGACGTGGCACACCTCATGATGACAGGCACAAGCAGTTTTGACTGATACGCCATTTGTTAGGCGTCCGATTTCCCGAAACGTACCCATAGACGTGAATGAAGCTGGCGAGCTACTTTGGAAAGTTCTGCCAAGAGGTTGGGGCTCGAACTCTGCTTCCTAATGGAAAAAAGGCGGCATTGTGATTCTCTTCAGATACTCCAGGCGCTCGTTTTCCGCACTATGTATATTTCATTAGACGTCTGTGTATTGATTGATGAAGATATGCAGTTTAGCGAAAGTATCGTTGCCAGAATAGTTATTTGGCAGGCGTATTGATGAAAATTAAGTGAAAATATTATAGGGTTCGCAGTTCGCAAAATATTGCTTCTTTGGGATCCCCTTTCAGCTGGAGGCGATAACTTCATCAGTCGAAAATCCAAGTAATGCAAAATTGTACATGAAACAGCAAGTAAGCCCAAACACATCCATTTCAGCTAGAGAGAAAAACATTGTCCATTTCAAGGAAATTTGCTTAGAAGTTGTCAGTGAAACGCAAAATCCGTTCTGCTGGAAGTCAGAGAGTGCAAAAAAGGAGACGGACTGAAAGCTACGTCGAGATCCAAGGAGTTTTGTCGCCAAAATGCAATAAAGACTTGACTGAGTTCATTGTTGTTGTCGTTGCCGACGTTGTCAGAGCCAAGAGCAAGCACCACCCAACACCCAACACCCGCCCACTGGCTGGCAGACAGACTGACTGACGAAATGACCAGCATTTCTCTACCCTAGTTGCAGTCTGGCAATACCGGACAAACACTTTAAGACAATAACTTTTATTAAAATATAACTTTTATTAAAATCTACAAAGGGTATTAAAAACAAGTGTTCCAATCATTTATTATATATTTTTTACACAATCGTAAGCGACCTAAAATCTCGTGTGGGGGTAAAT
This sequence comes from Drosophila melanogaster, assembly GCF_000001215.4. Taxonomy (NCBI): domain Eukaryota; kingdom Metazoa; phylum Arthropoda; class Insecta; order Diptera; family Drosophilidae; genus Drosophila; species Drosophila melanogaster. Next base: position 21,961,123 of record NT_033779.5, read on the forward strand.
TGAGTAGGCACTTATAAATATTTCCAGTGCGCGTTACGCAATACATGGAAAGGGATGGGCGCTCCGCTGGCGAGCGAAAGAGAGACAGGACCAAGACAGGCAAAAGGACGGATACTGAGACAGACACACATCTTCCGACTGACGCTTTCTGCCATATATACTTAAGGATTAGAAATTTACTGAAATGCTTTTCTTTCTGCTTATACAGGAGGGTGAAGGGTGAAGGGTAAAGGGTAAAGGGGCGAAAAGTTGAAGCACACACACACACGTAAAATGCAACGACTGCAAAAGAAAAGTCAATGCGCAGTCGAAGAGAAACTTGTCAGTTGCCGTCAATCAGCAGACGGACACTCGGACAGACATCCTGCCACCCAAGTAGAAATAACGCTGGGACAGTGAGGCAACATTATGTGCCGAGTGGGCAGTGGGTGATTGTTGTAGGGTGGAGGGTGGTTTTTGGCAGCCTCGACCATTGCAACTTTTGCTCGTCAGCAACAAAAATTGATGTGCTGCAGATGAAACGCCAAAAAAGTTTGCCCTCAGCTAGGGAGCGCAATAGAATGGCAATGGGCTGCTAAGAAAGAACACCGAAAGCCAGAGCCAAAGATTAAAAAAGAGGGAGGAAAACGGAAAATGTTCATGGCGAAAGAAAAACACTGCAGATCTCAGCAGAGACCAGGGAGCTGAGCAGGAGTCGAACGAAACGAGGTCGTACCCCGAAGGGTTGGCCAAAATATTTTACTGATTGTGTGCAAACTTCGATACAAAGTTGATGCTGACGACAGCTACGACTTCGACGTTGACATTCTGCGACAATATTTGGTGATTGCACAAGATGCAAAGTGTCAACTGATGGCTCCAAAGAGGGCAAAATGGGGCAGGAACCGGGCGAAGTGTAAGGCAGCTCACTGCCGGAGAACAAAGTGCACTGAACATTGATGGAAGAAAGAATCCGAGGGTGTACCGAAAGCTTAATTAACTTGTAAATGTAAATCTATTGAAAAGGTTGTAGGTGTCCTGCATCTACAAGTTGATCAGCAAGAGCTTAAGATTCGAGCTAAAAAAAAAAAACAAAAAACAAAAAAAAACTTGCAATGCTATATGAAGCAATTATTTCCGAAATTTAAATACTATGCGAAACCTACGACTATGTGGCCACGGATATGTTTCTCTATTACGCGATACATACAACCCCTGTTGTTGCTCCTAGTGGTCGACAATTGTCGATTGTCAATTGACGATGACCGTCGCGTCGGGCATGTCAAATAAATTAATTTGTGCAACGAGAAACGTCAAAACTAATTACGACATCGCTGCACGTCAATTGAGCCTGGCCAAATCGTTGAGGTTGTTTTGGCCAGATGGGCGTGGCCGGTGGTCGATGGGCGATAGATTGGGCTGGTTGAATGGTTGGATGGTTGGTGGTTTGGGGACAAACAAAATATATTAATGACGTGTCAGAATTAACATTTCATTATGCGAATTTGTCTGCGTTGACAAGTGCCGCTTTGATGCATTCCGAATGCAGCTCTGAGAATACATGGTTTAAACCATTCATTAGGGCCATCAATCTTAGGACTAACGGTTGCCAATATGTCGCCCGTCAATCAATCAGCATCCGTTCGGCTGACCGTCGTTTCCAATTGATTTCGTCAATTGATTTTAACACCCATCAGACATCAACGTCAGCGAAGGAAAAACAAAATGGCGAGCCCATAGATTACGGGCATTCCCGTGCGAGTCTGTGTGCGTTATGTCATCGTCAGCGTCAGTGACACTTCAATATTTTATTAAATGACATTAAACTGTCTCTATCGGCTTAATTAATTTATTGTTGCTGTATTGTCGACTCTCACGGGCGCACACATTCACGCACGGGCTCGTATCGCGAGCATGTGTGTGACATTTTTAATATGCAAAATCAATAAAACCATCTCTCACTCATTCACTTACTCACTCGCCGCCAAATGTTCGGTCATGTCCTTTTTGACACTGACAGCCGATGTCCACTATAGCCTAACGTCCAGTTCACCGAAGGCAAAAAATGCCTTTAAATTGTTCAATTAATTTTCCATTTTTTTCCTCTTTTGCCAGCCGCACTGCATCCAGATGCGGAGAGGAGTCGGGCCACAGCGAGACCAGCAGAATGCATTCCCTGACAGTTTGTCAATCGCACTTCGAGCGGTGCGACAAGTGAGTCCGGAGGGTTCGGTGGACGGACCACTGAGTCCCCTGAGTTTCGTGACCCCAAAGGACTCCGGACTGCAGACCACGAACTGTAGATTCCCCGTTCCGCACGCCGATCACATGCATTACATGCGCAGGCCAATTTTACGTGTTTGGATTTTAGGTTCGTGGCTTTGTTTGCTCGCTTTATGACATTTATATATATATAATATATATATATATTTAATATATATATAAAACTATACATATATAACTGACTTAAATAGCAAGTGCTCTTGTTGGTCACAATTAATTGATAAATCAGTCTCTGAAGGATTGGACAATTTTATTCCCGTATAATGATTTTAATTTTGGACCAATAGAGGCCCAATATATAATGTTATTTCAAAAAGAACAAAATGCATCCTTGATTTTTGTTATTGCTGCAACAATAAAAGAGCTAATATATATATATTTTTTGATGGAGTAAATAACATCTGTTAGAATGAATATGACCAGATGCAGTGTGAGTTCGAGCACCATTTCAAAGTTCTAAGCTAGCTACACATTAGCGCGCAATAATTTTGGAAAATGTTTGTATATTTTCTTTAATTGTCGCGGGCCAAGCCCAAATTCAACTACTCACTTTCCGCCCTTTCTTAGTGGAAACTCACTCCATCACGCTTTCAGCTTGTCCATCGATTCCCGTTTCAGACTCCTGTCATTGTCATATCCTCGATTGCCCGACCTTTGTTGCCGCTGCTGATGAAATTTCTATTAAGGATTAATACGTCAACGTTTTTGTATTGGCGGCAGGTGCAAAAACTTTATGTGGCACGGCCAGATCCGCAATCATCATGACAAAACTTTTGATGCTTTTGATGTGTCGGGCGAGTGGGTTCGGTCCGGCTGAAAGGTACACATCTCCCGTTCTGACCCCTGTCGAAATTGGACATTGGAGTGGCCATGACATGTCTTACACTTGAAGACCGAATGGCCGCTGACAGACAGACCGCAGTATTGATGAGGGATTCGGTGTTGGGACTGGGTCGGTGCGGGCTGAGTCCTTAAGAAAATGCTCGTGAAGAATTTGTATTGTCATCGAAAATGAAATATGAAACGCTTTTCACACGCCCGGCATTTGAATAACAATGCGAAGCCATCACCTAGTTATGAATCACTCAAAAGACGAGGAGAAGTCGTGTGATTAGTTTGTGCCTCTGGAATATACTGGACTAGTTCCATGTTACTTATTAATTCGTATGTCACCCACAGCATTATCGGCTTGATTCACAAAAGTTATTGGGTTTCTAGGGTCAATAAATGTTAAAATATATATAGATTTCATTTTTAACAGCATTAAATTAATCAAGAGTTGATGCTGTGGTCGAGTTTCTCGACTATAAAATACCAAGAGTGGAAAAAATTGGCATTTCGTAATTGCTCACTAGCGCACCGTGGAGCCAACTGCTCTATAGAAGTCAATATAATAATGCTTGCAATTTTGCCCGAATTTAAGGTGCATCCATTTCCCAGCTGTAATCAAAAGACGATTGCCTCTCCATCGCTCATGCCCTCAGAATGTTTTGACCAGCCAAATTCGGTTTGGTAATCCTTGGTGGGACTCAACTACAAAACCCCCAGTTGGCGACGCATTCCGATGGTAATTGCCCAACAGGCTTCGCTAATGCCTAAAATTGGCTGTTGACGCCAAATTTAATATTCGCAGTTTCGGCCACGTAAAATCTCCTTGGCCCTTGGTCCACCCATTTAGCCCACTCGTCGTCTACTCAGCTGCTGCTGCGTGACGCATGAACAGCTAATTATGAGTTGGAATGCGCCTTGGCACCCGCTCCATCCTACTATTTGTGTGCAGGGGACGTGTCCGGTCTTTGCTGGCAATTGATTCATTGTCGGTTTGCATATCAACGCAGTGCGGCCCAATTGCACCCACTGTGCAACAGATTGAGCAGCTTCCTTAACGTCAAGAGGGGTATGTTTGCTATAAGATAATTAGGTGGCAACAGCTTACAAACTCAACCGGAAATTCAAGAAAATATTTTCTCCGAAATACAGATAAACGCTCGAGGACCTTTTACACTTTTAAAGCCAAGCTTCGGCAAACCATGGCTTAAATACCCTGACCGTAGATACGAGTGTATATATAATAATCTCATTTATAAAGGAAAAGAATACTTTATGATCAAAAACAACGAAACTAGAATTTCTTTTCGAACATATTTCCTATGACAGCTTTATGATAAAATCCTACAGTATTTATACTGTATATCGGTATTTGCTCTTACAGCTGATTAAGTGCCTGCCTGCAATAGAAAAAAAAAAGAAAGTAATCGGAAATCAAAGGCTATTTAAGGCGGTTAGAATGTGTTCACTTGATGCATCTAAGTTGTTGCAAAACTGCCATGACTTCGGTGTTGGATGGCAAATTTTAGCTTGCATTGGTCAATCTGGTTTGACCAAGATCATAATCCGTTAATTTATATTAAACAGTCAGAATAGCTTTAAATGGAGACCTTAATAATATGCGCGACACACATTTTCAGTAGCCGACGAAAGAGACTTCCAGCTCACACACAAAAATTTAGACGGAAAGCAGCCCCAAGACGACGGTCTCTAGGACAAGGAGAGTGCGGCTTGGAATACGCAAACAAAACAAATTGCGAACAAAGTACGTCCTTCGCTAACCCTCAAAAAGAAAGCAAAAGGTACTGGGTGTTTTGGAGAAGGGAGGATTTATTTAAAGGAGTATCCAGTCGACTTAGGGCAAGGACAATGAACTTGTCGCTTTCATCGTCGCCGTACTCGTCAGCCTCGAAGTCAAATGTCAGTCAAAGACGATGACGTTGGTGATAAAGACGGACGAAATTTTCGGAAGGGAAGCCAGAGGCAGTCTGTCAGTCGCTGTAGCAGAGGGTCCTGCCTCGAGGAAAGAATGATGGATGAATTTGTGATTTGTGCAGGTTACATAAATATGTCTGGGCGGGGTCTTAGCCTCGACCTCCGCTCCTCGTTTTGCTAATGAAGTGATTAGTGCAACGTCTTTCTATGCAATATTAGTTACTAGAGAGCCAGGGCAGAGATCTTATAAATAGCCGCAGACCTTGACTTGAGATACGCGTTTTCTTGTCCCACCACTGAAATAAAACTAAGCACTTTGCATCCATCACATATATGGAACACATTTGTTGTCCATGCCGACATTTGTTACCCCAATAAACTATATCCGCAAAAGTTTTTGGGCCAAAGCCAATATGCCTCAGACTCAGATAAATTTACTACAATTACATGGGCGGGAGTTGGAACAGATATCTGGATTCGTGAGCTCTTCGAATCTAATCAATACCAATTAGCAGTTTACTGGTCTGATGTATTCGCAAAATTATAGTTGCTCAATGCTAAGTTGTTAATTATTTCTTTAATAAATCTCCTTTAAAGATATACAACTACAAAAGCAAAAGCAAAAGAACTGCATGAAATTTTTCAAATTTTAGTTACATATTTTTCCATTTAACGAGTACTGTACGAACGCCTTTCAATGTGAAAGCAATTGACAGGTTACGAGGCGTGAATGGCAACAGAATACTCCTAGGACTCGTCATTTCCCAATTCGTTTTGCAGCGAGGGAGGGAACATCTTATGTGTTGGTAAATTGTTGATGTGGCTATTAATTAATGCGTAATGGAATGACAAGACCGACGCTGGTGAGCTAATTTATGAAGATGTATATGTGAGGATTTGGCATAGTCGTGAGACTGTGTTTGTATGTATATACATATGTGCGATGCGTAAAAGCATATTTATGGATTATGGGGGCATAAATCTCAGTTGGGTTTTATCAGGGTCGAGCCAAAGTCCAGAGGAGCTGTATGATGATGGAATATGCGTATTTTTTTAATTAGAAACATTTTGCCAGATTTATGAGTGTCCTGTGTGAGCTCATAGACATATATTCGCACTGTAATGCCCATTGGTTTTTAGAGGAGTGGGTCATTTGGGAATTATCTGCAGACGTGCCGGTTCCAATGATTTATGCGTTCGTTTAATTGAGAAGTTCGAAGAGACTTTGATGGCACAAATCCAGAAAAGCTTTGATTATAAAGCACCTGAGGAAAAAAGTAATTAGAGTCGGCCACATCAATACGTCTGAGAACCGAAGAAGGATGGGAAAAATGCATCGAAATCGAAAAATTAATAATTGAGGTGATAATTCCACATAATTAGCAAAATCTCGAGCAATGATTTTCAATTATTATTGGCATCGGAAGTGGATGGGACTGAATTGGATTGGATTGAGCAATAAGGGAGGGATTTCTGATTCCTTTCAGGCTTCTGGTTTTTCCGTTCAGAAACTTTTGGGTCCACGGTAGCGCATCTTAATTAATTCCTGTTTGATGAAAAACACTTTTACAAATTTATGTAGCCGGAAAAAAAGAGGAAAACTTTTGCCTGTCGGGCGTCGTCCAGGATAGGTGAGAGTCCTTGGGTTCTTGTCAGCTTCAATTACCTCTTTCCAACAACTTTGCCCCGCTTGAAACCCATTTCGTCAACTTTTTATAACCAACTTCTTCTTCTTCTTCTTCCTTCCGAGTCCGCCCGAAGTCTATTCAATTTTTTCCCATAATTTGTATGGAGTGTGTGTCCACACGCACACATTGAATTCGTCCTTTCAATCATGGAGCCAGGACTCCTTGCAACAATCGCACGTCCACATCCGCGTCCAACTGTCAGTCAAGTAGCCGACGCCTTCACCTACACGTCAATCCCACGCCCACTATTGCTCACCCTGCCAACCCAAGCCCAGCACCCATCCCCTCCGCTCAGCTGCCTGTCACCTTAGGACTTTACTTGGGAGGCCTTCATCTTCCCGAATCCGGCACTAGGAGTTCTCCATTTTGCTGGTCTCTTGTCCCAGTCCAACTTGAAGTGCAAGTCGAAGTCAACACGCCTGAAAGACATTGATTGACTTTCTTAATAGACGTTACGTCTTGTCAAAATTAAGGGAATGCTTAGTTTCGAAGCTCTTCGTTTTCATCCTGCGCACTAGTTCTTCTGAAACCTTTTTTTAAGGCTAAAAAAGATGGAACATAAAGTGCAGCGAATATTTCACAACTGTTACTATTTATCGTAATAAATTTGAATATTAATATTTATTTTGGGTAAGTCCGCCAGTTGTTTAATTTCGTTGGTAATTATTTATATAGGCAGCGATTGTCATGTTGAGCCTTCTAAAATTAAAACATTTTTTCAACTTTGATCGGTTTGTAGGCGTTGGCGTTATAAATATTTTTGGCCTATAAATATTAATTGAAAGGACAAGTGATAAAACGAAAGAAATATGTTTTGGAGTATTGATAAAACTTCACACGACAAATAATAAAAAGGAATTTTGGCATATCGATAGAAGTTTACAAAACTAATAAACATAAATCAGAAAATATTAAAACATTTTCCAAAAGTGATCGTTAGAGGGGGCGTGAAAACATTGGCCAACGAACTTGCGCTGCGTCTATGACTGCAGAATATTTATGCTTAAATTAAACCTTCTTGCTTTTAAAGTTCCTAAAATCTCGACGTTTATACGGACGGACAGACAGACTCGGCTTTTGATCCTGCTCCAGAATATATGATGGGAAACGCTTCCTTCTACCTTTTACTTTACGAGTAACGGGTATAAAAAATCCGAAAATCTTTCAGGATTGAAGGCGTGGCAGTTTTGGGCGGTTTGAGGTTTTAAAAGTGGGCGCTGTTAAAATGTGTTTGATATTTCAATAGAAATCGGCTGGACAAATAATAAAACGACAATAACTTAAAAGAGCTCGTAAGTCAGTCTTGAGTGGTTTGTGAGCCGTTGAGTAATAGTGGCAAAACTATTCTGCTTTTATGATTTCTGTCATTCAGACGTTCATTCACACTGCCGGACGGGCATGGCGATCTGACTCGGCTAGTAATCCAGAACAATAATTTATATATTTTATAGGCTCCTAGCTGTTACATACTTTTAACAAATATTAATATATTATAAATACATTATATTATTATATCCTTTTACGTTACGACTAACTAGTATAATTAAGGGGTTAGACTTTCTAAACACATACAACATAAAGCATCTTAATGATATATAAATTATCAACAGAACATCGCGTTGGCAATTCCTCCTTGTTTTATGTGTATAAAAACGATAAGACAATACAAATATGCAAAAAAATCCGACAAGTACCTCAGTCGGACGAAGAACATGTCAATACTCTTTTTGACCTTTGTTGGTGGGTTTCTGTTTGCATCGACATCTCAAATTATCCTTAGCGTGATACATTTACCAAAGTCCCAGTACACAGCTGCGATCCGTGTGTCGACCACAGTCAAAGCCATCTGTCATGACCAACGACGTCGGCGTTCTCGTCGCAGCCATCGTTCAATGCATGAAATCGAGTGCAAAGGCAGCGGATTTGAGCAGTTTGATGGATCAACTTGCGCACGTCCTCGTCATAACTCACAACACTTCTCCCGACCCCTTTGGCCATCCGACCATCCACTTGCATACACGTCTCCCCATGAACATCGTCATCTATATCCACAGCCAAGAGCCCATTCATCTAACCCTCGGTTTGCCGGACAAGGCCTCCTCCATTTGACGTTTGACGTGAGAGCACGTTTGATGGAAGATCTGTCAGGATGGCCATGAGCCTTGTTCCAATTCGCTTGCAGCTTTAGCCTGTCTGTTTCAATGTTGGCCAATTTGCAAGCTGTATGACTGTCGGTGGCTTTTGTTCTGGATTCCATCCTCATGGGCAACGATTTCTTTATTTTTAGTTACCGCATGACCCTGATTTATTGGCAATTAATAAAATTGCCAGCTGTCTTTCTACTTGTAATTGACCATTATATGGTGCTGCTTAAAATGCCAATCTATAATTATAGTTATAGAGTGGTTCAATAAAAAAATAAAAGTTCTCAAGCTGCTCTAAACGATGCATCAGTTACAGAAGTGGAGATCAAGGTCATTTTGTGTGCACTTCAATATTTGATGAAAATCCAGAATGCGCAGGTTATTGCGACAGTCGTTTGCCTGTACCGTCGCTGATAATGACTGTAAGTGTTTCTATATCGGGATTGGAAATGATTGATTCATGGAAAAACGAAGGTGGGTAATGTATCGTTTCCCGCAAGGTTGCCTGTTGCTTGGGACCATTTGCGAAAAAACGCCTACATCCACATGCACACAATGGGAGGGTCCTTCGACTGTGCCAGACAGAAGTGGGACTAGGACAAGGCCGCAGCAGAATCAAGGAATTATATCTCGGTAGTCTGCCGTGTGGCAAAGGCCACGACCAAATCCCCCTCGCCAACCCGATGTCCCTGTGGCATGAGACATGGCAGCAGCAACAGGGGCAAAAGTTGAGCAAAATTGCTTTTTTTCACCAGTTCAATTTCGATTCGGGGTTGAATTTCCTTGCGAGGCACAAAAACGCCCGACTTGCGTTTTTCACGTTTTCCAAACACACACACAGCGGCAGACCACCTCCTTGTGCCCGCGTGCGTTTGGGCCTTGGCAGCGAGTCGAGCGTCTGCCTGCCGTCTGCTAGAACATTTTCTTTTGCTCTGGCCCAGAGTTCAAGTTCCACAGTCGCACCATCACCCACCCTCCCCACCCCTTTTCCATTCATCGAACCCAACGGCAACTTGTTGATTTTGTGTGAAATACACATGCAAAAACCAAACCAATTTCGCCCTTTATTGGGTCTGGGGCCCGCCAGTCGGCAGTCGCTTTCCTTTTCCCTTTTTTGGGCCTCTCTGTTTTATTGTGTTTGTTTGGCCGTATCTTCCCCCCTCCCCCTCGCACAACCTTTGCGACAAACTAGACTGCTTCGCAACTGGTCGAAAAAATCAATAATCGATTTTTGTGTTATGCCCGTTGCTTTAAAGTTTCCCGTGATTTCGAACTTAATTTTTTGCCAAAGTCGTTACTAAAAATTATTGGAATACGATGTCTTCGATGTGCTCCATAAAAAAAAACTAACTGAAATATGTACTAAAGCGGCAAATGACATGGTAAGGTAAATGTAAAAGCAATTAAAATATATGTATGTATGTATGTTAATGTTAATGTTAAAGAAATTATGTTTATTCCCGTTGCTCGTAGAGTAAAGGAGTATACTAAACTCGTAAGAATTAAAAATGTGATCAGGATAACTGGGCGTCTACAAAAGCTATACAGTTGAGATATGCAAACTCCGGAAACATGGACGCTGTGCAAGCTTGTTGCATGATGTTGCCACGCCTACTTACGCCCGCAAACTGCCCAAAACTGCTAGTCCCTTACTTTTAAAAATTTGTTTAGATGTTTTTAAATTTTATTATTTTGCTTGCCAACTTATAGATATGACAAAAAGAGTCTCGTTAGAACTTTAACTAGCTGAGTGACGGGTAACTGTGAGTCGAGAATGCCGACCATAGCCTTCTGCCTTGTTATACATTATTATTCACAAGCATTGCAAATATTTAATAAAACAAAGAAAATCGAATTATTTTTGACACTGTGTCCAGAGTGTCACGTGGTATATTTGTGGCCGAAATCCTTCATCTGAAACTCGATCCAGCCCAAACCTTCAACCAAATGCCACATTTAATGCTCATTCATCAATTGTGACAACGGCTCAAGTAATTCCTTCGGACATTTCACGCCAAGCTGAACGCAGACGACACCCAATCAAAGAGCTCCTCTCCAAAGCAAAGGCTAAACAAGAGAGAATGTTATAGTCGAGTTCCCGACTATCAGATACCCGTTGTTCAGCAAGTGCGAATGCGAACGCGAAATTGTATGATGAATCTCGACCTTCTAGCTTTTATAGTTCCTGAGATCTCGACGTTCATACGGACAGACGGAGATCGACTCGGCTATTGATCCTGTTCAAGAATATATTTGCATATAGTCGGAAACGCTTCTTCCTTACATACTTTTCAACATATCTAGTATACCCTTTTACTCTACGAGTAACGGGTATAAAAATACGACAACAAAGGAAAAGTAATACCAATTAAAGTTTTTGGGACAGAGCGGTCCTACTGAAACACGGAAGCTGAGGACGTGTTCTGCGAACGGCTGACATTTATTAATTTCCGATTAGCGGCGTGGAATTTATGTGCTACCGAAAATTTTAAAAACTACTCGGCTGTAGCCACCGATCAGCGCCTAGGGCTCGAATTACCTTTCGATTTTTGGAGTCTTCGACTTTCGTCATCTAATTCCGCCTGACACTTGCGGCCAAGTGTAAACGACGCCACTTCACGGTCGATTGAGAAAACCTCCGTCCCTTTGCAGATTTATATCCGTTGTCCACATAAATCACTAAATGTGGTCTAAAATCGCACATCAAATGTGGAAGATCAGTGCTCGGATGTGGAAGCTGACAGTAGTGATCACCTTATCAAGCTGCGATTAGTGCCCGGCGCACCACTTACATCCTTCTTCCCTTTTTAATTACTGAGAACTATTCAACAAACAATATAATTGGAAAGTCTAAAATCGATTTCCCGACTATCAGATACCCGTTACTCACCAAATGTAAATGCTAACGAGAAATTTAATCATTTTTCTGGGATTCTGGGTTTGGCGGCTTTAGGGCGCTAGATTGCGCGTGTCAAAAAGTTTTTTTTCGCAAGTCAATAGAAATTTACAAGACTAATAATAATATGAAAAAAAAAATATCAAAACATTTTGCAAAAATTTAAGCATGACAGCTTAGTGCGGCTTTCGTGGCAACATGAATCAACAAACTTGCGCTGCGTCAATATCTCTGGAAACTGTATGCTTTATCTCATAGATATAGATGTTTTCATTAAAAAAATGTTCCTGGCCGAAGCCTTTAACTAATTTCAATATCAGGAATCTCGTAATGAGAGACCAGTTGGTTTTAATTTGTCTATTAATTTTCTACATTTATATTTATTAGTGGGATAAATTTCTCCCGCATTCCACAGAACGGAAGACAGCTGCTCTTCATTTCAAGCGGGCACAGCATAACTCAGCCGGATAACAACTGTGAAGGTCTTGTTTTCTGTTTGCAATTTTGCTGCTAAAGTGTTGAACCGCCGTTGGTGACGTTTTGACACCATTTTCGGTGCAGCGATGATATGGCATTCATCTTGACAGCCATAACTGCCTCCAATGCCTGCGTGCGAGTGTGTCCTCTGTGGATGTGAATGTCCTTTCGTGCCCCTGCTGATGATGATGGTGATGACGATGATTTACTCTGTCCGTCTGCATGTCCGCCTACTGTGGGTGAGGGCGATTGCTGTGTCCGTGATGCATTTATGTCACTTACTTGAATGTTGCAACGCATTTTCGGTCACCCGAAGCACAAGCACACACGCAGGACAAATGACCAACATAGCACCACCCACTGGTGGGCAAGGACATAGAGGCACGAGGTCAGAAAAGAAGGGACTCCGCACCAGAGACTGAAACATGTTGCGTTGTTCGCACCAAAACCAAAAAATGTCCTTGACACTTAACTCACGCTGCATTAATGTGAACTGAAACTGAATGCACAGTTTCTTTGGCTTTAAACAGGCACAGTGGGCCTATCATATACTCATAGGAAAATTGGCGTACTATCCTATAGTGTATAGATTACTCCGATTAAAAATACTTATAAAACTGTTCCTTCTTCATTACTAACATTGGATTCGATGCACTTTGTGTTGAGGGACAAACCCATATATAGTTTTGAAAAAGTGCACTTCAAAATCCCTTTCCAGCTATGACCTTTTTATCTCGCGCTATATCCTGCCCTAGAAGGGTTTGAATGTTACCCATGTTTATCAACACTATCAACTCAACTCCCAGAATCCAGCTAACTGCCCATAATATCCCCGTCGCCGTCGCCATCAACAGACCAAAGTGAAGTGCAGGCAACACATTGCACTCCCATTCCAGCGGACATGTTGAAAAAGCTCGTAAATTACTGGACAATGTGGAGTGGCGATGCTGATTGGAGATGAAGGCAGCACGGGCAAGAGCAGGGACGGTCATGCCTGGAAAATATAAACATCAACAACGTCGGAGGGCCAACAACTAGAACAACAACACCCATCGCTCATGTTGGTGATGATGCATTTTGCGGTCTGTCACACCAAATGCAATTTGACGGAGCTGTGCAGAAACTGTTTTTCGAGCTATCAACCAATTTGGCCACGGCTGCACGCCACGCCACATAGTGTCCACAGGTCTGCTAGTTCTGGTCCTCAAGTCTGCAAATGTCCTGTGGAACGGTGCCCATTCCTCTTGGGCCTCTCTAGCTATTTTTGGATCCCCTACTCTAGCTTTCTCTACGCTCAGAAAAAATAAGTACGTTTAATTTGTACAGTGAACGGAAATGTTTTGTATTGTCCAATTAATCGTAAATTTTAATAGCACAAACCTTAGTTTTGTTAGTTGTTCAGCTACGGAGTGGTTCACAGCCTCGATTTATATTTTAAAAAGCTTGTAAAAATAAAAGGCATAAAATGTGGATTGTAGAATATCATCGACAGGTGTCACACTCTTCAAACCTATGATATGAAACTTAAAACGGAGTTTACACATACTAACTAATTTGTAAGGCCAACAATACGTACCGTTGATACACTTCAGATTTCCCAGCACCGGCCGGGCCTTTCTTTACTGCCCATTTTTGTTTTTGGGTTACTTTTCCCTTCGTGTATTATGCTTTGCTAATCTTTTGTGAGTGTATTTTCGTGCGTTCGTGTGAACGGAATGGAGTCCTGGTTTATGTGTTTATGTCGGCGGATGCATGTCGTCACTGCGTGAAATGTGTGTGGCAGATGGGGGATACAGCCGGAGTGCCCTTCTTTCCTTCAAACAGCCCAGGAAAAGCTGGGTGCGGGCTAGTTTTGAAATTTATGTTGCGTTGGTGAGTCGGTTTTATTTCCAAAGCATTTTTGTGGTCGTTTTTGTTTGTTATCTGTGTAGCTGGAGCAGCATCATGACCATTAACTGTCCATTGTCCACGTCCACATGTCACAGACAAGTCGAGCACTTCACCGTCGGCGTGAAGTAAATGTGAGAAGCGCGAGTAAATGATTTCAGCTTGAATTATTTAGCCTTCTTTCAGGTGTGTGCTCCACCTTCGGAGCGGCATTGCGAGAAATTTGATATGCATCGTAAGCTCATAAATCATAAATTGCAATTAAAGGATCTCCGAGTTTAACGAATTAAACAAATTACAATAAAATGGATTTATTTATCGATATACCCACCCGTCTATGCGTTGTGCTTTTAGCTGACTCAGTCCACTTCGCACCAAAGGCTCGGTCGAATTCCGGATAAATTTATTGCCGATCATCATGCGACAGGCAAGTGGGTAAATATGGTTGAAAAATATTTGTGCTGTCTACAAGAAATTATTTTTTGTCAAAACAGGGACTTCTACTTGATATATCTTATATATACATATATCATCAATCGGTGATACACTTTTTTGAAGTTTACAGATCCAATTATAAAGAAATAGCAGCAAATAAACATAGACATTAGTCAAGGATGGAGGTTCCTGTCATTATTTATACTTAAATACAATTGTGGAGGAAACCCTGCAATCCCTTCGTAAATGGTAGGTTTGGTAAGTCACAAACGAACATTTTATTTCTTTCAATTCATGAAAATCTGATTTGCCTAGCAGTTTTGCAATGTAGCATCTTCGTTCTATTTATTAAGCTTCCTGTCCGCAACAGAAATTGGTTATTATATGGCTAGGATTCTCGAAATACTTCGTAGTGTTGTCTGATTTGGGTAAACCCACGAATAGACAGATAATCATTCACAGAAGGCTGGGAAGTTGCTCGAATACCAAACGGAAACGTTACTTTTTCCGGACCAAATTATCCAATTTTGTTCACTTGATTGACTGCACTTTTGATGCCGCTGCCAAGGCCACAAAACTTCAATGCAGATGCAGCACTCGCACTCCACTAACCGTCCCTTACTCTGCCCATTTGGTCTTCAGTACATGTGGCCAGCACCTCGTCCATATCCTCGTCCGGAGTCCCTTAATGGACTTTCGCAATCAGCTGTCAATGCCTCGCCCAGCATCGGTTCGGTTATTTATTTTTGCTTCAGTGCGAAGTGTCACCGACTTCGCAGCGCTTCCATCAATCAATCGCTTCGAATTATAAATAACCAAAACCTCCTCGGGGCTGCCGTCCGATTACAAGAGTGTATGAGTGCACTCAAAACAATTTGATCAAATCAAAACGAAAGAGTTTTGACCTTTCGATTTGTGTATAAGCGTCCAAAACTCGAAAAGCGTAATGCATACATACAGAGAAAATATTAAACAGTACTACGTTTAAGTTTATGCATTTAATTTTTACACTGTCTATCATTTCCGATAAAGAAAATTGAATGGTTGTAAGTAATATTAATTCTAAGGAGCTAGTTTGGATATACATATATATAATATAATAATAATCTAGCTTTAACATTGGTCCTTGTTTAAAGCCGGTGGTTTTTTTTACAGTGTTGATTAGCAAAGAGTTCCAAGTCACGTTTTAACTTACATTGCAGCATTAAGTGATCGGTCACAAAACAATAGATAGATATTCTTTTCTAATTGGGCCAATTTTAAACCTTTGTTATCCCTGTAACATCCACTTCGACGAATTAATTAATACCCTCACACCTATGCCATGCACAACCAACTGTTGACCCTTGTTGACAAAATTATAAGGACAGTAAGGACTCTATGGATCGCATTTTGTAAAACGTAAAAATGGTAATGGCTTGTTGCCATTGAGCTACTCAGCTAGAACTCAGTTGTGAGGCTGTTAAATAAAGATGCTATTAGCACCAACAGACTTCTTATACAAAAGTTGGTTTGTCAATGATGTTTAGTGGGGGAATTTAAGTATCGCCTCCAATAGTGTACTCCCCAATAAGTAGTCCCACACGAACTAAACAAAAAACCATCTGAGTGGACTCTCAGTATGTTGAACACAAATTAATTCGAATAATACCTTACACAGCTTTCACTTGGGCTTGCTTATCTCACATGTCAAGTGCGTCGAATCCATCATGTTGAAGTCCGACTTCGCCTGATGAACGCGCCAAAGCCTCATCGACTAGAGTATCGCAAGTTTAATAATGAGAAAACCATAACAATTCGACAAGAGTGTTTTTAACATATCATTGCGCATTGGCACTTGAGCATTTGGCTGTGTGCAGGCCATTTTTTAAGTGTCTCGATAATGTCAATATCATCGTTCGTCTTGGGGTGTCTCGATTCCATATCCAATTCCATCGAACTGAGCCGGATTTCACCGGATTGACAGCCATCAGGCATCAGAAAAAATTCGAATTAAAAAAAAACGCGTAAACAGAAATTGAATTCATACGCACTCGAAATTGAGCTCAGGATTTTGATCGAGTGCAAGTTGTAAGACTGTACTGACACATACAAAAAAATGATATTCTTCTTCGTTAGCACCGTATTTCCTATTTAAATAAAAATATAAATAAATATAGATATTTTTAGTTGTATAGAAAAGTATAAAAAGTATATAAGTATAGTATATAAAGTATATATATTTCACTCCAATGACAACGAAACACGTTTTGGTATGACAAAAATTAAAGATAAAGTTTTTTTCCCTGTGCAGCCCCATAGTCACTCGGGCCAAGTCGATGCCATCAATGTCATTATCAATATCAACAACATGATTGGACATAAAACTGAAAACGAAACGCATGCTCCTCGGGCGATGAAAATGAGTCGAATCGATCTTTCGACCATCGCGATCTAGAATGTGTAAACACAACCGCACTAACTGCACTCAATCAAAAACTTGATTATTTTGATATGCACAGTGCTTGAGGCCCTGCAGCCTCCCCCATTAATAATTTCAGTCAAATCGGTCGGGGAAAACACCAACGGCACTAAGAACACATGCACTGCTCTAAGTACCACGGGCCTACAATAACAAGCGGCCCTAGTCTCGACCAAGATTGCAGCTGCGTCGGAACCGACTTCTACCTGAACTCCAACTCCGGCATCGACATCTGCATCTCAATCTGCATGTCAGCGTATCCATGATATTCGTGGAAGCCGCACTTGAGCGCCTCCATTGAAAATAAATACTCATTTTATTGCAGGAAACTATCAACGGGCAAAGATCGGTGTCACGCAAACATTTCATCATTTTTCTGGCATATCGATAGTTATTGGAGAATATAATGAAAAAATTGGTGGCTTGTGGGCGTTAGAGTGGGCGTGGCAAAAGTGGTGTTATTAAATACATCGAGATATGGATATAAGACTGATACAAATAAGAAAGAAGATCAGAATATTTTTCGTACCAGGTTTGGGCGATTTGTGTGCGTTGGAGTGGGCGTGGCAAAAAGCTGTTTTGGCATATGATTAGACGTTAATCTTCTGATCTATGTATGGACTTTGATCGTAAGCGTTTCCTTCTTTCTTCCTTGTTACATAATTTTTAACGAGTATACCATTTTACTCTCTATGTAACGGATATAAATAAGGTAAAAGATATGGGATTAAAATTTTATGCGTTCGAAAGACGACAGGTTTAACGAACGTTAAACGGGTCGTTTTTTGGCTACTTTATGATATAATCTTTTATGATGGACTCATTGTAAAGTTTAGACTAATAAAAAAAAGAAAACAAAAACACCTCCGAACAAGGCAAAAAACTAGTGCCGATCCTACTTTTAATACATTCTTTTACATTCTACTAAATAAATAAACTACTGTACTGCCGTCCTCACAGGGAAATTTTAGATAAATAATTTATGTAAAAAAAAAATTGTAGGGCTTGAACTGAATTGGCCTAAACTTATTAAATGCGGTGCTTTGGTTCCTTAATAACTGTCAAATGTTTGCTTTATCTGCTTAGAGAAAATACACAGCTGTGTAATGTTGAGGAAATCGTCAGCAATGGCAGTATTTTGCTCACTGGTTATTATTGTGTTACTTTTTCTGCCAACAGCGCTTACCGACATCTGTTCTAAAACAATCCACGCAAAGTTACTTGTTTAATTCCCATCTCGCCTTCGTTTTAGTCTGGCCCTATATCTTTTGCATCTAGGGCCATAAATTAGCCGGGCCAAGTGCAGTGTATCGATACAAAAGCCTTGTCTCGGATCGTTTTTGCCATCTTGACAGAAGAGTACGTGAAGTTCGAAACCCAAAAGCTAAGTCGCCAAGTTCCTTTCCCCTTATTTTGAGTTTGGGTTCTATGCACTTATCTTCATTTATAAAACTGTTTTCGGGACGAATCTGAAAATTAAAAAAAATTAAAATAACTAACTTAAAATAATTAAAAAAACAAATCATTTAGTGTAAAGTAAAGAACAGGTTAACGATGGATACATTTCAAAAGATGAGACTTTGATAATAAATGTTCAAGAGGACATTATATATTATTAAAAATAGATATTAAATAAATAGATATTTATAAACAAACCATTCGTTAACCTAATGCAATTAAGTAAACCAATAACAAGGCAATTTAAGTGAATCAAGATACTTAAGCGCTCCAAGTCCCAATCTCAAGTTCGTTACCTGTCAACCCCAGGATTCCAAAGTCAAAATAAAGGACGTCCGAGGGAAAAAGCCTTGCGTGTAAGTCGCACTCGCCTATCAGTCAAGAGCAATCTTTCTTGGGCAACGCACAACAAGCTGCTTTAAATGCCGGCCAAATTTGAGAAGCAGAAAGATTTTAATTACATGTAGAATACCACACTACAGGACCATTCGACTGGGCCTCGTCCAACTGTCTGGCAATTATTTACATTAGCACGATCACAACTCAGAGGCACTGCACATGCATCATCGTGTTGCGATGTCGATCGGGATCTCCAGACACCAGATACGAGATCCCGCGCTCCATAGCCCATACTTCGGCCAAAAGCCAGACAAGAGTCGCTGCCTGTGTGCTTGCCATGTATGCATATTAATTTATTGGAATCATGTTAGTGAGTCGATATTGATATAAATCCATTCTCGATCGCGGGGCCCCGATATCCAGAGGCCGAGAATGGGATTCGGGATGTGTAGACCCATGCTGGGACACTAAAGTTGGCAGCAGACATTACAAAACGACTAAGCCTCTCTCGGTCCAGCTCCAAAGTCAGTGGGCAGACCAGGCGATCTGGTCGCC
This sequence comes from Drosophila melanogaster, assembly GCF_000001215.4. Taxonomy (NCBI): domain Eukaryota; kingdom Metazoa; phylum Arthropoda; class Insecta; order Diptera; family Drosophilidae; genus Drosophila; species Drosophila melanogaster. Next base: position 21,980,488 of record NT_033779.5, read on the forward strand.
TCAGCCCAGCTTCTGTCTTTCCCGATGTTGTTCTCAGTCCGGTTCTCCCTACCCCCTTATATCGCATGCTCATCGACCATATTGAACTCTAATCGTTCGACTATCATGCGATTATGGAGTGAAGGATCTTTCCAAAGGAAACAATCTGGGCCATGACAGCTTTGATGTTCGGGAGGCTTTTCATTAATTGCATTCAACTAATTAAGCAGATGATGTACGACGAAACGTCCATAGCTTATGATGATTTTGTATAATAAAAATAATACAATAATACTTTAATACTTATTTTTACGAATTTAATTTCAGAATGAAGCCGTCTATTTCGTGCGACAAAGTTATTTTACCTTCATCTTCTCGAAAATAGATTAATTTCTCGATCTGAGGGGCGGGTATCTGATAGTCGTAGCCCTCGACTAAATAGGTAAAAATGTTAAGTATGCACATTTTAGTGACGTGAATGTAGCGCTTTTTAGTCCTCAAAGCACTTAGAATTGTAAGAAAGAAATTCGACAACAGCGTTCACTATGGTTATACCCGTTCCTCGTAGAGTAAAAAGGGCATACTAGATTCGTGGAAAAGTATGTAACAGGCAAAAGGAAGCGTTTCCGACCATATAAGGTATATATATTCTTGATCAGGATCCACAGCCAATTCGGTCTGGCCATGTCCTTCTGTCCCAATGAACGTCGAGATCTCAGGAACTATAAAAGCTAGAAGGTTGAGATTCAGCACACAGATTCTAGAGGTAAACACGCAGCGCATATTGTGGTGATATCTTTTCACAGTTTTATTAGTCTTGTAAATTTATATTGATTTTGAAAAGCTTTTAAATAATTTTTCATAGTTTTATTAGTCTTTTGCCATTTTTTTTTTCCACTCTAACGCAATAGGCAATTTATAAATTTTGTCTAATTTTATTCTGATAGTCGGGGAACTCGATTATAGCATTTTCTCTTATTTTTGATAACTTTTCAAATGTATAAACATATTTTACAACACATTTTGGTAAAGGTAAATAATTAGGCTTGTAAAAATAAGTTTTTTCAAAATGATTGCCAATTTTATTTTTGATTCATATCATCATTCATAGATTAATACAATCGACATTGAGTGTCTTTTTGAAAAACGTTATAATGTCTGTGGCCTCACTAATGCGCATTTTTGTTGGCTTTCCAGCTCCATGACCTGCCTTCGTATAAACCCTTAATAATATTGGATTCAGTTGATATTCCGAGTAGCGCACTGCTTCCTGTAAAATCCCAAATAAGAAGACTTTACTCGTTGAGTTTTTGTAAGAAACTGATTTTATTTGGAAATATCTTCGGTTTAAATAGGTGACATGAGAATCGCATCTTAAAGTAAATGGCCTACGCAGAGGCCTAAGTAAATAGTCCCCGCCTTATCGAGGTCCCACGCTCGGGCACATCTGCCTATCTTGAGCGGCGAGGACCTTATCTGTGGTCTCCCACTAAGGGACTATTTTAGGAGGCGGGGAACGATCTCAAGTGACTGACTCATGTAGTGTGCACTTAAATTACATGTTTTTGAGCAATGCACCCATGTCGCCTTAGATAACAAAATCCTAAATATAATTTATCGCTCTCGATTCATTTACATAAGATATGAACGGAGCCCAAAATTGTAAGTCTTTAAATATATTCGTGTTCATGTGTGAACATTCTGCCAAAGGGCCAGCAAGCTGAGATGTACATTAGTATATTAGTTGCATTTATAACAGTAGTGGACTGTATTTATTTGATATATGTTCATTTATTTTGCAACTAAGATTTCAATGGGCCTAGTTTTTCTGGCTTTTAATTTTATTGGATTACAATTATGGTTTATATTATTTTTAATTCAACAATTTGTACTCAATTAACTTATTTTAAACATTTTGCCTTTTCTATGTAGAAGTACATTTTCTATTAAACAACGATATAGTGGACTGTATATTTTTATTTGTTATATTATTTTATTGTTTATTTACTATTGATATTTATAGTACTGGCAACGGACCTGCAAAGGTTATTGCTTGCATTCTTTGTTGCACAGCACATTTCCGTATGAAATATATTATTAATACTATCATTAGTATTAAAGCAATAATTAATCCAGCATGTCCGGAAATATGATGGAAATGTAAATCTTTCAATTTTTGATGGTTCTCTTTCATAAATTTAATTTCATTATTCAATCGTTCAAATTCCTCAGTATGATTTAATATTGATAGTTTCAGCGGATCCCAAATAATCTTCGGCGCTTCACTAACTTCTCCTATATAAGGTGTTGATAATAATTCTTCACTTTCGGACTGAATGTTATGGTGGGCAACTAGAATTTTATCGTCGGTTCTTGCCGTACAATATGGCGCAATGCTTAAAACTCCTTGCTGAGGCAAATCAAACAATTCAATTTGAGAGCCAGTACATTGCAGACGGACTTTTGAATTCGCAGGAACCTTAAACAACCAACTACTTTTCTTTTCTAACTCTACCCAGTAACTTTTAGAGTCGACTACTGTTTTATAGATGCAGTTCGCCGCTTTATCTGGCTTTAGAGGCTGAATCTCACATGCATTATCATTCGCTGAATTCCAGGGCCAACTTCCTTTGCATATTCTCTTATTTAGTTGCCATTTCTGACATTGATTTAATGTGGCTTCCGTCATTATGTGATAGGAATCTATCTCAAAATTATAAATTAAATATTCGGACGTTGTATGCACCATTATTATCCGATCTTCATTTCGAATTGGCACCGGAATAAGCCTGAACAATTTGGATGGATGCCTGCTAAACAGAGGCACTTTTGCACTAATGATCAATTTATCGTCGATGAATAAACCCCTGGCTGTTAACAGTGTATACACCTCCTTAAGTTCCGTACCTGACCGTTTTCCTGGAATTACTAGGTTCTCCGAAAGACTCTGCTGAATTTTGGCAATTTCTTTTTTAAGCTGATTTGGCCTGAGAATATTTGTATTTAGCCTACCGTGATTAATATCAATCAACAGGCTTATAATGCCTGCTTGAATTTTTTCGCCTTCTTCAATCAATGAGTGTAGCTGTTTCGTAATCATAAAGAATTTTATTGATTCCTTATAAACATAATAATTTTCTTTAAGAACTTCTGTCATGTTCTCAATTCTTATTTGCATACTTCTAAAATTGGAGTTAACATCTTCTGTTGTTCTCTTTAATAGATTAGAAGTTGAATCAACCACAGATGTTTGTTTTTGAATTAGTTTATCAAGGTTGTTCTGGTTATCTAACAAATTCTTCATATTTTCTTCTAATTGCTCTCTATCATCTTCATCCATTATACCAAATAAAATATGATACAAGGAACCCATAAATTCGAAAGGAGCACGCTTGCTTCTAGATCTAGACTGTATCATAAACAATTTATTGTTTTCTTCAAGTTCCGATAACTGACTTTGCATATTATCTAAGACTAGACTACATTGCTCTTCAAAGCTATGAAGTCTTTCGCAAACTTTCCTCATACTTTGTATAAGCGCATTACCCTTTGTTAACATTTTAAAATATGGATCCATTTTATAATAGATAACCAAATTCCAAGAAGTACTCACAATCTCAACATCTCCTAGCGGGTCTAGATATATTGCTGAGGTTTTATTTATTTTGTCTATAGAATATCTTGGTGCTATATCTTTAGGTAATGCGCTAGAAACTTGACAACTTAACACAAACAACAACATTGCCATAATGATTCCGATCTTGGACATTCCCGATGTCGCTCTAGTTCGTCTTTTTGGCTCTTGGTCAGCCTCATTTTTGTCAACAGACTTTATTCCTTCCAAGGGACAAATTTTAGTAATGGGTCTAGTGATATATCCTTCCTGCATCTTTACTTTAGCCACTCGGACCTTATCATCATTCCCCTTATGCACCTTTTCCACCTTTCCTAAAGGCCATCTTGCAGGATGACAATTCTCATCCTTTAATAAAACTATTTGCCCTTCTTCTATATTAGGAATTTCCTTTTTCCATTTATTCCTTTGCTGGAGCGTATGCAAATATTCACTTTTCCACTTAACCCAGAAATCTTTCTTCATTTTTTGGATAAGTCTCCACCTATCCAAATTTCCGATTTTTTCATCTTCCATTGGTTCGACTATTTCTAAAGGTGGTCTTCCAATTAAAAAATGACCTGGTGTTAAAACTTCTTGTTGGTCCTTCTCACTAACTATAGTGTATAATGGCCTTGAATTTAAGCATGCTTCTATTTGACATAAAAGAGTTGACATTTCTTCGTAAGTCAAAATAGTGTCGCCGATTATACGCTTTAAATGGTATTTCATTGACTTAACTCCAGCTTCCCAAATACCTCCGAAGTGAGGTCCTGCCGGGGGAATAAAATGCCAATCAATCCTGTCCTTTTCAAGCTGCGCTGCAATCGTTATATTTTCTTGTATTGCATTAAATAACTCTTGATCTAATTTTCTTGCAGCTCCTACAAAATTTGTTCCGTTGTCTGAATAGATATTGGAACATTTTCCCCGTCTAGCAATAAATCTTCTGAGTGCTGCTAAAAATGCGTCTGAAGTTAGATCGCTTACCATTTCTAAGTGTATGGCTTTGGTGGCCATGCAAACGAATACAGCAACGTATCCTTTAAATGTTTTTTGGCCACGATTTTTTGAACATTTAACATAATAAGGACCTGCGTAATCTATTCCAGTATTAAGAAACGGGAATGTCATCGTCACTCTATATTTTGGCAAGTTACCCATTATTTGCTGAGCTGTATTTTGTTTATACCTTGCACACGTTACACATTCTCTTAAATACTTTTTCAACGAATTTTTCAACCCGAAAATCCAATACTTTCTTTGGATATAGTTTCGCATTAGGTTTATCCCTCCATGCAATGTTTCCTTATGAGCATTTTTTATTAATAAGCTTGTTAGGTGGCATTTTTCTAAAATGATTGGATGTTTAACATTAAATTCTGCATTGGAATTTTGCAATCTTCCTCCAACTCTTAGAACCCCATCCTTGTCCAAAAATGGATTCAATGACAATATTTTATTATTTGTCTTGATTTCCTTTTTGATTTTAAGGCACTTTATCTCTTGCCTAAACTGGTATTCTTGTTGTTTCTTAATAACAACTGTTTCCGCTATTCTTATCTCCTTTACTGAAATAATTGATGAATAGGCTTTATTTCTTGTTTTCATCTGCACGAATCTATTTATGTATGCTATTATACGTATAAGTTTTTCTATACTGGAATACCTTTCTATTAGTTCGTAAATAGGATCATCTATTTTGTCATTTAATACCGTATTTATTAAGACAGGTTCTTCTACAGACTGCTGCCGAGGCCAAAGTTCTTTTGGGTCTGCTAGCCATTTCGGACCTTTCCACCAAAAATCACAGTTGATCAACTGGTTAGAATCCACTCCCCTGGATGCTAAATCTGCTGGATTATCCTCTGACTTAACATGATTCCATTCAGTATTTTTTAATTTCCGAATGTCATCCGTTCTTCTTTTTATAAATTTGATCTTACTTTGACCACTGTTAATCCATGCTAAGGTAATCGTGGAATCACTCCAAGCATAGATCTCCATTATATTGTCAATTGATCCTTTTAGTCTTTGGATTAATTCACTAAGCAGGTGAGCTGCACACAGCTCGAGTTTGGGAATTGTCTTCCTATTTTTTATAGGGTTGACTCTACTTTTGCTAGCTATTATATTAACATGAGGTCCTACTTTAGCATAGACTACTGCAGCATATGCTTTTTCGGAGGCGTCCGCAAATCCGTGAATCTGAATGACTGAAGAACTGTTTGAATTAATCCACCTTGGGATTCGAATATTCTCTAACAATAATAAATTTTCTTTATATTTTTCCCAATAATTTTTATCTTCTATGGATAATTCCTGATCCCATTCACTTTTATTTATCCAAAGTTTTTGAATAAAAAGTTTTCCTGAAACCGTGACTGGTGCCAACCATCCTAACGGATCAAATATTTTTGCTAGCGTTGATAACACAACGCGCTTATTTATATTTTTTGATTCATCATTACAATTTACGCTGAACTTAAATAAATCCTTTTGAGGTTCCCATTTTAGTCCTAAAGTTTTAACACATTCATTTTCGATAATATTGAGAACCTTATTGTCCCCTGTGTCCTCCACAGTGGTTAATATTTTGGAATTGTTGGAAATCCATTTCCTTAAGTTGAATCCAACTTTCTGCAATTCATGGGGAATTAATGTTATTAATTTATTAGCTTCTTCTACCGAATCAGCTCCAGTCATTAGGTCATCCATATAGAAATCATTCCTAATTATTGCACTAATAACTTGGTTTTTACATTTATCTGCAATATCTACCAGAACCCTGGTAGCCAAATATGGTGCAGATGCAGTTCCGTAAGTGACTGTGGTTAATTTATATGTTTTAATTTTTTCTTTTGGAGAATTTCTCCATAAAATATATTGATATTTTTGATCATTATTATCTATTTTAATTTGTCGGTACATCTTTTCAATGTCTGCCGAAACAACAAATTCCCATTTTCTCCATTTAATAATAATGTCAAAAATATCTTTTTGAACTCGTGGCCCAACCCACATTATGTCGTTCAAACTTTTGTTATTCGTAGTTTTTGCTGAAGCATCAAAAACTACTCTCAATTTAGTCGTAAGGCTTGAATCTCTAATCACTGCCTGGTGCGGTAAAAAATATTTGCCTTCATCACTCACTTCAATCATGTGTCCTAAATCCATGTATTCATTCATGAATTTAGTGTAGTCAACCTTAAGTTTTTCATTTCTTTTTAGTTTTTTCTCCAGATTCATGTAACGAGCTATCGCTTGTTTCTTTGAATCTCCTAAGGTGACATCCTCCTTGAATGGAATTGACACAATGTATCGCCCATCTGAATCTTTTTTTGTCGTTTTGATAAATTTATTTTCACAGATTTCAGACTCGATATCATCTTTTTCTTCTTCTTCCACTTCCCAGTAGCGATCTAACTCTTTTATTTCTATTGTTGTGGCTACAATGGTTTCTTTTCCTTTGGATTTTTTACATCCAGAAACTATCCACCCGAAATCAGTTTTTTGCCCAAGGAGACCGTCTATTTTTATAACTCCATTTTGCAGAATGTGAGTATATACGTCTGCTCCAATGATTAAATCAATGCGACCCGGTTTATTAAAATCGGGGTCGGCTAATTTAAAGTTCTTCCATTTTTTCTGATCAACATTAATCGTGTTGACTGGAAGTGCCTTCATAAGTTTTGGGAGAATAATTGCTTCAATTTCTAAATTTTTCGGAGAATTTCTTATCGAAATAACCGCTTTGTGCTTGGAGATGCACGTTCCTGTGGAAGATACTCCACTTATTTCAGTATGAGACCGAAATTTTTTCAATTTTAGAATCTGTGCAGACTCTTCTGAAATAATTGTGCTTTGAGAGCCACTATCAATCAATGCTCTTAATTGTTCAAAGCCTCCATACCTCGACTTTACTTGAATCAAGGCCGTGGCCAACAAGGCTTGACCTGTTGTTCTACACGTATTCACTTTTTCTGGATTATGACCTGCAAAGTGAAGTAACGTGTGGTGAGGTTTACGACAAGTCGAACAAAGCTGCTCGCTTATACATTTTTTACCAAACGGATGCCTCAGACATCTTAGGCAAATCCCATTTTTTCTTACCCAGTCAGACCGTTCTGCTGGATTCATTATTTTAAATTTATGGCATTGAATTAAATAATGCCCTGGTAGTTTGCAATATGCACAATTGTCACTATAATTTTTATTCTTGTTATTATTAATCATTTTCTTTACAGGTTTTACTTCCTGTGAGAATGATGATATAGAATTGAGCCTTTGCTCTAAAAAGTCCATGACATCAGAAAGTGCCTGTATTTCTTTTGTCTTTTTAACATGGCTTTCATATAAATTGAGTGATTCTTTATTGAATTTCCGAAGAATTATGTGAGCGAAAATTGCATCCACATCTTCTGGTAATTGTGCCTTTAATTTTATAATATAAATTGACTCGTTAATCGTGTCAATAAATGTCTTTATTTGCTTATTGGATTCTAAATTTAAATTTGGCATATCCATAAGCCTATTCATATGATCTGAGAATATGTTTCTTTTATTCTCATATCGCTTGGTCAAAAACTCCCAAGTGGCTTCATAATTTTCTCCAGAGCCGAGCAGTAAATGAGTAACCACATTTCTGGCTTCTCCTTTTAATGCTGACTTTAGATAATTAAATTTGAGAGAAGGACTGAGATCCTCTCTCACATGTATGAGCTCTGTAAAGAGTTCATTAAAAAGATCCCATTCTTTGGAATCACCAAAGAAGGTGGGAATCTGTATTTTAGGCAGGGTTGGTAACTCCTCCGCCTTAACAACCGTCGACATTTCAGCTTTATTTATTGTGCCACTGAGTCGACTATTAATGGCTGTAAGAATATTTTGTTTGTCAAATTCAAGTTCGCTAATTTCTTCTTCGAATAGCGAACTCTCAAAATGACTATTCACCTGTTCAATCAGGTTATCTATTTTATGCCATAAAAATTCAATTTTATTTTTCCTTATTTTAAGGAAATCTGGACTACTGTCTATTAGTTTAGACGTATCTTCTAGATATACTCGAAATTGGCCAACATTATTACGAAATGCCTGCTCTACTTTTAAAGCGTTGTTTTGTGCTATACCCTCTTTTTCAGGGTGACCACGCATTTCAAGGTTTAATGTAGGGGGAGGGTTTGATTTAGGGACAGTGTTTGATTTAGGGAAAGTGTTTTCTACCGACTCGCCCTTAATTTTTTCATTTTTATTTTTAATTTTTTCTAACACCATCATTATTAAATCATACTGCTTCGCGTTAAAATATTCATGATCGACAACGCCGATCTTTAACAAATTGCTATGATTAGCAATGAAACATTTTTGAAGCTCATTTAATTTTAGAATTTCTACATCTGTTAATGTTGGTTTTACTTCCAACTTTCTAATTTCCAAAATAATTTCGGACTGCTTCTTAAGGAATTGAATAGTCTTTTCTGACATCATTTTGAAAATTTTTTGTAATTTCTTAATATATATAGTACGTGTATATGTATTTTATATGTATTTATATATATATGTGTGTTTGGATAAACAGAAAATTCTTGTTTTGACTTAGCTGATGTCGTTGTTGTTGCTGCTGCTGTTGCTGCTGTTGTTGCTGCTGTTGCTACTGCTGTTGCTGCTTCTGCTGCTGCTGTTGTTGCTGCTTCTGCTGCTGGTAGAGGCTCCTTTGAATTTGACTTCCTTCTCTTCTTTAAGGCTCCGTCGATGTTTAAAGATGATTTTTTTTTTTTTTTTTTTTGGCACGTTTTATTATTTTTGTAGTCCAGTCAGATTTTTTGTTTTTTAGCCATTTATTTCGGCATTTATGCTCTTTTGGCATATACACTGCACTCTATTTATGAGCTGATTTAATGCTATTAGAGCATTTATAAGGCACTGTTTTCAGGCACTTTTTATTTAATTTATGCTCTTATGGCATATACACTGCACTCTATTTATGAGCTGATTTAATGCTATTAGAGCATTTATAAGGCACTTTTGTTATGCACTTTTTAATTTCACAATTGCTGATGTATGGCCTCAAGCACGCCTTACCACAATTTATAATGGTACACAAAGCAACCTTTAGCTATAGACTATAAGGTGCTTGTTTTAAAACATAAAAGATTCTTTTGTATCTTTTGCTTTTTATATTTATACTCTGTTCCTTACCTTTGGTAGGGGGAAACAAGAGTTACTTATTTTTGCTACCTTTAGCTGTAAGATGCTTAAAGGAGCTGGCCTTTCTCTGAGTTCCTTACCTTTGGTAGGGGGAAACTGCAGAGTCGATTAAAGGCTCGATTGACCAAATGTAAAATCCCAAATAAGAAGACTTTACTCGTTGAGTTTTTGTAAGAAACTGATTTTATTTGGAAATATCTTCGGTTTAAATAGGTGACATGAGAATCGCATCTTAAAGTAAATGGCCTACGCAGAGGCCTAAGTAAATAGTCCCCGCCTTATCGAGGTCCCACGCTCGGGCACATCTGCCTATCTTGAGCGGCGAGGACCTTATCTGTGGTCTCCCACTAAGGGACTATTTTAGGAGGCGGGGAACGATCTCAAGTGACTGACTCATGTAGTGTGCACTTAAATTACATGTTTTTGAGCAATGCACCCATGTCGCCTTAGATAACAAAATCCTAAATATAATTTATCGCTCTCGATTCATTTACATAAGATATGAACGGAGCCCAAAATTGTAAGTCTTTAAATATATTCGTGTTCATGTGTGAACAGCTTCCTGAAGGGCAGCAACAAATTTATAGGAGTGCAAAGGACTTACACGGTCGTCGTGATCGGCTGTCAGAATTAATGTCGATGGGTACTCCTGATTTGGATTCAGAGGAATATGAACGTTGTGAAGAGGCGAGAATTTAATAAGATTCGCGAAGTGTACCTTTTCATCGGGATTGCCATAATCGGAACACCAGGCATGACCGATAGTAAACTTGTGGAATCGCAACATATCCATTACACCAACTTGGGCCACGGCCGCTCCGAAAAGATCAGGACGCTGATTGATGCAAGCACCCACCAAAAGTCCACCATTCGAGGCGCCCTGTATAGCCAATCGATCCTTGGTTGTATAGTTATTCTTGGTCAAAAACTCAGCGGCGGCTTGAAAATCATTAAAAACGTTTTGTTTGCTCAACATTCTACCCCCATTGTGCCATTCCATGCCATATTCTCCGCCTCCTCTCAAATTTGGAAAAGCCAAAACTCCATCAAACGTATCCATGAACATCAGACTCAGTATGCCGAAGGATGGCATTAGGCTGTAGTTAAATCCACCATATCCGTATAGTAAACAAGGGCGGGGTTCCGCAATATCTCTCTTTCGTTGTACAATAAACATAGGTATATCGGTGTCATCAGTGCTTTTATAAAACACTTGTTCCACGCTGTAGTTATCCCGGCTAAAGCCCTCCAAATTTAGACTAATTTCGCGCAGAACTGTCGGCTTTTCGGATGGTTTGGCAAAGTCATAGTAAAATATTATACCTGGTGATAAGAACGATGAGAAACCATAAAATATTTCCGAATTACTCTTCTTTCCTGAAATCCCATTTATTGAGCCAATATCCAGGCCAAATTGACGGATGAGCTTTCCTGTGCTAAGATCGCGGGCTTGAAGAATATGCTTTACATCACAGTTATAGCAAACGACTAATTTATTCCCATCAACGCACTTGGCCCACTCCAAAACATCTTTCTTATGCTCGGGTATTGGGGTGGTCCAGTGTTCCTCTGCTGGATTATTAACATCAATCACAATCACCCGGTAATTAGGGGCATCCTTGTTTGTGTGGAAGTACAAATTAGACCCCTCGTTGGTAATGTAATCGAAGTCAGCCTCAAATTTATCTACAATTGGCTTAAGTTCCAGTTGGAATGCGTTTTTCTCTTCCGATCCTAATTCAGCATAGTACAGCATATTGTCACGAACCGTGTGACTTATCGATAAGATAAGGTATTTTCCGCAGTCGGAAATATCGGTTTTGAATCGCCAAGACGGGTGTTCGGGGAACTCTGCGATCAATATATCTTGATGGGGGCTCTCTCCTAGTAGATGGTAATACAGTTTCTGATTCTCAGCCAGCTTTGTTTCTGATCCGTCAAATATCCCGTCTTGATCGGTATATCGACCATAGAAGAATCCCTTGCTGTCTTTCGTCCAGGAGACATTAGAGAACTTCACTTTTTCCAGAATTTCAGGTAAGTCGATACCTTCCTTGGTATTTCGTATTCGGATTTTATTCCAATCGGAACCACTTTCGCTCAGTCCATAGGCCATGAACGCCCCATCTTCCGAGAACTTGATATGGCTAATTGCAGTGGTTCCATCGGAAGATATGCTATTGGTGTCAAGGAAAATAGACTCTGGGCTCTCTAAAGTCTTTTGCTGCATCAAAACACTCTGATTTTGCAGGCCAGTATTCTTAAAAAAATAATAGTAGTTACCGTGACGCATGGGACACCCATACTTCGGGAAATTCCACAGCTTTGTCAGTTTGGAATTGATATTCTCCCGTTCCGCACTTCTTTCAAGGAAGGATTGGCTAATGTTGTTCTGCGCATTCACAAATTGTTGAGTGTCTACAGAGTCTGGATCTTCAAGCCACCGATAAACGTCTTTTATTTTATACCCGTGTATCATTTCTTCGAATCTTCCATCCTTTCGTGCCTCTGGATACACAATTCTAAGACTTGCTTCCTCGACTGACCGACTTAAGTCCGTTGGACTCTGGACCAAAGCGTCCGAGCGAGACATAAATATGCGATTAAAAATAAGTGGGAAAAGATGGAAAATAAATTTCAGTATCTGTGTTTCCTAAATAAACGGCAAATTTTAAATGTATAATGACATAACTTAGTAAGCCAACTCCTAACAGTTTTAATGTTTACCTCTTTCTAGAGCAGTGCGTCAGTTTGCACAAATGAATGATTAGGCCCTTTCGGATGCAAACGGTTAGGATAATGGTTATCCATTAGACTGGAGGTCTAAATTAAAGTATTTAAATTCCTATACGATGTGTCGCGCATACCATCTATACCGTCTATTCCGCCGTAAGGCCCCCTTCCACGACACATGACATCTCTGGGGCGCCTTTCTGATTGGTGCACTTGCTCTTATTGGTGTAATTTTTGTAAGCCTAAGCATGCTGAGCATGTCAACAAGGGGCGATACACAGCCCGGGAAAAAGAAAGACAGAAGGGCGACGGAGGCCAGAAAGGCAACAAGTCAAGAGCGCTGACAGCCAACATGAGCGCACCAGCAGCAGAGATCGTTGGTTACAACAGTTGCACTGTGAAAAATATGTGGGGCCGCGTACCTAATTATATAAAATATTGTAGGTGCTTGCAACGTTAAGCTTACTTTTTTTTTTCTTTGTCATCTAAAGTCACCCTCGGCTAATCAAATTGGCACCAATAAGCTTTCTGTTACATTAACGTCTGACATTAAATATTTTGAAATTGATTAATAATAATGTTTATGATAAAACAGGTTAACAGGAGAGCTGGTAAGATCGCTACCATTGACTAAATTTGTTTCTTCTGGACTTTATTTTATAAAACAGTGTAGTTCCTCCATAGCATATGCTGGTAGCCAACGATCATACTACGTTGTTGCATCGATTGGAAGCTGGGCTTTGTGATCGTCATTGCAGATTTGTGGCTTGATCAAGATCGAGAATTTTAACATTGGCTCGTCTTCATCTCTGAAGTGATCAGACACACGCAAAGCATACACACTACACCAGAGCAGACCTGAATTGGGTTCTGTATCTGCATCTCGAACGGAGGGTATAGAGATGAAAACGCTTGTGTTTTTGTCGCAAATCGCCGAGATTGCGATCTCATTAAAGCGAATTATTTGTGTTGCTGTCCCGTTCTTTCGCGCTGCTACTATCACTGCCTTCTCCGATTCCCTGAAGAATTAAGATCGACGATCCTGCATAAGTTTGATTCTGTTCTGTGACTCTGCAGTGGTAGTTAATTTTAGTCTGCCGTTTGCAAAAGCTTATGCACTAGCATAAATAAATATGCTTTTATTTTAATCAACGTGGACGTTAGTCCAAATAGTGACGAAGGACAACGAGGAAATGAGTGGGCATGGCAAAAAGGTTGTTGGCAAATCGATAGAAATTTACAATACCACTAAAACTATGATAAAATATCGAAAAGTTTTTCAAAAACGTGGGCGTGGCAGTTATGTGCTGTTTTTGGCAACATGGATCAACAAACTTTGTCTTTGTCAGCTCTCTAGGTTTTATAGTTCCTTAAATCCTGATCATGAATATATGTTACAATGAATCTAGTATACACTTTTACTCTACGAGTAACGGGTATAAAATGTTTGCTTGTCTCTTGGGTTTGTATGCAAGAAAACAGTACTCTAAAATCGAAATAAAATACCTGTGTTCAGTTACGAATAACAGCTTATCGTGGCTAAGAAGTTTGTTTTATGGTCTATTTGTAAAGTCAAGTGCAACATTTTTCGTCACCTGACAGCCTTCTTGGATAACCCGATGATCAGAAAAAGGCTTTAACAGAAAAGAAGGCGAAATGTCTCTAATGTCCAAAGCAGTAATTGATTTTAAATCAATTGTTATCAAAATTGCTTCCTCTGCTGCTGTTATGTGAGGTGAATACATAACAGCAACAGATCTTTTCCCATTTTTTTTTTTTTTTTGTTTTAACTGAACGTATTATAGTTACGCAAAAACGAGGTAGAATAACGGGTGTACAAGAATCGAGAAGTTCGACTAAATCATTCTAGTTTGTTGAATATAGAAGGTATCCATTTTCCACAGAAATAATTCATATGGTATAAAACTATACTGCGCCTTTTTATTTCGATTTATAAATGTGCCTAGTGACTTGCTTTAGCATATAAACTGACCTCCATTTATATTCCTCTATTTCCGTTTAAGTAAAATCACCGTGGACACGTGCCCAGCCATATATTTATCACTTCCACATCTCAGGTTGGGCTATTTAGAGAAAGCCACAGAGCTCATCAATCTGGGCCCGCCAACCCATTCCATACAATATGTACCTCTTAGTCGGCCACAACTGATAAGAATGTTTTGGCATCGTGCGGATGTCCCACGAGTCTAATCAGGTTGTAATATGAAGGACAGCAGCCAGACATAAAACTGGCTGAGTTTCGCCCCTGACTTATTTCAGGTGACTCGTTTTTACGACTTTTCTGACTGCAGGTCACCCCTTTCCGGGTCCGAAACTTCAGATCCATTCGGGGTTCGTTCTCCTGCTGGACATTTGGCAAATGAACGGCCAGTGATTTCGTTCTCGGCAAATGAATGAATTAGTTCCTTGGAGACGACTCAAGGTCTTCGGACACACAACGCTCAGCTGATTGATGAGCTGTGGACCACTGCTAAAAATTGCCTTCATTGGTAGAAATTGAATTTTCTCAAAATTACCCCTTTAAATGTTTATTTAAATTTGGAAATGAAGTTTGGTATTGATGCGAGCGAAGAAAGATTTAATCATATTCTTTAATCAGCTCGATAAATGGGTGAAAATCAAATGGGCAAGGTATTATTAGAAGGGTATCTGTATATAATAAACAGGGTATATATAGCAAATGGAATAGTAGAGGTTTGTTATAGCATTCGTTGACTTGACCTCTTAATGAGGTAAAGATATCTGGCGCTACGAGACTTCAATTCCTATTGACCAAAACGGACCTTGATCACAATTGCGTGGGGATCGGATCGGATCGTCAGGCCTAACTCTATTTTTGTTCTATTAATTACACTGATTTATGTGGTCATTGTCCATTGTATTGTGTTGCCTGCACCCAGATCTTTGTCCTCCTAGCCACTGTTCTTGTGATGGCTAACTCTTTTAATGGCACTCAACGGCATCGGGGGAAAAGTTATTTTCATTGTTATGTATAGTTTCGGCAAAAGAAAGTTGATTACGATTCTCGATTTCGCGACCCGCAGATGCCAATAGATACATATGGGAGAAGGCAGAAACCTATTGTTAACCAATTTGAGAACGCACTTATTAACGATTTCCGTTGAAACACATTCGCATGACTCGCTGGGTATAAATTCCTTTACTTTCATAATCTTAATTTACAGTTCCCCCAAAAGTCTAAACTGGAAGAAAATGATGCCAGATATACTGGGTTGTCTGTCTGCCTCTGTCAAAATAAATTTTCCCCAGAGTTGGGGAATAAATCAGTTTGTGAACACAAATAATACCGAAATAATTTTTCCTGGCACGTTTCGAATATGGAAAGCCTCAGCTGAACTGCCTTCGTCATCGCCTCTGACAACAGGCTAAAAAATATGTATCTGAACTGATTTGTGGCTAGAGAGTTGAGGGTGGGGTAATGCCAATTTATACGTCCAGGTGCAACAACTTATCGAATAATAAAATATAGTTTTTGCGATGCTCACTTTGTTGACCAAATCGAATGTTCCTTAATGATTACCGACAACAATTGTATATACATACAAGGTATATATACAAGTTTCGTTCCCGCAAATTCTGTACTAGAACGCGATGTTCCAGCCGTTCTGGTTTAATATGGAGTATATTAATCCACAAGGTACAACTTGGACCAAAAATTAAACTTTCTTGGAAAGGTTAGGTCTATAAAAATATTTAAAATTCCATTTTCTCTTATGTTGCCGTTCAAAGTAGCAAGTAAGTATTTAAGAGGTTAGTATTAAAGGACTATCAGATACACAATATAGTTTGTAAGACATTAAGGACACTATAAAGTATACATACATATAAGGGACTGCGAGACGATGTCTATATAAAATAAATAGGCGATGAAAAATTTTGTAATCTGGGGTCAATCTCAAAGTTGTATACAACCTGTTCTCGCCTTATTGATCTCGAATTCTAGGTAAGTCTAGGTGAACAATTAGGCTTTTGAATTAGTAATTGCAATAAGCAAAAACTGCATATAAGCAAATTAAATTCTTTATAGCTTCATAACCAGGGTTAAATTCTTAAATTATGATACATTTATTCATACCTGGTAATCTACACAAATGAGGCAATAGCCAAAGCCTTTCGTTTTCTTTTGTAAAGACAAACAATTACCAAAAATTGTAACAATGGCAGCAGAGCGACCAAAAGTTACAGCACTGCAATTTATCAATGTCAGCTAAAGTCTGAAAAAAAAACACTTTGCCCATTGGCGGAGAATTTCGATACCATTGTCTCTTTTTGTTGGAGGGCCAGCCCTAATGCCAACTTTTTGAGCTGTTCCCTCTGGGCATAAGTCGCCTCATTGGTGGTTCACCAGACCAGATTGGTCTTTTTTTTCGGCATTCTCTGAGAATGTGTAGGGCACGGAAGAAATCACATCCTTTGCTGGCAAAATCACTTCATTAAAAATAATAAACAAATCCTTTCGCGAACGAAGGCCAGTGCAGGCAGAGAATTGTTTGGTGTGGCCACCCGCACACGAGGCGATGCTGATTTGATCGCATGCTGTCAAGCTTGTCCGGAGATGGTTTCACCACAGCTCCCACTCATCAGGCCGTTCCAATGCAACTGGGAGGCATATTATGGCGGGAGTGCGGAGAATATATCCACCCACTTAAGCGTGTTTGCATGTATCTAGGCTGAAATCATTCCTAGCGTTCACAGTCTCGACCATATTGCTTAGCTAGAGTACCATAAGCATTGTAATAAATCGGGTTAAAATAAGACTGTCGAACAGTGCTGCCTGCAGTCTGCTAAATCATTGGAGAACGCTATAGACGAGTTCCCCGACTATCAGATACCTGTTACTCAGCTAGTGAAAAAGCAAACAAGAAATTTATAAATTTTCTGGACCATTGTGTCGTTTATGTCTCTAGACTCTGATTGTCTAATCTCAACATTCTAGCTTTTCTAATATCTGAGTTCTCGACGTTCATACGGACGGACAAGGCCAGATCGATTGCGCTGTTGACCCTGACCAAGAATATAAATATATACAATATATGGTCGGGAACGCATCCTTATACCTGTTACATTCCTTTATGGAATCTAGTATACACTTTTGGGTATGGCAGGTATCGTCACATGGTAGACCAACGACCACAGTGATAGGACGCCAAATATATTTACAGTGCCCTTCAGGAATACCGACTGCTGGGAACCACTAAGCAGCCCCCATGGATCGCCGATAGATTGGGTGGATTGGCGGCGGGAATGTATATTCTATGAATTCTGTTCGATCTCATATGCGCCCAATGATCGCCCGAGTGGAACTCGGAGTATAGCAGCTGCTCCCGCGCTACATGCACGTTTCTCGGCATTTTATAATTGGGGATACTGTCAAAGATATCGCAGCTGGCTGCAGAAACTCCTCTACTGGATACACTGGCCGATCGCCTGGTTGATAATTTGTTTGTTTTGATACCCGTCAAAAAGGGCGGGGTTGAGGCAGAATCGCTTCGCACTTAAGAGGAAATATGCGAGTGGTGAATGTGTATATTTGGAAGCCGCCATAGCAGAGCTTAAAGCAGCTTGATCGAGAAAGTTTTCAATACTATTTTTAATCTTTGACTTTTGCAACTTTTATTTTTGTTGTTCACCACCAGTTTGGAATATATGAAAGTTTGAAAATTTATATACAGAAATAATACAAAAATGCATAATTTTTAACATATTTTACAATCGAAAATTGCATCATGTTATGAGTAAAATATTGGAAATAATCCCATATACCCATAAAGGTATAGTTTTTTCTATACCCGTCGTATACTCGTCAAGTAGGAGGGTAAACTAGATTCGTTGAAAGGTAAGCAACAGATAGAAGCGTTTCCGACCATAAAGTTCATATATTCTTGATAAGGAGTCAAATGTGGAGTCAAACTCACTCCATATAAGGGTCGATATCTCCCACTCTAACTCCCACAAATCGCACAAAACTGGCACGCCCACATTTTTGATCCATTTCTTGTAAATTCGTGGAAATTATTCTAAATTTCTATCGATTTGTCAAAAACTTTCTGCCACGCCCACTCTATCGCCCTGAAGCCGCCGAGTTAGTCACACCCACACTATTGAACAGTTGTTAAATTTTTTCTCATTTTATTCAATATCTATCGATATCCCAGAAAAATTATGAAATTTCGCGTTCGCACTCACACTAGTTGTCTCTCTCTTGTTTATTTTCAACAAGTCTGCGAAGTCCCGAAAACGAACCAAAATAGTTTCATAAACTTTGAACATTTTTCAAAAGCTTGGTCGTGGCAATATGGGGAGCGTCGTAGGCGTAAGAGTGGGCGTGGCAAAATGAAAAAACAAACTTGCGCTGCCTTTATGGCCCTGTAAACTGTGTTCTTAGGGTCAACCTTCTAGCCTGTACAGTTCCTGAGATCACGACGTTCATACGGACGGACAGACTGACGGACATGGCCAAATCGAATTGGCTGTGGATCCTGATCAAGAATATATAAGCTTTATATAGTCGGAATCGCTTCCTCTGCCTGTTACACACTTTACAACGAATCCTATACCCTTATATCCAAATAACCTAACGGGTATAAAAATGCACTAACGGTATATTTTGTTTTATGTAGAAAGATAATTTGCAACTATTCCAAAATGGCAACAGTTTTATAAAAGTACTTTAAAACTCACATTTACTTGTTTAATTTATTTTAAAAACCCTTGATCGATTAGCTTTTGTTTACAAAGTTGTTAAATTTAAAAAACCCACATAATGAAAGTGGAATCCGCTCCAAAGGCCGGAACACTAATTGCTTGGGACACATTTCTTATGCTTGCCGCTGACACTGACGCCATCTGCTGCTCCTTGGTCCTGGAACTCTGTCGCCGCTAGCTGTTATCAGCGGAATTTTAAAGCGCATCATGACAAAAAGGAAAAAATAAGACGCTGGGACAGAAAAGGAATGTGAGCCAACTTAGAACATGGGCAATTCAAACCTCTCCTCCATCTCTGACTGCCCGCTAATTCACTGGCATTTTCTTTATGTTAGCCAAATGCGTTGTGTCTCCCCCAACTCTTCCAGTGTTGGCTGTTGTCGTCTTTTGGCCATCCTCTTCTTAGCTACAGCTCCTCACTTCAATTGCCGCCTCCACGGCCGCCAAGAAATGAAATTCTTGATATCTTTTGTTTGTCCGCACGCTGCGGCTGTCCTAACGCATCTTTGTCCTTTCGCTTCCCTAATTAAAAAGGGGCAAGCTTCCTTTAAGATTCCTTTTTGCCAACGCTTATATACTCTAGGAAATAATACAAGTGCTTAAAAGTAATGTGGATTACCTTCGCAAATATTGAATTAATAGGAATTCACGTACATATTAATCGTACAATAATTTAATCGTAAATTATAAATTATCCTATTTGGAAGTCGATTTATAACTAACTGGTAGCCCATAAAAGTTAATAATATTTATGGACTTTCATAACTTTCATTATTTCGTCAAGTTTTTGCCAAAATAGGACTACCCACTTCTTAGGATATTCAGTAGAAAAGCAAAGAAAAACGAAATTAAACCGAAACGAGTCGAACGACCACACTAATTAGCCTCAAAGCCACATTTGGTATGCTTTTGATTAGTAAAAGTTATATCCTCGCTTCCCTAAAAAAGCTTTTTGGTTATAGAGGGGAATGTGGCGGAGGACTGCAATTCTTGATGTAGTTACAACGTTGGCAACTTCTTCGTTCAATGGCCGCTGTCAGCGATTAAACAATTCGGTAAACATGTCTCATGCAACCGAATCAATTTTCGCATCAATTCGTGGGTATTGTGTGAAATGAAATGTCATGTCCAGGTTCAAAGCTCAGACCAAGTACACTTCCATTTCCCCCTT
The DNA here is from genome assembly GCF_000001215.4 of Drosophila melanogaster. Lineage (NCBI taxonomy): Eukaryota > Metazoa > Arthropoda > Insecta > Diptera > Drosophilidae > Drosophila > Drosophila melanogaster. The sequence continues at coordinate 22,000,938 of NT_033779.5, forward strand.
GCTGCATTGTTTTCCCTTTTTGAAATCCAGGTTTAGAGAATTCCTTAAGCGGGTGAAAAATGTGAAAACAATCAGTGAAGATTTTTCTCCTTTCGCTTCCCATGAAAGTCATCAAAAGGCCAAATTTCCACTGAAGAAAATTTTGAAAACCTTTTTTTTATGGTTTTGTACTTGAAAACTATAGTGGCAATTGGACTTACCTTTCTGACCATATCATGAAAACACCTTTTACTATGATAACCTCTCTGTATAAACATCTACTACCTAGCATAATTTTATATACCTATACAAAATAAATTACTTCGTTATGTTATCATATCATATTATATAAAATTTATAGTAGTAGAGTAAATTGTATACTATCTATCTATTGAATTTCTTTACGTCTGAAGGCTCACAGAAACTTTAGGAGCTACTTTGCGGTAAAAGAAGTTTTACCGCTGTTATTGTGCACTTTGTTAAAACATTTATGGTGAATTATGGCTTTATTGTAACACGTCTTACGAAAACAAATTTAATAAGAAAGTCAAGCACTTAATATGATGAATAGCAATGTCACATCTTCCCATGATCAAATCGAAAATTCGTTGGATTTTTTCAGAGTTATAAAATACAGTTAAACTGTTTTCTTATTAAGTAGCTTAGCATAATATTATAGATACAATTTTTAGAAATCAATAAATTGAAAAAATTTAAAAACATGTCTTCTGTAACTTTTAATAGTTGATAAACAAAACTGTGTCCACTCTATTCTTGGAAAATGACAACAATGAGCGTCAATATCAAACAAATCAAAAAATCCAAATTTTGTGACACGGTGACACTGTGACACTTAGAGTCCTTCTACCGGATTGGGATTTAATCGATTGCAGTATATCTAAGTGATCATACCTTTGGAACAAATTCATTTTTCGTTTTGAAACTTAAGCACAGCGTTTCTTCTTTAAGTTCAATGATTTAGATAGATAAGCTCGACCTTTTAGGAACAACTTTGGCTTTTGTAGCAAATTTTCCATATGATGGTTTTTTTTTTGCCACTCCAACTCTTGATGCTACCTACGGATGACGATGACAGCTTGGATTTCTCAAGCGCTGCTCGATTTGTTGTCTGCGTAATTAATAACAGTGCATAGCAAACAAGCTGGTCAAGAATAGAGGAAATGTCAACGGGGACTTGTCCTTGTTTGCTCACATCGAAAATTGCTCAGACATTCGATGACAGTTTTAGTTAAAAGAAAAAAAATTTTGGCAAAATCCTGCAGCCAAACGGATGGGAAAGTCGCTGGACAAAGGGGCTTGGGACTTCAAGTACATTTTAATCAATGAGAAACCCCAAGGACTAATAACTTTTGACCGGTATCGGTTTGCTGTGTCTGCGTCTTTCCGAAATTAGCAATGGAGTGAAGTCAGAAGAAAAGAAGAAAATGCTGTGACAATCTCAGAAAGACAAGCCAAGGGTCCTGCTAACGTTTGCTATCCCCTTGTAAAAGCGGTGGACGTGTGAATCGTGAACCGCCAAACAAATCGAAATCAATTAGCCGATTGCACTTGAAGACGCCCAACGACCAGCAGCGTTGTAGATTTAACCACCCCCAAAAAGCGAAATTCCAACCAAGGGGCTCAAACCAAACCAAAGTTCATGCCAATTAATTCAGGGCTATAATGAGTAATTGGGTTGTCGCAGAGTTTGAACCAAGCCGCTGTTTAAAACAACTTTAAAGAAAGACAATGCTTATATGCCTAAAAATAAGAACATTTAATGCGCAAAAACCTCGGAAAATAAAAAGGTGGAAAGTTGCGACATGTAGATTCTTTAGACGCAGCGCAAGAACGTTGCTACACAGAGTGTCCTAAACTGCCAAGCACACAATTTTCAAAAACGTTTTATTTATATACCCTTTACTTTTAGAGTAAAAGGGTATACTAGATTAGTTGAAAAGTATAAGACAGGTAGAAGGAAGGGTTTCCGACCATATGTATAAAGTATATACATAGATTCTTGGTCAGGATCCACAGTCAAGTCGATTTGGCTATGTCCGTCTGCCCGTATGAACGTCGAGAGCGCCGGAAATAAAAAAGCTGGAAGGTTGAGAAAAAATTTTAAAAAATCTTTTTATATTTTGTACATTTTTGTTAGTCTTGTAAATTTCTATCGATTTGCAAAAAAACTTTTTCCCACGCCCACTCTAACGCCCTGAAACCGCCCAATATAACCACACCCACATTTTTAAAAAAATGTTTGGATATTTTTTCATAATTTTATTCCTCTTGTAAATTTCTATCGATTTGAAAAAAATTCTTTTTGCCACGCCCCAAACTGGTCTCGCCCACACTTTTATACAATTTTAAAATTTTTCCAATTTAATTCCCCAATATCTATCGATATCCCATAAAAATGATGAAATTTCGCGTTAGCTGAGTAACCGGTATCTGCTGGTCGACTATAGCATTTGTGTTAAGTGTTGATTAACCTTTCGCTAAGAATACCTTTTACTCGTACGTCAGAGGAGAAGGTTGTCTAATATCAGGATCACAGATCAAGGTTTCACGGTATGTTCTGCTCCCTGGCCGTAGGAACGTATTTCGGGAACTAAACGAAAGAGAGGGAAGTGTTTGATATACTAGAGCATGCAAGTTATCCAACCCAGTTTATAAACAAATTTCAAATTACAATCTCGGCGGCATTTCCTTTGTCTTTGTTCTTGTCATTGCCTTTGCCAGCACTTAGCTACCCGATAAGCTAAATAACCAAACTTAAAGTAAACACAGCTTCCGCTTGGAGACCAAGCCAATCAAACTGCCTCAGCCAGCAAATCTCAATTCCACAATGCAGTGAAATAATTTCAGCATAAAGCTTTTATTCAACTCATAATTGAAAGTTCAAGAAGTTTCTGAAGAAAAGCTTCTGGTCGAAGTTGGTTGGATTATGATTAAGAATCATAAGATTAGTCTGATTTGGGACAAGATCGAGTACGGTTTCCAATTAAAGATTACCAAAAAAAAAAACAGGGTCGTGTAATAGTGTTACTGAAAAGGTTTATCATCAAAAAATATAAAATAATATTAAAATAAAAATAATTTTATTAAATAATTAAACAATATCAATTTGAATTTGCACGTTCAACCCACGACCCCAATTTGTGCAAATTTGTTACTCTATAAATTCTCAGTCAATATATAAGTCTTTTAAGAAGAATTATTTTAATTTTGAATTTATTTTGCAGAATTGGAAATAATATTTTTAAGAGGAATTAAATACTTACGCATACAAGCACAAAAACCAATGTTATCTGACATCAAAAGTAATGGGTATGCTACTATTTTTGTCGTATTTTCACATTGCTTTTATAATTTTGTCCCCACTTCCATTAGCCAGAAAAACATTGAAATTTCTCGTTCGTCCTTCCACTAATTAAGTAACGGGTATGGAAACTACTAGACTGTAGAGTTCTCCTTTTTTTCGTTTTAACAAAAGTTTCCTTGCCCACTATTAATTTTATCAATGGTAATATAATGTTATACAATATAATTAAAATAGTCAAATAAATCATTATATCCTCGTAAGTCTCCTTTACTGCGTTGCAAGCTTCAACTGAAATCAAAATACCATCTGCAAGGCGAGCCAAATCTACAGGTTGCGGCAGCATAGTTTCCATTTTTTTCAGAACTCAATGAAAACTATTGTAGGCATCGGAAAATATTTATTTATTTTTACAATGTGTGTACATGTCTAATGTTTTTATTCATAGTTTTTTGAAAATGAAATCTAAAAGGTGACGTCCCCCATTCTCCCTACATGGCGTAAACCGATTTCTGGCGTTTGCCGTGACTTTTGTTAGCATAGCAGGTGTTATGTTGGCAATTTCATCTTGGATGTTGGCTTTCAAATCTTCTAGGGTTCTTGGACGGTTCACATAAACACGGGATTTCAAAAAACACAATAGAAAAAATCACAATGGAACAGATTGGCCATTCCAAACCTTCTCTAATTGAGATAAGGCGCTCTGGAAAGTGTTCCCTCAAAACCAGTCACGTTCTGAAAGTTCCTGCACTATCGCCATCTTATACGGATGAAAATGAAGATCATCATGAAGAATTCTTCTCACAGAACGATCGGCTAGATCAAAGGTAGATGCGTGTTTGCGGGCAGAACGTCGTGGAGATCGCAATATTGATGCTCTCACTGCATCAATGTTCTCAGGTGATCTAACGGGTCGAGGGACTCCAGTTCTTCGTTTTGTCGCACTTCCAGTTTGCCTTAATGTAACCATGTAACAATTGATTTGCTATCTGGGATGGGAGCCAACGGGGCTAAATTAAAGCGATTTCGAAATGCACGCTGTGTTTTAATAACCGAACATCCGCTTGAAATGTAGGACTCACTATTCCAACGCATGATGGCGACTGAACCGTGTCGGGACAAAACTTTGCAATAGCTCCTCTTGAACGGGACCACTAGCGCTCTGAATGGCGCGCATTTTAAAAAAGGAAGTTATGCTGCCGCACCCTGTATTACCAAACAAACTTCTTTGGTGTCCGTTTGAATGATTTTACCTCAAACTAATGGGTCACCCGTTCGAAGTGACTGAAAAACACCCACGGAAAACAGGATTATTTGAGGTGAGGCTGGCTAACAAAACGACAAATACATCATGAAAGCTGAGCCGAGGATGGGCTGATGGGGATTACCAGCTGATTAGACAAGTCGAAACGGACGGTATTCATATTTTGCTGGGCCATCTTTTGGTCGTTGAACTCGTAACACTCGTATAATAAAGGCGAAAGCAACCTAAATTACTCTCAGCGGTATAATTTAGTTGCTTCCTTTTCTCGTTGTAGCTGGCCCGTCCGTGTGTCCTGTCCCTTTGCGTCAAAGACGGACCTATGCCAACCACACCAACACATTAGATCCAATAAGTGGTACAGTGTTAACCTTTAATATTGAACTTTATAACCACGCCCAAGTCAGAGGTTTTGGTATTCAGTTTAAATCGCTGAAATTCATTATAATTTATGGTAAGCGATTAACCGTTTGCATTAATAGGTATGTACAATTGATGCTAAATTACTGAAAAAAAATCAAAACCAATTAGATCAATAATTAAAAACTTTTTAGTAATTGCTTTAATTTTCTTTAAAAATAAGCAAACATGGTTAACGTTTCGTCTATATATACATTATTTAACGAGCTATGCCCAAAGTGGCTTTTTTGGAACACCGGTAGAACTTGGCAAGACAAACAAGAAAACGAAGAAATATGTAAACATTTTCCAAAAGTGTGATCGTGGAATTTTTGGGCGGTTTGTGGACGTGGCAACAAGTTTTTTGGCAATTCGATTTACAAGACTAATAATGAAGAAAAACAATAGAGAATGTCGACTCCAGTTCTCCGACTATCAGGAACCCCTTACTAAGCTAATGGAAATGCGAAATTTTATAATTGTTTTGGGATATCGATAGATATTGGGGAATAAAATTAAAACAAATTTTAAATTTTTTTAGTTGTAAGGAGGGTCGTGACTGAAGTGGAAGACAGACAACATAACGAAGAACAAATTGATTCATTTTTCAAAGTGTGGGCGTGGCAGTTTTGGGCGTTAGAAACATATAGAAATTTACGAGACTAAATTACGCCGCGTACGAGTCTATAGAATCGGTATGCCTAATCTCAACCTTCTAGCATTTATAGTTCCTGAGATCTTGACGTTCATACAGAAGAACAAAAATATATATATACTTAATATGTTCGGAAACGCTTTCTTCTACCCACATATGTACATATTTTTTAACGAATCTAGTATACCCTTTTACTACTACGAGTAACGGGTATAAAATATATTTAACAATTTTTAACTCGGGCATCTATATAAATTTATGATTATAACGAGAGTTAGAGTTAGTGTATTGCTGAAATGCTTTGGCATATTGATTTAAAATTGGCGAGCGAAATAAAAATAAAAGATATGTTAGATAAGATGGAGATAAAAATATGTAAGCGTGACATTTTTATTTGGTTTGTGGACGTGACAACTTAATGAAATAAACTTGCACATATCAGCTTAATCTTTCTAGGCTTTACAGTTTCCGAGCTCATATCCTTCATACGGACAGAAGCGCATGACCAGATCGACTCGGCTATTGACCCTGTTCGAGAACATATATGTTGATACATTATATGGTCGGGAACGCTATCTTGTTTAAGTCACCATTATTGTGTATAAAAATGACAAGATGCATCACACCTCAGTTTCTAGAAATTGCTATTAATAATCACTAACACTGGTATCAGTTTACCGGAAGATCTCCCCTCACCTGAGAACCCTTAGCGTTTTCAAACAATTTTAAAAGGCAAGCGCAGTATTCATTAAAAATGGCCATAAAACGAGCCCTACGCTAGTTGAATTTTATATACGTGGTTAATTCCTTGTAGTTCCTCCCGAGAGCTTCGAATTAAATTCATGGTTCGTCAAAAGGGACTTGGAAAGTTAGGCTGTACAATGTTGTCGTTAACATAGCTATCGCGTTGAGCTCTCCAAACGTCGACTTGGCTGCACTGTTATAGCATTTCATTTTAATGTGACTACTACCCATGTGAATTGGTGGAGTGGGTGACAACGGGAGTGCTCGACCCTTTGCCCGTTTCTCCTGTTCATATTTCGTAGTTGAAACGTAATTACTTTAGAAAATAATCGTTAAAAGTAATGGTCTGTATCAAATATATTAAAATAAACCGCGACGCCGTCCAGGAAAAGGAACAAGGACGAGACCCAGAACGAGACCCACAACGAGAAACATTACCAGCGTCAGCAGATCAGAGGGACGATGGGGTCACGCTGGTTGAGACCGAGTGCGATTGGCTAGGTGGTGTCTGGCTCTGGGCATTCACACTCGTCATGTCAGGAGTCGTCAAAGTGTCCACGCTCCATTGGCGGCTACCACACAGTGGTTCAGCAGCTTGGTTAAACTTATTATTCGTCAGAATTAATTAATTTCTAGTTTAATGAATTCATAAAATACTATTGAAGTATACATCCAATATATATGCATTATATATATAGATATATATATTTATTATCCAACTATCGATAGTTGGACCCCCTAAATGAAACAAAATCTTGTCAGAGTAAAGGGTATTAACTAGAAGGGGGGTGAACATTTTTTTCTTTTGTATTTTTATTCGTATTAGCTAAAAATAGCTAGGGAACCCGTGTTTTAATTTTAATACCTTTGAAACCACTGTGACTTGTTAGAAACTGGTTTTAGCTGGAAAAGGGCAGTCGGCCTGGGATTCGGGCCATCAGATGAAATGAGTTTTTATCATCGTCTGTCTGCAGGGGTCAGAGGAGCGTCCTGGTTCTGGGCGCATTAGTGGGCAACAATTTCATTGTACCTCTGGATGCGCTTCTGTTCCACTTGCTCCGCTTCTATTTCATTTATAATATAATTCTCAATGTCTCCCGCACTCTGGCAGACATTAAAAAAAAACCTATTCGCGTTCGGCACCTCATCTGCGGAAATAGTTCTCCCACCGCCCAGCTCCCACAACCTCCTGGATACTCCCCCGTTAGAGTGGCTCCTAAGATATCCGATTCATAATTCATAAGGCGCCAGCCTGTGGCATTACCGTTTTCCATTTCCATTGCCGGTTCATCTTAAGGCATCTCATTCCAATTTCAGAAGTTCCTTTGTATGTTAAATGTAATTTCTTTTGTTTCGTTACTCGCACGTCATTTGCAAAATGATATTATTACAAAATGTTTTCCTCCTTCCTGGCTCATTTGCCATTTCTTTGGTTTGGGCCCCTTTCGCCTGTATGTTCTTTTGCCTTTTGCATTTTTCCTTATTCTAAGGCTCCATCTTCGTCTTCCAATTCGCCAACACTTCCTGCGGGCTTATCATCTGCTGCATCAGTAGCTTGGTCTTTTGGCTTTGGCCTTAGTTCTGGGACCTGGACCAGTTCCATTTGCGGCGGCATCTTTTCTATTTCATTGCTTCCCTTGTTCATTTTTTTGAATTTCCCAATTATTTTGGAATGTGTTCATTAAACTTGTATGCTATGGGCTCAAACTCCAGTGAGTTGTGTGTGACCAGAGCGTTAACCAACCCGGGTGGTATAATTGGCACTGCCACCTTACTGAGAATAAAGCTTTTATTTTAATTCAGAGCATAAAAGTTTTTCATATCAGTATACATCAATATAGATGACATACCTTACTCTCACGCTTTCTCGCGCCATTATCGTCGGCAGCAGGCATATTTGTATGCCTTTCAAACTTTTTTTTTTTTTTTTGACCCATTGAAATCTCCTGACCAAAAAGACACAAACAATGACACAAACGATAGACAATTAAGAAATTGAGCAAATTTCAACACATTATTTAAAAGTGTACGCTTACAAGTTTTTGGCTGTTTGTGGGCGTTAGAGTGGGCGTTGAAAAAAGTGGTTGGCAAATCGATAGAAATTTACAAGACTTATAAGATATCAAGGTCAAAACATTTCTCAAAAGTGTGGGCATTAACGTTTTTGGCAGTTTTTGGGCGTAAAAGGGGGTGTGGCACCACGAGTCAACAAACTTGCGATGCGTCTTTGTCTTTAAAATCTTTATGCTGAATCTCAACCTTCTAGCTTTTATAGTTCCGGAATCTCGACGTTCATACGGGCAAACGGAAATGGCCAGATCGACTTGGCTGTGGATCCTGACCCAGAATATATGTATATACTTATATGGTAGGACATGCTTCCTTCTGCGTGTTACATATGTACCTATTAATCTAGTATACCCTAAATATGAGACAAGGGTCTTTAGATGGTAAGTTTTATACAAAAAATGTTTATCTAATTATAATCTTACTGTGTTTTCCATATAGAAATCTAGGTTTATGGATCTATCTATCTTGCAGTAGGCTATCTTCAGGTCGCATCGTAATGGGCTCTTTTTATTTACCGTTTGGATGTTTTTGGATTTTTTCTAGCAATATGTGCTACCAAAGACCAGTTATGGAGCTATGGAGCCAGTACCGGACCAGGCCCAAAGGTTTATTCTTGTATAAGGGAAAGAGATACCCGAGAGGCGCGAATAAATTACGAACATCTGCCAACTTTTGAATTAGCCATAAGGGCGCAAAATGTGCACCATTAATAACGGACAAAGGAGGCTTGATTTGATTCGTACCGGAGGGTTATGCCGCAGTGGACTCCTGTCCACGCGCTATGTCAATGTCAACGGCGGACAAAAGTGGACAGTCAGTAGCCGAGGAAGATGCAGAACTGGTGCGCCTGCGTAGAATCGTAATTGAAGAAATAACTCTGAGTCGACCGTGTCATTTGTCAAGTTTTTGTGTTGCCACGGCTTAGCCTGAAGTTGCATCTTTCTTTCCCACTCCCGCCTATGGGGTGATCTTGCCAAATGGAATTACAACGAATAAACTCGAATTGGCGAACGCGCTGGCTAGCTCCTATAAGTTCACGATATCGTGTTAATTTTTTGAAATAGTATAAAAAATAGAGAGGATATGGGAATACCATATTCAGATCCACTTAAGTGTGCATTCTATCTATGTAAACTTAAATGTTAACATGACTGTTAACAGTTTTTTCATTCAAATGACGTAACTCGCAAACCATCATCGCTCACGTGTGGAAAATCAAATGACAGAAGCCTTGTGTCCGCCAATGCTTCAACCAACTGAAAACGGACATTGATTTCAAACGGTAATGACACAAGCATCAGCAGCAATACTCGGCCAGCTCATTGTGGTCGTTCGACGCGGTCAGAATCGGATGCCAACGGTCAACAAGCACAATGGAAATGGCTTATATTTGCCTTGGAACCACAAAGCGGGGACAGAATACCTGACCAGATCGCCAGATCTGGGTGTCAACGAGCGGCGTTGAAGGATTCACGATGTGACAATATGCTTGAAGTTGACAATTGTAAAAAGTTAGGGGATATGTGAAATGAAGCAGTGATGAGAACTATATAGGTTATTACCTATAAACATCGATACAAGTAAAAGTCCAGCAGATCCAAATTTTTGTTATGATAGGATTCTAGTAAGTCTTGCAGTCTTGAATAATCATAAACTCCAAACTCATAAACACCAAGGTTTCTTTTACTTTCCAATGAAACACTAATTGAAATACTAATACCGATGATAATAAATAATAATAATTGTAAATATGAATAATGAACCTTGGCATCACTGGGCCACAGCAACAAAAACTGCGAACCATTTAAAACAAGTAGAAACGGCAATCATAAAATCAACAACTATGAAATTCATCACCCTCGGTGAAAACCCTCGCCTCGTTGACACTTCCGCCTCGCACTGCGACGAGCTTGGGCGAGTGTATAAAGTCTGGACTGGATTTGGATGGTCCAGTGAGGCAGCAGCACGAACAGCGACCAGAACAGCAACAGGAACAGCAAGGAGCGCGACAGCAACACTCCACTGTGGACAGACGACATAACAGCAGCATCATCATCACTCACGGACGGACCGGCAGCATAACGGTGACGGGTAAGTGAAATTAATTGCATTGTTTTTGGCCAATGAATTCCTAGTTGGCAGTTTTTGTTTTCGGCTTAAACGCCTTGGTGCCTTTTTGCCGTAACACACCAAATCCAGCAGCAGCACCAACAACAGCTACCAAACAAGCCAACCAAACCACGCTGAAAGGGAAGAGCATCATCGCACAGCGTCCTCGGCGCGTTCCTCTGTTCCGGAACCCACATCCCGATCCGATCACCATTCCACTCATTGTCCTGTGACATTTTGCAGTTCATCACATGTGATTGCCGCAGTATGTTGCACAAAACATTCGATGGTAACTGTGTCCTGAGGCCTGGCCAAAAGTTCAACAATGTGCTGGGTTCCGAAAAATGTTGCAAAATTATTATTATACAATAATTACCAATGTTGCATGTAAAATACCGGGATATATTTTTGTATCAATATTTTTTATACTCGAAATTGTTGACTTCTAGAATATCTATTGTGAAAACAACATTTTAGGCCTGGACTATAGGTTCAAAGCAGATATTTAGATATCTTGGAACCTATAAGGGTGCATTTACTTGACACCGAGGCATGTTGGTTTCAGTGTGCGGCTGGCAGGATGTTTTTGGATCCACACGTTTGTTCCCCCGCCGACAGTAGCTGTTGTCCTCATCGCTTTATCGCGCCTAGACCCAACTTGGGCCTGGAGCGCCAGTTTCAGTGCCTACCCCATCCCAATCCCAATCCCAAACCGAATCCTAGTCCCGTCTCCGTCAGCCCTCCAACTCCTGGCCAGCAGTCTCGTGGTGGCTCTTGCTCTAGTTAGTTACCATCATCAACATGTTGACATGTCTATGACTGCATGCGGACGTATGTATGTGTGCGCTGACGTACTGTTTGTGACAGTGTGTGTGTGGGAATGGGGCTTGGGTGTGCGTTGCAGTACGCTAACCAAGCTCAACAGCGTTTATCACTCATGCTTATGGTCTTGTTTTTGCGGTGATATATCACACTTGACACTCATTCATTCAGCATCGGAGTTTAGTGTTTTGGGCTCGTTATGGTCCTGGTCCACACCGCCCTCCGCATCCACGCCCCCATTTGAATTTCAAAACATTCTAAGGCAGCAGTGCGAAAATAAACTTACTCCCCCTTCGAGTGTGCCCTCCATTGTTTTCAACAGTGGCAATTGTGTCGCTATCGGCCATACACCCAATATTCCGTTTATGATGCTCGCTATGTTTATAGCCTTAAGTCCTTGAGTAATTATACGCGTTATTTTAGTTTTATTGCATTTATTTATTTATTCACAGTCCTCGTACTGTAAGTTTTTCAGCTACAGAGGAAATTAAAACGGGCAACGTACGGGGAAGTGTCATTTCATATTTGTATGTATGTATGTATCTGCATCACTTCAATGAATTTCAAAGCCAGACTTTGGTTTTTTGAGTATTTGTCTTTCTGTTGTTGCTCGCGTCGGGTCTATTTGTTTTCGAATGTTGAATGAATGATATTTTTATCTGCGACTTTGTCTTGCTCGATGACAGTTGTGAGGGAAATATTGGCTAGATAGAAATGGCTCATCCTATAGGATTCATGATTTCGCATTCATGCTATAACTTTGTATCTTGCAACTTACTCGTTAGGCTTTTCAAAATCTTGTGTTTAGTATTGGATCGAAATAAGTTTAAGAGTGTGAAATTAAAATCAACGAAATTTCGCAAAAGCACTTTCACATACACACTTAATGATGTACATCTAAATTTTAAATAAAAGAATTTTATGAAGATGACCTGGCTGAAACACAACAAGCATATCGATTCCTTCTAGAGCTCTATTTAAGTAATGTAGACAGTTAAAACTTTCTGAAAATGTAAGGTTTTAAAGCGTTTTTAAAGACTAGCACCCAAAATCAAAAAACAGTATACATTCTGTAACAACCCAAGCAGTAAAAATATGCGGACTACTTGAAATAAAAAAATAAGTTTTTTACAGTTCAAAGTAACATCAATGTTAATTGATTCGAATCACTGGAAAGCATACAAAAAGTGCCTGCGGCTGTGCAAAATATAGCAAAAATGTACCAAACACTCGCACATGTCCTTTGAACACAAATCTCATAAACATTTGTTAAAACCATAATTACCTATTTAAATTCCATTCAACTTTTGAATCCACCTGAAAGGTGGGCAGAGTTTTCAGGTACCTGCCATTCAAAGCACTTGATTTTTTCGATTTTTCAATTAACACAAAATGAATCCGGCTGTTAAATGAATGGATGTACCTGTGTCGACTTTATAAAGCGTATATTTTTTATTTTTATGATTTTAAAAACGTGCTTTCATTTTGCTTAGGAAAGGACGAGTGCCTGCATTATAATGTCATTCTGAAAACGCAGCTGCCTTTCTGATTGTCGTCTGGCCGCATCCGTCACCGAGAAAAATGTGTCGAGATTTTTTCAATCTGTATTTTTTGACAGTTGGGCACGATGTGTGTGGGTGTGCACAGTGAGATAAAAAATCGTGTGTCAATTCGTTTTGTGACGTTAACCACTGCCTAAACAACAAAAACAATGCAAAAACCATTGCTGCAATAGAAAAGAGGCGCGATACATGACATTTGCGGCAGGGAATTGGCAGCTTCCACAGGTTGCATTGCACAAACCTGATTGACGGCCGGCCATTCGAATGAAGGCAGGATATGGCTTTTGAATGAACTGAGAATGCCATGTTCAGTGAAAATAAAAGAAAACTGGTTGTGAGTTACATCTGAAATGGCGTTAATTGTGTCTGAGACTGCTAATCCAATTTCTACTTTCTTTTTAACTAATCTTATTCCAATACTCCAATTTTTTTTTTTAACATTGTGTCACAAAAAGAAGGATAAAGTTAAAGAACGATTTACTCCTGTTAATTATACTTCACTGCTTTTAATTATATGTAACTATTATATTGATAAGGGCCGCGGGTGTAGCTAGCATACTTCAAAACTTATTTATTGTAAAAAAGTTATTATCCTTAGGTATATATAGGTACAACATTCAACCATTTTTTCTTTTTATTGCTTACCTTCGAAGTGTAAGTGATATACTCCAGTTTTCGACAATTTATAATTTCGTTTTTAATTTGATACTCAACGTACTCCGAATTAGATGGATGCCATTAACGTATAAAAATCCACCTTCGTTATTTTAGATTATAAAATTTTCAATTTTCCGAGTCCTATTCGGTGTCGCACAAGGGAGCACGGCGGCTCCTTTTTTATTAACGACGCTCCCTAAGTAATAACACATTTGCGTATACTTGCGTACGCAGACAATGTTGAATTATGCCTGCAGGACATTTCGTGCCATTCGGACTTGCAATCCGATCTTGCGATCCGATCTAGACAGCTTTCAAATATGGTCGTGTCAACCAAACAAACACACGCGTCATACACTTTAAGTGGGTGCTCTTTGGACAGAATATCAATCAGAAAGTAAAGATCTTGGTGTTCTCCGGACACAATACGTTAATTTTCAGATTATATTTCGTCTGTTGGCAATAAGGCCAGTGGTGTGCTTGGTTTTAAAGCATATTTATTTGAGAAGTCATTTCGGATCACTTGTTTGGAGTCCGCAATATGGAGTTCACTCGGACCCGCCCAGCCGACCGAGGAGCACTGTTGTAAATTGTACGGCTCGATCGGCGGCAATTCTGAGCAATATTTATAACCCACCGCACTTGCTAAAAAAAAAGATCACATATATCATACGAGTATTCTCCAGAACTCAGTCGTGTTCTACTTATAATTCAAATGAAAATTTTAAGTAATCTTTTGGTTATAAACTCGCAGCGCTTGGGCGGCAGCCGTTTCCAGGCGTGGCCTAACGTACGCCAAACCAGATCAGATATCCGACGGCAAAATGACGGACAACAGTCTTCTGGCCGCCATGTGAAAATTATTCATATTGTCAAGATGTGCATCCTGTTGCTTTTGTGGTTGGGCTGTGCATTCATAGTGTTTGTTTTCGCAGCCGAGCAATCGACACGCAGCACTATGATCACCGTGATGCCCAATAAAACTGCCATGACGAAAGTCGAGCCGCCCAACAACGCTCTCAAAGTCACACTACATGGACCAGTACAGAGTAATGGAGCTGACGGCGTGGACTTGCGCTTGGAATGGCGGAGCTCAGATTTAAATGTGACTTACCGCCGGACCGAGGTGTGGAACATTGGCATAAGCAATGATGATACGGCATACGCGAAAGTGTCGAGAAACTTCATGGTCAAAAGAACGGGAGGGGCAGATAGTCAAGCAGTTATCTCGCTGGAGAGTAAACGGAATTCTCCGATATCCCTGCACGTTGTTATAGACACAAATCCGATGGTCACTGATATGTGCCTCGTTTGTGCAGGGCTCTTGATCCTTGGACTCTATATGCTGATCATTTTTGACGTAATCGATCACACCTTTGCTGCACTCATTATAGCTACCACAGCTGTCGCGATTCTCGCTATCCTGGAGCACCGGCCCAGCATGCGTGCGATAGTATCATTTGTTAACTTCGAGCCCCTAATGTTGCTCTTCGGGCTAATGACCATTGTGGATATTATGGCGACAACGGGCGTCTTCGATTTCCTGGTCGTTTGGACCTACAGGATTTCCAGGGGTCGACCGTGGCCGCTTATTTTTTTTCTGAGCATGCTGACCGCTTTTTTGTCCGCTTTCCTGAACAGCGATATCATGGCTTTGTCACTAACCCCAATAACTATCCGTCTGTGCGAGGAGATGTCCCTGCGAACCAGCTACGTTCTGGTCGTAATGGCTATATTCGCAGATATGGGCGGTGCATTAACGCCTTTGGGAAATCCACCCAATGCGATCGTAACGACAAGTCCGGTTGCGGTTGCGGAAGGAGTTGACTTTGCCCACTTTATAATACACATGATGCCAGGAGTGCTGGCCGCGATGTTCGTGGTCTTTGGTATAATTTACGTGACCCACAGAAAAAGTATATTTGTCCTGGATCAAAATCAGTTGGATCTTATGGAGGAGAGAGCCAGAGGAAAAAAACCGCCCAGCCAGGAAACCCTAGATCGCATAGCTCTCCTCAAGGGTAGCTTGCCAGGCAAGTACTGGTTGAGGCCAGTAGAAGGCTATCCAGAAACATTGGCTGAGTTGGAGGCGAGCAGTCGGATTCTCGATAAGCCGCTTCTGGTTAGGTGCTGCATAGCCCTCATCTTCGCCTTCCTCTGCATGCTCCTCCACTCGATACCCAAAGTAGCAGATGGGGCTTCCTTGGGCTGGGTAACTTTGCTAGCCGCCTTCTTGCTCATTATCCTGGACGACAAAAACGACCTGAACGCCACACTCGGCATAATCCAGTGGACAATCCTCCTATTCATAGCAGCCCTTTTTGTTTTGTCTGAGGCCGTGGATCAGTTGGGATTTTTTGAATGGCTCGGGGACAGAACGGTTGGATTTCTTAGGAGTTTGGAACCACAGAACCAGATTGCGGTAACCACCATGGTAATTCTATGGACGACCGCCCTACTTACAATCTTTATCGACAACGCCGCTGTTACAATATTTATGCTTAAGTTCAGCATCGAGATGGCCAGCAACGATGACATCCCCCTGCCACCGATGTTTTGGGCGTTGACTTTTGGAGCCTGTTTTGGGGGAAATGGGTCTTTATTTGGGGCCGTTTCCAATGAGATTATTGCGCTGATCGCCCTACAGCATGGCTATAAGATATCTTTCTGGCACTTTTTCGCCATCGGATTTCCACTAATGCTGGTGACCATGGTAATTGGTTCGGGATACCTTTTAATCGCACACTCAGTTCTAAGTTGGAACTTACATTTGGTTCGTTAGAGAAATATATGAAAATAATAAAATCGAAAAATTTTAAAAATGGGCATTTGGGAGTGACAGCCTTTTAAGGTATGTAGGCTTCGGAGTGGAGTAGTAACGAAAAATAAAGAAACGAAACATATATCCGTACAGACAGATGAATAGACAGGAGTGCGAACGAAAGGACATCTCAATTTCGACTCACTCATAAAAACCATATTTTCCAAAACTAACGTCAAAACAATTATAAAATCGATGTACACGATATTTACACGACGTACATATTTCTAAGTTACAGGTTTCTAAAAATACAAAGTTTTTTTCTCAATTTAAGGAGTTTTTAATTCATGGCTAGAAACCCGAACAATAAGAAATCTTACTAAAGTATAAAAACATTTGTTTTTAGCTTTTTTACGCTATTTATGTGTATATTATATTTGATATATATATTTAATAATAATTCAAAAATAGTAGGCCCAATGTATAACTTCATTTTCGTTAATAATTTTTGTTGAAAATAAAATTGTCTCGTGGTCCATAAATTATGTATGCTTTTATAAGTCCCTGACCGTCATGCGGTTATTTAAAGTAAAGTAATTTCTGTATGTTACCATTTATTAATAATTATCTAAAAAATTAGCCAGAGAGAACGCCGACTCATAGATACCCAATAGTGCGGACGAAAGTGGGCGTTGCAGTTTTGGGCGGTTTGTTGGCTCTGTCTGTCCATCTGACCGCCCAAAGATCTTAGGAAGTATAAAAGCTAGAAGGTTGAGATTAAGCATACAGATTCTAGAGACAGACGCAGGGCAAGTTTGACCTACGTTGCCATGCCCACAAACCGTGGGAACCTGTCACGATCACACTTTTAAAAAATAGCTTGATTTTTCTTCGTTTTATTGTTTGTCTTGCCAATATCTATAGGTATACCAAACAAACCATAACTTTACCGCCCACACTTTTGAACAATTTTTAAGTTTTTTCTTATTTTATTCCCCAGTAGAATTATTGAATCTCGCTTTTCCATTGGCTGAGTAATGGGTATCTGATAGTTGGGGAACTCGACTATAGCATTCTCTCTTGCTTTAGTTTTAAATAATTAATATTCTAACACCAATGAAATAAGAATTTTAAATATATATAAATAAATTCTGTAAGCGGATATGCCTTTCTTTCTCGCTCCTACCTTTAAAGAGTGTGAAACGCCGAAGACGAACCGCAAAACTAATAAAGATGCGTAATGGCCGTCTGCGCACAAGTATTGGAAAATAATAACAGTGTATGAAAAGCGGGTGCACCTTAAAAGGCGGGACAAAGGTGCAGACCACAAGATGATTTCAGAGACCTCAAACCTCCCCTGAGCTTCCAAGTATCCTTTAGCGATGTGCATGCAACAATTGTTCCACAAGTGATTATGCCAGCAGTAGATGGCCATACAAAGGCAGAGGCAAGCAAACCGTTGTAGGAAAAAACTGCGCAAAAATGAACGCGATTCAAGTGCTGCAAATGAAAACTCTTTAACTTTAACAAACCTCCTCTCTCTCTTTCTCTCTTTCTCTCTGACGCATTGCTTCATTTTCAATTTCAATAAATAACCTTGATTTAAGCGGCAGCGACGTCAACGCCGGCAGAGCAGTCAGCATTTGACCAGCTGCAATACATGCACAAATGCGGGGGGACCTAGCGCTCACACACGGGTCAGACCGGCCCCTCCCCACACACAAACACCTGTCACACACCACTGTCTCTCACTCGCTCTCTCTGCAATCCCTCTGCTCTCAGTGCAGGAGAGGTAAGCGTAAGCGAGAGCCGCCGCTATAAATCAAAACAAAGGTGCTCGACAAAGGTGCGCATGCGTCGGTTAGAGCTTGAGAGCGAACGGTGCTCTCGCCTCATCTCATATCCTCTCTTTCATATATCATTTTAATGGGGAAACTATCTCTTTCTCTCGCTCAACTCAGTTGTTCTCTCTTCTGCTGTCGCTCTCGCTGCCCACTGTCAGCTCTCAACGTTCCGATTGTCAAAAAGATATTTCAGTCGAATGTTTTAGTTTCGACCTCGGCCGAGCTGGAGACTCATCTAACGGCTTTCTCAGCGGCAAGTTCGAAATCATGTCGCCTTTGAACGGTGGGTGGTGCAGCAGTAACGGTACATCGCTCGACCTACGACTAAATTGCGAGTGCAGAAAATAGTGTTCACGGAATTAACAGACCTCGAAAATCCAAGTGTAGGCGAATAAATAAACGAAATTATCGTGGAAAGCCATCAATAAATCACCAAATTAATAGCCCTGACGAGCACCCACGGCATACGCACAGCTGTTGTGTGTGCAAAGTGAGAAGAGGAAGCTAAAGGAAGTGAAATTGGCGGCAGTTTGACCGCAACAGCAATAAAATACGTCTGCAACCCACAAACGCACGCTCACATACACCCGTTCGTCATCGAATCGTCGTGGTCCTCCGCTTCCCAGTCCTCGCCCGCCCCTCTTCGACACACGAACCATTGTGACATTTGATTTATATGACGTGTGTGTTTTTGATAGAAGTTCAACACGAAACTGTCACACAAACACACGTATGCTCGCCGAGGAATTTATTCAGTGAACGAAAATAAAATCAGAGCTCCGTACGCACTTGGCCGCAGTGAAACGAATCCGCCACCATCGATGAGCAGGCGGACGAAAGTCGGAAGTATCGCCAGGCAGTCCAGTAATCAAACCTTTGGAGAGCGAGCCCGGATACCCAGTTTTCTACAAAATGATGCTGCACGAGGCCGTCATGCTGGAAATCTATCGCCAGGCGCTGAGTGCAAGGTGAGCGCTTCCTCCGATTTGCTGTTCCACGCCAATAGCGATTCGATACGGGGTTTCCCGAGGAGGTTGGGCAGTTCCCTTTGGAGATGCAGTGCTTTATTTCGATTATTTAGTCGAAAGCTGCATAAAGTTAATTGGGCATAAATAAAAGATATAACTAAAACAACGCAGGCGGCATTTTGAATCGAGTTTGTTCACCCTGCTGAAAAGTTTGTTGTGAATGCAACTTCTTGCTGTGCCGATTGATTAGTGTGAAGTTTACTCCATTTGGCACGGTTTGCGTTGATAAACGAAAAAATGCCGCTTAGAAAAGATCTTTCCTAGGTATTAAAATTTTTATTTTCTCAGCGCGATTAATGTGGCTCTTCGTATGAACAAATAATCAATTAGTCATTACAATATAATTATTCTGCTCCACAATGGAATGCTTGCTTTCCTAGTGATACCAAATTGACAGAAGCACTGTTGCTGTTTTAATGTCCGATATTTAAAGAGCTTAAAGTACGAAATTTTAAATAGAATATATATATATACCTTTTTTTCGCATGTAATTGTGACTCAATTCTAACTTCCATCACCTTCGAATTTTCATTTTAGTGAGTTAACTAGTCCGCGATGTCAGTCTCGCGATTCCAACACCTCAGCTGGAGCGGGTGCTGGAATGGCCGATGTCCGATGTCCATCGAATGAGTCGCATTGTTCGGCGAACGACCGTCTGACCCCAGCTGCAACGCCCACTCTCACGCCTACTGAAGCAACCATCTCCCCAAACTCGGTGGGACTTCCCCTGACGGCGACCCTTCCTCCTGCAGCTGCAGTTGCTCTGCTACCGCCCCAATCCGCCGCCATGGCCGCTTACCTAGCCGCTGCCCAACAAAATCACCTTCTGCTAACAAATCCATTGGCGGCAGCAGCTTCACTGGTCCAACATGCAACGCAGCAGGCAGTGGTGGAGGGGGAGGTGGAGTCGCCGGCCCTCGATTTTAGCAGAAAGCGGCCTAAGAGCCACGGAGACGACGATCAGGAAGAAGATCAGGAACAGGACCAGGAACAGGAGCAGGAGCAGGAGCCCGATCATGATGTCCAGTGCGATAATGGTCCTTTAGATCTATCTGTAAGCACAGGGAAAAGGCAAGAATCGGTTTCTCCGCCTGCCAGGAAGATTCCAAGAAGTATATCCGCAGATTACAAGTCACCTCTTCCACCTGGCAGCTGGATGCCCCCCATCAACCCATACTTGGCAGCTGTAGCGGCAAAGACGGGCGGACTGGGATATTCTAAGTTAGCACCCAGTGAAGCCAGCAAAGCGTTGGAGAAGATGACTGAGATGAGCCGATTGGAAACATCCCCAACAGCTGCCCGAAGCTTAGGCGCCACATCATCTGTAGGAGCAGGAGTGCCTGCGGGAGCTAGTTCCAACTCCGGTGGCCGGCACAGCGCGTGGCAGTCTCATTGGCTGAACAAAGGTGCTGATACTGCAAAGGATGTGTTTAAGTGTGTGTGGTGCAAGCAGAGCTTTTCAACTCTGGCTAACTTAACTGCCCACATGAAGGAGACTCAGCATTGCGGTGTGCAGATACCCTCGCCGTTGCCAACCGGAGGAGTCGGCACTCCGTCTGCTCCTCCTCCCACAAGGTTGGCCACTTCAGCCTCCAACTCGGCCTGTTCCAGCAGCAGTAGCTCCACCTCCAGCTCTTCAAACTCCTCGAAATCAGAGTTAAATATGCTAATTAAGGAAACTATGCCCCTTCCCAGGAAATTGGTGAGGGGTCAGGATGTTTGGCTCGGAAAGGGTGCGGAGCAGACCCGCCAGATACTTAAGTGCATGTGGTGTGGACAAAGCTTCCGGTCTCTGGCCGAGATGACCAGCCACATGCAGGAGACGCAGCACTACACGAATATCATCTCGCAGGAGCAGATCATTTCCTGGAAGTCGGGCGATGAACGGGAGAGGCCGACCAACACTGGAGTTCCGTCTACGTCCACCGCTGCTCCCTCTTCGCCGAGTTGCACAGCTCCATCAGTGAGTGCCGTGCTCACGTGTAAAGTTTGTGATCAGGCCTTCGGTAGCCTAAAGGAGTTAAGCACCCATATGGCCCAAAAATCGCACTACAAGGAGTCACCGGCTCCGTCAGCATCTCCTCCAGCTGCCGGCACTGGCAATCCGAAAAGAGGAAGGCAAAATCGCAACGAGAAACGCAAGAAATCCCTGCCGGTTAGGAAGCTTCTTGAGCTCGAGCGTTCCGGCTCGAATTCAAGTCTGGACTCAGCGCTAAAGCCCTTGAGGGACTTTGCTGCTGCCACCAAAATTACCTGTGAAAAATGTGGCAGTAAGATTGAAACTGCGTTGTTTGTCGAGCACATACGAAAGTGCCTGGGCGAGAGTATTCCAATCCCTCCCCGTCGATCTAACGCGGGAGTAGATCGCCTGCCAAGTCCCAGTCTAGGACTTGGCGCTGAAAAGCCACCATCAGTCCTTAATGCCCTGGAGCAACTTATAGAGAAGAGCTTCGAATCGAGAACCAGCAGAACCATGACACATGGAGGCTATTCCGAAGCTGGAACTCCGCTTGGAGCCAGCATCCTAAAGCGTTTGGGAATTGAGGACAGCAGTGACTACACCAAGCCCCTTATGGATGCCCAGGCGATGCACCTGCTCCGATCCTCCTTCGCCTCGAGAGACCGCAGTGCCAGCGAATCGAGCTCAGCCAGTAGGGTGGAATCATCCTACACCCCAGACAGACAGCAGGCCACCCCCCACAAAAGTCCAGATACTCCTGCTCCGCCTCCTCCCCCACCGCCAACCATCAAAGCTGAACCACTAGAGGCGGAACCCTTGGTGGGTTGCGATCGGGAGGGCTGCAGTCCTCGGCAGCAGATCCAAGTGAAAAAGGAGTTCAGCATGGAAGCATGTCGGGAGAGTCCTCGGTCTGTAAGCAAATCACCTGCGCCGCAGACCGAAAGATCTCCACCAGATAATGGCAGTCTACTGGCGTTGAACTCCATGTTCGATCAGCTCAGTGGAGTGGAGAACAGCGGCAATAACAACTCGGGTAAGAGAAAAAACTCAATATAAAAAAATTGTTTTAAAGCGTAAGGCTTAACTAGTGACGAGGTATTAGTCAATTGCCAGAAAATCGATTGGCTCACAACCTTGTAATCTACGCATGCCAATATTATTAGTTATTAATTATATATTAACAATTATATTTCTATACAAATGAAATAAAATAAATAATAATGAATAATGAAAACTGAACTAATCATTCTTCCAGGGCATTGCTTTAACAACAACAACAGCTGCAGTAGCGTCTCCGCCCAGAAGCCAAAGGCCCATCCTCTAGCTGCGCTGCAGAAACTGTGCGAGACCACGGATCCCCCAAGCACTGGCCTGCGCAGCGCGTCCTCCGCCGGATCCTCCACAGCATCAGCAACACTTCCCTCAGCGAACGGTAACGACCTGGTGGCCTTCAGCTGGGCCTGCAACGAGGCAGTTCTGAGTGCCAGTAATGGTGGCTCCGCCGGCGATTCGTCCATCATTAAGTGCTCCTACTGTGATACCCCTTTTGCATCGAAGGGCGCCTACCGCCACCATCTCTCCAAGGTGCACTTTGTGAAAGACGCAGGCGAGGACTCGCCCAGGCTCAAGTCCCCCGCCGTTCAGAGCCCCAGGTCGATGCCATTGGCCTCCCCAAGGAGATCAGCTTCCAGGAGTCCGGCGACAGGATCTCAGCAGCCCCCTCCCTCGCCAACCATTAGCCCCTATGACGAGAGTCCGCAGTCAAAGTTCCTCAAATACACGGAGCTGGCCAAACAGCTATCCTCTAAAAACGCCTAAACTGCTGAAGAACGGAGAACTTGTAGAGAAGAGATGTCATCCATGAAAACAGTAGAAGAATCTATTAGCAAAAGTGCTTAGGGACGACTTAAAGCGAATTAACAAATTGGGTCACAGATTGCAGACACGTAAGCTGTATTTAATATTCAGAATTTATCCTTTGGACTGAGGCTACATTTAAATTGTTCATTTTACGAAGCCGACTGTTTAACGGTCGTATGAAATCATTCAATCAAAAGCCCAACATACTTTAAACTGAATAACCATCCTAGTTGATGGTTTAAATTAAAAAAAAAACGAGGATACTTTCGTCGATGCCTGTTAAACAAACTTTAGCAATCCGTTTGCAAATTTCTAAACAACTGCATTGATTTGTGATCATTATTCTGATCTGCACAGCTCTCGCTCTTTCGTCCGCTCTCTCTCCAAATTTCAAAGTTCTCACTGTCTCTCTCTTTGCCGCTGTACACCCAACAAGATTTCCCCTACTTTTGCTGAATTTAGCAGGAAATTTCCCCAGACCACAAGGCTCTCTCGTGTTGTTGTTTGTTCCCCTTCGTCAGTGACGTCACGGCGATGATGGTCTGCTCTTTATGGTTTCCCAATCGGACAGTCGCAGTCTAAAGCGCGAGCGAGAGAGGACTAGCAAGCTGGAAATTCAATTACCACCACTTTGACGAACGGCTGTCCATCAAAGCGAGTCGGACAGGGACGGCCATAGTGGCGGAGTGACGAAAGGCGACAACACGAGTTCGTCAAAGTGGAATTGGATGGTGGCGAGAGAGACAGGCATAGCACAGTGGGTGTGTAGAGAGCAAGAGAGTGAGTACTCCTACTGAGTGGGAAAAATGTGGTTCGTTTTCGAGTGCATTTGAATTCAGATTTGAGTGCACTCAGGGAACAAGCCAGCCATTACTTATTTATTTATCCGCAACTCCTTGTCACATGAATGAAAAGGAAAAGAGTGCCAAAAATCAAAACTGTTTAAATCTAGAAAGAAACCTAACCAGCTAAATTGGTTATTCTAAGCAATAACAAAACAAACGCAACGCAGTATACGTAAATCCTTACACTTAAACAATAACCTTAATGATAGAACCAATTAATGGTCGCGTGCAACTCTTAGCGAAGCACATGTAGCCCAAACGATGAAATGCATTGAATAAATGTAAATACTAGCCAATGGCATTTTCCTTCCATAAGTCTAAAGATTACCGATATCTACATCAATATAAAGCCACAGCAACGCATGTATACGGAAACAATTTTAAAATGATATATTCATACACATATTAAACTATATAAAACCAATGTATATTAGCAGTTCGAGTCTCAACAATTACTATGAACTTTGAATATATAACCTAAGAGTTAAACCTAAGAAAAGGGCAATCTATGCAGAATGTGAATCATTTCATATTGTCCAAACAATCACTTTTACCGCCTCTTTCGTCGGGATAATTTATATCTATGATATATGGTGAATAATAGTTACTAACTATGTATACGAATTGTATTTCAGTTTTTGTGATATTATTTTTAAACAAATCCGCCCGCTTCCCCCTCCCACGAACCACAACACACCCATTGTATTTCCTGCAACACCTTCCCCCCGCTCCAACGGATTACTCACTTTAATTATACAAACGCAATAAAGGCAGAATTCAGAATAGAATTAATATGCATTTTTTCCTACGATCTAATTTCCTGATTTTAAATCAGTGCACGATATGCAGCTCACTGGTAACTTACCAAGTAGGACGAGCAAATAAGGAGTTCAATAAAAAGTTGTACGTTTGACTCTCCAGTTTAAAATGTTTTTTGTGGGCTTGTGGGTAACATTCTTTTCAGACCGCCCGCCATAAAGAAATGGACTGCGATTTGTTTGCCATATCATTGATGCCTAGAAAATCAGAATGGTAATGGTGGCATTCAAGTGTCGCGACTATCAAATACTAGTTTTTTTGTAAGCATTATGTTTTGTAAGTAGATTAACGCATGTTTGTATCCAAACAACAAAGGTATATTTGTGGCTAAGGTGTTTTCGACCGAAATAATCTTATCCATTCTGCTGTAATCTCGAAATGTTCAATCTTTATTTGTAGCTATAATTATTTCTTACAGGTATTTCTAGATGCAGCATACATTAATTAATGTCGGTACACCGAATGCAACCCATAGAAGGTCTTTAAAGTAAAACATCGTCATACAACAAAAAAAATTTGTCAAAATTAACCAGTAAGAACCAGATTAAAGAGCTCATGAGGTCGACCATTTTTTAAATTGTATTGATAGGCACATGTTCTTATATTCCTACAGTCACTTTTGTGAAGCTATAAATATTCCAGTTCAATATCACAGCAAATAATTTTATCAATATCACGCTTTGTTCTCTGCCGAAGTTTTGGCTTGCCAATCAAAATTATTGGGTCAGCTTAAGTTGCATTTAATTGTGGCACGACGACACCCGAAAACGAGACATTTCACATTGTAAACTAATATGTGATAATAAACACACCAAGTTAATTAAACCTGAATTATGGCCTACACGGTCGTCCTAACTCGGCGGTGTGGTAAATTGGTGGAAAGGGAAGTGACTTCGCAGGAACAAGAACATGTGGGAAATGTGAACGCGATTCGCTAATTTATGGGCAACAAAGGATTGAGACAACGACATCCAGATCCCGATACCAACTTCATACCGAAGTTCATAACCCTCTCCTTCCACTATCCTATATTGCCATCCTTTTCGGCCATCACTGATGATGACAAAAATCACATCGGAAATTTTAATTGCCGAAGGATTTATTTTTACTCAATAATATTGATGTAATAAAAAAATATTAAAGAATTAAATTAAAATAAGTCAAATTAAATTAAATTAAAATTAATTGAATTAAATTAAGTTAAATTAAATTAAAATAAAATATATTAAATTAAATTAAATTAAATTAAATTAAATTAAATTAAATTAAATTAAGTTAAATTAAATTAAATTGAGTTAAATTAAATTAAATTATTGAATTGAATTAAATTAAATTAAAATAAATTAAATTAAATTAAATTTGTAAAGTGAACTGTGTACACCTATGTGATATGTCTTCAGTGATTGGACGGGTGGGGGGGACATGTGCTGGATGCCTCATTTGTGCTAAGAGATAATTTTTGTAAAATGTTTCACACAACTTTCCTGGCCCTCCTCAGTTTTCAGTTTGGCTTCATTGATTGTACGTTCTTCTCGAAGGGCCTCCCCTCCAAGCAGTTTTACTTGCCTTCAAAAGTTACGCACAGGACACCTTAGGGTTGACCTCCCACCTCCAGGCACTGCTCCACCCGTTGCTTCTGCTCCGCTTAATGAGATACAAACACATAAATTCTGAAAAGTGTCATGCATAACGGTTTACTTTTTTGCTCTTTGATAAGCCAACAAAACTGCCGACATTGAAACTGTCGCTATGTCTAAGTGGGCGGCTAAAGTGGGTGGCGTATTAAGAGGCAGGCGCGGGAACGCCAAGGTGAGTGGCCAAAGTTAATTCCTAAGTCCTAAGGCGATAGACAAGTAGATTTACTTATGGGCATAATTTATGTACCCAAAATTTTAGAAACACAGTTGAAGCAAATGTGGGAAAATATTAATAATGGTTAATAGTGGATAATGATAGATAGGATAATGAAATAGGTGACTAGTTAGATACACTTTACTGTAGTTTTAAAATTAAGTCTTATCGAGATAGAGCGACTTGAGGGTTGCTTATATTTTTAATGGTTAGCCTTAAAAATTATATGATGTGCTAACATATGCATAATAAGTGATTAAATGTTTTTATGTTTACGTATGTAATTTATAGAGGGGTTTTATGATGACAATGCACCACTGAATTATTCATATGCATAAAGCGCAATAAAGCAATAAGGGCAACAACTTTTTGAATAAAAATACTACATACATATACTGTTGTGATGTTACGCGGAACTTGAATACAATCTCCAATGAAGTCAACTTGCTGTTTGAGCAGCACATCCTTCAAATGGCTATCTGATACTTGCGGCCCTCGACTATTGCGATCCTCTCCATTTTTCAAGCTTAAACATTCATTAGAAATACAATCGTTAAAAAGTTTTTTTTTTTTGATAAACTGAAAAACTAACGCCTTTTGTGATTAAAAACTGGATAGTTTGGATATTATCGTCTTAAAAAGATGACGACTGGATCTAAAGGTGACGTAAGAGATGTCAGGCCTTATATATAATTTTGAGGTCGTAATTGTTTAATTTAGTTTAAACAATTCTATTTAAAACTGCATTTATCTTGTCTGCACTTTAATTCGATCATTCGTGACCCAAATGGCTTAAACCCCTTGCTACGCGTTGCCACGATGTCAATCCGTGTGATAATTCGGCCCAACCCCAAGTCTACCCACCGGAGCAAAAGCACCACTAAATGAGCTGGCGAAAATCTCAGTTCGCTGTGCCCTGGGTCTCTGTGTGCCCATCAGTGAGCCATACGCTTGCCATATATCCTGTGGCATGCATAAAGAAAAGTGTAATAAAATTTGATTTATTGCAGACAAGATTCGAGCTGGATATGTTTCCTCTTACCAGCTGAGTGTATATAATCGTGTATGTTTGTGTGCATTCGCATTCTCATTCGCTGCTGCGTCCACGCCTGCGTCTGGTTTACAAGGCAGCGTCTTCCGTAACCCGCAACCCGCACCCCGCCATCCTCCCACCACCCGCACCCGCCCCTCCGCTAGGGAGCACATAAACCCTGGCGAATGAAGCTTCGGATTTCCAACCGGCATGCCACCCACCCAACGCCACCCGCCCCCAAAGCGACTCATGCATCATTCGTCTGGATATCATTCATCTCGTTTGCTGCCGTTTACCTCGGCACATTACCCGCTCCACCCTACGCCAACCACCACCCACCACCCCCACAATCGCATTCACATTTTCTGACACTTTTGCTAAACTTTTGCACTGCAGGCGCTTGTCCTGCGTCCTGTGGCAGTCTCATTAGTCTTTGCCGGGCTTCTGGCTTCTGGTTTCGGCTTCCTCATCCTCACCGCCATGACGATGGCACTGGCATTCGTCGCGTGGATCTGATTCCATTCCTGGATCTGGTGGTGGGTGGGCGTTCCTGAAAGCTGTCTGCATTACGTATAAGTATGTATGTCTATGAGAAACTGAGAACCTCGTCATTTTTGCGTCAGAGGGCGACGTAGAAGGTGTGTTTCAGTTATTTCCATCTTGTAATTATGATGAGAATGGTGATGATGATATGCCAAGCGATGTTTACAGGATATACGGTGGTCGAATACTGAAAGTTTAAAAGCCGAAGCTGGCTTTGACAATTTAGGTCCAGAAAAAAATATATAGAGAGAGAGATGGTTTTAATCATTTCAGCTGAGTGGTAACTCATAGTGGGCCATCGCATCTTAATTTATTAGCATTAGTTTAGTATCACAACACATACTTTCACGTACCTACAAGTATGTAGGTCTGTGCCTGTCCATATGCCCGTCGAGCAGATATAGCATTCAGAATAGCAATCCCAGCACAGCGTACTTTCAATTTATTTAATAATTTTATGATTTAATAATTTTCTGCCCATATATGTACAAATATCTATACATACATGCATGTATATGCGACTTAAATTGCCTCTAAATCTGAATTTTATTTTAAAAGTTATAGTAAAATTATGGTTCAACATGCATGGCACCGTCATGTAAGTCAGTCAACCGAAAATCAAATTTGCACAGCGTCCTTCTCGTTTTTGATACAATGTGTACTTCAAAGTAAGCTCATTTTAATATCTGTTGATGAAGAACTGTCATTCGTATTACTTAAAAGCAGTCGGGCAATAAGCATGTTGAAAACGTTTACATCAGCTTACTTTATTTTATTTTATAGGTGGTCTTCACGGATGCGTGGTAGTTGGGCTTGAGAACTTTTGCATTATGCTTGGTTAAGACATAAATCAAAATACCATTACGCCCAAAAGGTCCGCCCATATCAGGAGACAACCCATGCTGTGATTTATTAGAAAAACTGCAAGGGAAACCCAGAAGAGAAACAGGAGCAGTAGCAGTAGCAGGAGCAGGAGAAAAGCCACAGCAGCAGCAGCAGAAACGCGTTTCTTTTGATAAAAATTTTGAACTAAATCAAAACTTCATTTCACATCGGTGCCATTTCTTGCGCCAGCGCCTCAGTTGAGTTCAGTTCGGTTTTCAGTTGAGTTGAGCGAAAACTCCACCCTCATGCAGCAAAAAGCGAAACGGGTACAACATCGAAACAAGAAATGGTGGCAAAACTAGAACATTCAACAGAGGATGCAGAGGGGAATATTACACCGAAAAATGTTTCGAAAACGACACGGACCGATTCGATTTGATAATTTCCGTCATTACTAAAATCAAATAATTAGGCGAAATGTGACTTTATGATTTCACTCGGAGTTCTCCACTTACATAATGTTGTATTCTAGCATTTCAGAGCGTTGTTAAGTGTTTCGTTTTTTGGCCAATATAAAAATTAACAAGAGAGAACACTGTAGTCGAGTTTCCCGACTATCAGATACCCGTTACTTAGCTAGTGAAAGCAAGATCGCGAAATTTCATAATTTTTCGTGCATATCAAACGTTCAAACGGACAGTCGGACAGACGGTCATGACCAGTTCGACTCGACTGTTGCTCCTGATCAAGAATATATATGTATACTTTATATGGTCGGAAACCTGTTACATACTTTTTAACGATTCTAGTATACCCTTTTATTTACGAGTAAGGGGTATAAAAAGTTCAAATGTTGTCTTGCTATAAGCATACAAACCATATAATATCATTTTGTTATATACCAACGCCTTCTTTCCAATGTAATGCGAAATGTTAGGATTGTGAAAAAGGCGCAGAAGGGTGCTCGAAGGTTGGCTCGTCCTTTTCCTCAACGACGACGCAGCATCGTTGTCCTGCGACTTGACTCGACAAAATTCACTGCTGGCTGTCAGTTCAATAAATCATTTGCGTTTTGACACGGCGCTCCCCCTCCCCCTGGCTCGCAACGAGCTGCTGCGCCAATGAAAATCCATAAATACAGGAACAAAACAAAAAGGAGGGCAAAAAATTGGAACTAGAAAAATTCAGAGACGCGACACTGAGAAACAGCCCCAACAGCCCGGCTTGCGGGCTCCATGTGGGATGCACATAAATTGCAAGCTGTAGGACCTCTTTCCCAGAAGAAAATTCGCCCGGAGAGTAGTGCTGGAAGAGCGGAAGAGAACGACAGCCAGCCAGCAAGTCGAACCCGGATAGGTTTCCACTGCCAGAGTCCATAGATCAGAGCCCCCTTCAGGGTGTCTGCGCCCAGATGATGACGATGATGCTGGGGATGATGACGATGTCGCCGCAAGGACGACGCCTCAAGATGCAGTCACACTCCTAGGAGCAGAGGGCAAGATGCAGACCCGCACGGTGGGTTGCGCAATACATTACATGGAGTGTTGGGAAGAGCACCGGAGCAAGCTCTTGAACCAACCTAACCACGCCCATTACTAACAGATCCTGGTCATGTCAGCTAGGCTTATGATGTGCAGCCAAGATGCAACGACTACGACTATCGAAATCAAAAGCGCACGTGTGACTTTAAATGCAGTAAAAACATGAAAAATTATATCGGCAAGATAGGACGCTTAGTCGAGCACCTTGACTATCAGATACCCGTTACTTAACTAATGAGAGCGCGGCGGAAATGAACTTCGTAACTATAGTTACGTTGCTTGTGCAGTTTTCGGTGTTCCGATGAATTTGCTGACTGAATTTTTTATTTACTTCCAAAGAGGGGCTGGCGTGGGCGTGACCAAAGCGTTCTTGTACCGACGGTCATATAATAAAGTCAGAACAACTCTATAATCAAGCCCTTTGACTATCTGAGAAAAGATACTTAGCAGGGGGGATAGTTTATATTTATTATTTCTTTTACCTTAAAATGTCATTTATGATTTAACATATTACCTCTCCATAATATGTAGATTTCGGACAAATTGTAAACAATAACGAACATACTTGGAAATAAAAACAAATCAAGTTATATGAAATATTAAATGCCTGCTGTAAGCGAAAATTCTAAACCTACAAGCAAACAAACTGCGGCACAAAACAAGCAAACAGAGGGAAATGCGCCAAGCGACAATTTCTAATTACAAATTCGCCAGAACACTTAACCCGTTTTTACCGGACATACACGTCGTACCCAAGTGTTCCAGTACAATTTCCATACCTAAACGTATACCAAACACCTTTCAGACAACAGCAAAGAGTTAAAGGGGATGAAATTGGGGTATAAAGTCATGTTTTGATTGCTGGACTGAAAAAATGACCAGTAAGTAAAATGTTCTTATAAAGTGTGTTTATACTTTTTTTTCGTACGGCTGTGGTTTTGCCAGAAGTCCGGACCGATCTTAAGTATGTATGTACTCTAAGTCGTCTTACTCTGAGCAGGAAAATCTAACAGAAATCAATGTAATATTATTAAATCCTTCTTCATAATAGAATTTTATAGAGCAGTGCAACGAAACTTTACCCTCAATTTCTGATGCTAACGTTATTGTATCTATGTATATAACAAATTTTGTATTTTGAAATATGAATCCCAGTATACCATTTACACCCTACAATTACCAGGGACTTAAAAAAAAAGCTCAGCTTGCTACATTTTATGCTGATCCCTGTCAGGCAACAAAACACACATAATCTGCAAAAAGGATAACAACAGGGAGGGGACTGAATGAGAGAAAAGAAAAGTGCCAGAGCACCGGGGAAGGATGAACAAACAAAATATTTATGTCTCCAACACACCTTGAAAAACACAGACGATAAACGTGGAGCAAGCCCAAAGGATTCGGAGTCTGAGTTGCTAAAGGCGTGGCATAGATCCTGGTGGGTTTTATGCTTCGCTCCATGCAAAGTACAGGCAACAAACATCAACCAATAATGCAGACGCGATTATGTCCAACCAGAAGCAAAAATAGTTATGGGCAACAGAGGGACAACTCCGACTTTGAATGTGAAGTTGACGCTAGAATAGCAGGACATTCGCATACAGAAAGGATTGGGATTGCTTTTCACAGACACACACTTTTTGAGGAAGCTGCACTCTCACAATCACCCAAAAAATGAAAAACAAACAGAGCGACAAATGGCGAGTGGGGAAAAAGAAAGGACCTCGGAAAACAGAGACCTGAGAGGCAGCTGCAAAAAACGAAAGTGTTGCACAATGGGCGTTGCTCCGTTGCTTCAGGTCTTCTGCACACTCAAAAACCTGCACCCACCACTCTCTTTTAGGAGGGACACTCACCAACACTGTCCTCTGATTTATGATACTGACGAGCAATTTTTTGCACTGTAAAAATTAAATCAGCTAAAATATACAGAATATTCAAAAATCGTAATGCACTTAAAATAGAAAATCTCCTAGCTTGGCATCTTAGAAAAGCAAGATAAAACAAAATAAAAAATATGGCAACAAAGAAAATAATTGTGGCCGAGATCTTCGGATCCTGATCTACAATTTACTCATAAGAATCCAAAACGTATTCCTTTAACCCTTAAACAATCTTCAACGGCCCTGGTATTCCCTTAAGCTATAATAGATACGGGTATAATAAGACAGAAGACAAACGAAAACTTACGATAACGACAACATTGAGAGTAAAACACCATGTCTGACCAACAGGAGCAATAGAAATCGCAGCGAAAACAAAGAAGGACCTACGATGATGCCACTGACGAGTTGGAAGTGAGCTGGAGGCAGGTCCCCTAAGCGCATCCACCTCTCGCACGAGGATCCCTCGATTCGTTCGCAAAAGGAAGCTTCGCCATTCGTTTGAGGTTCTGTGGGTGTGTGAGCACTTTGTTTTCTTTTGTTTCCTGGGCTGCCATTACATTCACTCGCTCGACAGCCAGTCAGCGCCAAGACCACTCCGCCCTGTTGTTTGGCCTGCGTCAAAGGACATTTCGCAGACTCCGGGTTGCGAGAGGTCCTTCTAACAAAATTTAATACTTATTGCCCTTCGCCTAGCGTTAGCTGGGTTGCATGCTTGCACACAGAAACGCAAACAGAATTTATGTTGTGACATTTTAAATTGCGCAATTTTTATGAAATCCTTTTGCTGCGCCTCTCCAGCGCATCCTTGCGAATTTCAGAATAACATCTCTTGACTGCAACCGACATTCTCCACCAATCCGACGCGAATTTTTGTGCAA
This sequence comes from Drosophila melanogaster, assembly GCF_000001215.4. Classification (NCBI taxonomy): domain Eukaryota; kingdom Metazoa; phylum Arthropoda; class Insecta; order Diptera; family Drosophilidae; genus Drosophila; species Drosophila melanogaster. The sequence continues at coordinate 22,034,192 of NT_033779.5, forward strand.
CACTCAAATAATGGAAGGAAAACAGTACGAATTGAAGCGGGTCCTGCGCAAGCCGCTGTCAGCCCGGCTTTTTATTTATTTTTATGTTTAGACTTGACCACCGTCCGCTAAAACCGAAAATGTGCGAGACGACCAGAGAAAGCAGAAAGACCCACCATGATTTACGATGATGATGTGTTCTAGAACGCGGCCGCATCTCCACCAAACTACTCGCACTGCACAACAAGACCTCCAGCTCACGAGGTCCTCCGTTTTTCCCTACGTCTGAGGCAGCTTCAAATATTTGAACACAAGGAATTTTGCCAGCAAGACCTCTGGAATGCATTCTCCTGTCTGGATTTCAAAAGCGGCCAAGTTGGAGCAAGAGCTCTGTTTTCATTTTGCTTCTGGAACAGGATGGGAGTATATCGAACTATATTTAACTGAAACAAAGATTCGAGTATATTGCATTTTACTTTTGGACTTTCGATGATTCGCTTATAAAGAATTATTTTTTTGTGTATGGGCCAGTTATTTAAAATAAGTAATGACTGCTTCGTTTCTTCTGCTACCTTTCTTAGCCTGCCAATACTTCCTTTATTGCCAACATGTTGATAATAGCTAATTCCTGGAGTAAAGAATATAATGACATTAAAGGCTAGAATTTATTGCTTTCGTATGTGTGGTATAAACAACGATCATCTATTCTATTCTTTTTAATTAACTTGTTCTTTTTTTCCTTATCAGCTTCAAGACTATCAGCTCAGGTAGTGGAAGTGAGAACGCGAAGTTTCATAATTTTTCTGGCATATCTGTATATTTGTCTCGAGTTTTAAACTATTCGAAGGGACTAAACAATAATAATACTACCAGAATTGTGGAAAAACATATAATTGTGACTACTTTGTATTGTCGCATTTTTTGTAAATTAAATGTTGCTCTTGTTATAGTAGTTTCCTTACTACTGCATTTTCCATTGCTGGTCATAAAAATTTACGATTATTGCTTTCACATTTTTCATGCTTGTCAATATTAAAAAAGTTATTTTTCACATGAATTTGACTCATTGGATGGATACGCACATATCGCGATCCCAGCTCGACGTACTAAGGATGTCTCCCAAAATTTTATTGAAATCCGCTGATGGAATCCACCCTGAAAAAACCCTCGCGAATTGCAGTGGAAAATCACATTTAATCGGTCGCCAACAGCGTATACCACTCATAACTCCGCACAGTGCCAGAACACAACCAAGGCTGGGACACGGACATGGACACAAATCCGTAGGACGATGGGCATCGACGATGGCATTCCCATTGTTGTAGTGTTGGAGGATTCAGGACAATTGTCAGGCAATAAATCGATGTGTGTAGGGCTGTAAATTTTTGGCGGATGGCCGATGAAAAAGTGCATATTATGCAATTCGACAATACGCCAAACATGTCGACCTACGCACGACCACCCACCCTTTTGGAGAACCAAACAGCCCACCCCCTCTAGATGCCATGGCAGTGCAGCGGAAACGGAAGCGCACACACAAGTTCTCTCCTCTCTTCTTCATCTTCGGCCTGCAACAGCGCTTTGCATATCAATGAAAATGCATAAATTTTTATTCGCCCTCAATTTCACTGGCGTTTTTTCCTTCTGCGCGATGCCCGTTCGGTTGCACTCGTTGCATCCTTGCCCATCGTCCGTTGCCCAATCCTGTCGTCCATCAAGGGGCATAAATCAGTTTGAAGGTAGCGACCGGGCGCAACGAAAAAAAGATTTACCAACACGTAACGTAGCGTGGCTCCGGAAGTTTCTGAATAAAATGGACCCATCCTCGGCAGATCAGTTCTTTGGGCATCCTCTTTGATGAAACGTAATCCGTGTTCCAAGCCAAAAACACTGAAAATACCAAAAAATGCATCGATTCGTGCAATTCGACCTGGATCACCATCGGCCCTCATCGTAATCGTACGCAACATCCAAATGGTTTTCAAAGACATTATTCATTATACAATATACAGTCAAGATAGTTGGGGAAATGTAAAAAACGGAAGACGACACTATGTGTTTTCTGATTGCAATTAAGGGAACCAATTCGAGGCTTTTTAGTTTCGAGTTTCCCTACTATGAGATATCCGCTACTCAACTTCTTTTTTGGCAAATCAATAGAAATTTACAAAACTAATAGATCAAGAATATAAATACTTGATGTGGTCGAAAACGCTTAGTTCTGCCTGTTACTCTACGAGTAACGGGTATAACAAATATGCTTTACTAGAAGAATACCTCTATGGTCTTATAGTTCCCGAGATCTCGACGTTCTATGGCTATGTTGCCCTGCAGCCAGTGCTATAATAATAATAATAATAATATTATAATATTATAATAAATAAATAAAAATAAATATCGTATAGTGTATGAAGGGACTGACGGACATGGCTATATTGATTCGTCCGTTGATACTAGTCAAGAATATACTTTGCTTTACTTTACTGCGTTGCAAACTTCATGCAGTAATCCATAAACGATCTGCAAGGGTATAATTAGGTCGTTAAACTAAGACTAATTTTTAAGCTTAAACTAATTCGAAGTTAATTTTTAACTTAATAGATATACCAAGAATTATAACATCTATGAACAGCTAATTTTTTGCTGCTTCACATTTGTCTGAGAGGGAATTACAAGTTTTCAAGTTGCCAAACAATTTTCAAAATATATGGTTGTTTGATGGAGGATTTTCACTTTGTAAAAGACGCCGCCCTTTGCTCAAAATGCAATCCCAATCCTCTTCTCATCGGATCTCAGTTTGGTACACGCCTTGTTTGCCTTTTGCGTCTAGCAAAATCAACATGGTACGGGGAAGAACAGCAGCTGAGTTCTTGAAATCTTACACATCTGGCAAATATTTACATAAGTCGGGCAAACGCCGGCGAAGGCTTTTTAATTGTTTCTAATTTTTAATGTTGACATGGCGGCGTTGAAGCCACACAAGACATCTGTCCCAGGAAGCCGTTTCTAGTTTACCGACATGCAACGCTAATGTCTATTGACACACCCACATGGTGTACACTTTCTATCACAATAGTTTGCCGGAATCTTTTCTTGTTGTAGACTTCTGATTCTATTAACGGTTCGAATTTTTAAATGAAGATCAACACTAATTAACTAGTATTTTATAAAATAATTTGTTTCGGCGAATGTTGTAAGAAACTCGATGTGTAAAGCATATAGTATTAGATATTAGTAGCTTTTGAGATGTACATATGCAAGTCGGATTATTTACATACATAAATATGTATCCATATTGCTGGTAGATAAATTCGATATAAAGGCTAGTGGAAAGCGGGTTAGATCCTGTAGGTAAATATTTTTTTGATCAGGATGACTAGCCGAGTCGAGCTGACCATCTCCTTCTGTCTGTCCGTATGACGTTGAGATCTCGGAAACTATAAAAGCTAAGTGCTTTTTTTTTCCAATTTATCAATTTTTTCCACCCAATTTCTCTGATACGCCAAAAAATTTTTTGAATTCAACTTTATTCTTAAATGTTTATTTTATTAAATATATGTTTTACGCTCTCTCGCTAGCTGAGAACTGAGTTCAGTACTTGGTATGTCCCATAGCTAATGTTCCAAAACGAACTTAAATTAAACATTCATATTTGTAAAGCTTGTGCCTTAAACTAATTACCAAAAATAGCTATTTAAATTGAACGTTGAACCGGTTTTTGCGATAATTACCGCTGTTCGTCGCAACTCGATAGCCAGACAAGATCTCAAATTTGATTTACCGTTAAGCTCTGTTGCCCAAAACCGAAATCACCAGTATCATTTTGGTCGGCAAGTCGGTAGCTTTGAAAATAAGTAAACCATGAATAACTCCCGCATTCTGAGGACAACAAATGTCCTACTATTACTTATCGGTTATCAAAGGCATTGGTTTGAAAAGAAGTCGCATCGATTCCGAGTGTCCCTGCCCAGTGTAGTTTACATATTTGTCCTCGGAGTTCTTTATGCTGCGTGCTTCTCCCAGCATTTTGATAAGACTTCATCTACACTTAATGTTTTGAAAGAAATATCACCCTTTTTATTTGGATTAATCAGGGTGCAGCTTGCTTTGGGAGCAAAAGCATTCGCTTATGCCATATATTCTTCGGTGAAATCTGTGGGCGCACTTAACTCCCTGTTGAAAGCTCTGCCAACTAGGAATTCTGAATTCAACAAAGACGAAGCCTTGGCCTACCTTTTACTGACTTCAACCTTTGGTATACTCTTCTGTTTCGCGGCCTACATAGCATATGAAATGAAGTTCGAGCTACCCCCTCTGCCAGATGCTATGCTTGGGATGGCTCTATTCTTGCCGCATCTAATTTTAGCCGGGTCAGTAAGATTGTACACAGTTCTCTCGTGGTTGAGTAGAGGACAGCTAAAAGAGCTTAAGAAAAATGCCGAAGAGGAGTTAAGGGCTAATTTGACGAAGGAGCCGGCGAATATTGCTTCCGCCTTATTTACGGTTTCCACGGAAAGCTTGGAAAATTTAAAGACAAAACTAGAGATTCTGGAAGCCAATTTTTGCATTTTCGCCCAGTCGTTAAGACATTCTATGGTGTTTCTTTTTGCAATGCACGCAAACTGCCTTTTGGGAGGATTCTATACCCTTACGTACTACTGGAATACTTGGTACGTTTTATTCGAGGATCGCAAGAGAAGAATCTTTTATGCCGCAAATGCCTCCATATATGCCTGTATTGCCAGTGATTACATCGGCCTGATGGTTGTTTTGTTTATGATGAACATCGAGGTAAAATAGAGAAAACATTATATTATTATTATATTTTTGTTTAGATATTAAAAACTAATCGAATGTATCTCTCAGCGGCGAAACTTTATTGAGGCTATAGATTTATTGCTGGCCCAGAGGAAATTATTTTCAAAAAAATTGCGACCTATCGCCAAAGATTTAAGGGGCGTTCTTAAAATGAAATGTTTTAAATTTCAGCCAAATATTATTTACATCAGTTTGGTAAGTTTTTACGATTTGATCGAGAATAGCTTTCTTAGGAGCTACTTACAGATGGTATGCCTTCAAATCATAATAATAACATTGATTGTGACTGTTCATTATCTAAGAGACGAAATTTTGTTGCTAAAGGAAGAGCTCAGCAGCACCGACGACACTTAATAAGATATTGTTTACACTTAGTGGACGGTCTGTAAGTACAATATATCAAGGCTTTAATGAAGTGCTACCTATATATATATATATATAGAATACATACATATTCACATTTTTGTCTTCGTTTTGCCTCCATCCCACTTCGGTAAGTTCATATTAATTACCATCATATGCAAACTTAATCCATAAATTCATTTGCTTGCCAGATTGAAACAGGATGGAACAACAAATCAGTATTAAGTTGCTAATAAAATGGTTCAAAGAGTAATATGTGCGACTTCGCTAGAGATGAGCAAAATCCTGGAAAGTACAGCAGGCTTCTGAATAAATTGACCACTGAAAAGTCGGAGGCGGAATTGAGTTTTAGTATTGCATATTATCGAGTATTTTTGTTTTGATTGGATTTCTGAAGATTGGAACTTACTTAAAACAGCATAAAATTGTATAATTTCCCTTTAGTCTGCTGCTTGAAATATTATGCACCTGAAATTATTCCAATAAATACAAAACAATACAACCGCTTTGCTTATAGTTTTTTTTCTATTTCATACGAGCAAAATCATATATTGTGAGATAACATCTCGCAGAATGGCCGCAAATAAACATAATTCGTGTGTGAAAATCTACATAATATTTACTGTGATGCCAACAACCATCCAACCATCCAACCATACAACCCATTCCCGCCCAGGCTGGTGCACCAACCAGTCCATGCATACAGGTCTATAGAGATCCTGATGAGCAGATAAATTCATTAGGCAAGCCAGTGTAATTGTTCCACTAGGGCGACGACGATGCTGGGTCGAAAAGAAAGTGGGGCGTGAGGGTGTGGCGGACATTTGGCTCAGCTGGCAGGGCAGACGGCGTAGGAAAAGCAGACGACCGCAGATCTTAAGTTTTACCCCGGAGGCTGGAGTTGGGAGTCAGGAGTCACGTAGTCGGAGTTTCCTGGCGAAGCGTTACTAAATACAAATTAAACAAATCCATAAATAATGTTTAATAATATTAACATGGATATTAGCTGAAGTTACATACAAACACTCCCACTTTGGTGCTGCAGATGCTTTCTCCTGTCGCACTCAGTTGTAAATGTTGGCGCTGCAAAACCCTAACCCCAAATGCATTCCATTAGGCGTGGTGTTCGTGGTTTATGGACATGTCGCCTGTGCCAACTGGATGTTTGCATGCTCAGAAATTGCATACGTACAGGGGTGATTCCACAGCGTACATATTGCTTCCTTATTCCTATTACTTATTTTAAGCATACATACATCCCATTTCAAAATAATACACCCCGAATAAGTGCAACATGATTTGTTAGCGACTTTTTCGAAGTTTTCTTGGACTGAACTTATACCTGGAAACATAAATACTCATTTATCCATCGTTTAACATTTTAAATGATAATTTGGTTTTATTAGACAATTTAAATAACGATTCGAAATTTAAAAGATTACTCTTTGAATGCTTTCATTCGATGCTTCTTCTTTTTCTCTATTTGCTGCTCTACGCGCAACAGTTGCATTAGTAAATATTTCTGGCGATCCTGCTTCTTTTTGATACTGTTAGAACTCTCCAAGACGCTGTGAGGTTTCTTCGGTGCATTGGGTAACACATTTGGAGGATTTCTTACTGGAGTTTTCGTCGACAGCTTTGAAAGAGTTTGTTTTTGATTCCTAAATTTTGAATAGTTTGGTCGTTTTGTGGTAAATCTTGCATCTGCATCAGATGAGAACTTTTCTTCGTTTCGTTTCATGTTTTTTATCAATATTCCCAATAAAGATGAGCTATTTTTTTGACCCCGTCCATCAGATTCGGAGAAAGATGAAATATCATCGGTGCTTTCTGTGGTGGATTCATAGCTAGAAGACTCAGACGAGTCGGTAGAACTGAAAGTGCTGTCGCTAAGTCGTTGTCGTTTTGGTTTGGGCCGTACAATTATTCCAGAAGGTCTTCGTATATTGCCTAATGAAATTTGAGGCTGTTGATTTTTTCTGGCAGAGTACCTCGGCAGTCTTGGAGAACGATCTCGTTTCTCTAAGCACGTCAAGAAGGACGTTCCATTTGCCTGAGTAGATCGCAAATTCCGAGAATATCTAGAGGTGCGAACAGGCCGATTCCCTGCCAATGAGTTGTGATATTGTTTCTGCTCTGCTAATAGTTCACTGATGGTCGGCGTTGGAAGAAGTGGAGCACGCTTGTTCACCTCCGGCTCATTCTGTGTGTAGTAGGGATCGTTGTCCATGTTGTTCATGCCGAACGATATTTCTAGGCTTTTAGGCATTCTCGACATTTTCTCGATCACTTCCATTGGGTAGGTATCCTTAGCTGGTAAGACGCATGTTGACCACACTATTTAAAAAGGAAAATAAATTGATAAAAATAAGTTTCTTTGTAACTTATATTACTATTTGTGTTAGGTTTTCATAAAAAAAAAAAATAAAAACAGATGAAAATTCGCTTTTCCTTGTCGGGTTGGATACAACTCCCTTTGTGCGTTGCAAGTTGCCAATTTATAATATCCACTGAAAGGGCTTACAAAATATCCCTTTGTTAACACGGCATTTTTATGATGACTTTTATGATATGTTTTATGTTAATTATATAAAGTATTGGAAATCAAGTGAAGTCGTTAATCACAAGAGCTTAAAAGATGTACCTGTATTACATTTTCACACTTTCTCAAATTCCTTAACTAAAACTAAAACATAACTAAAAACTAAGAAAAAATTGCACAAGTTTTGATGACCACTTTCAAAGTGTAACATACCTGGCGGAAAAGTCACTGTAGGCACTGGCAGACATTTTTTTTCAAACATGACATATTTGCCCAGCCTGTTCAAATTTGGATGGCGAAACCGACAATTCTGGCCCCAAATGCAGCAGTTACGTATGTGATAGCGACAAATGGGCATTCTGTTATCCTCTTTTTTAATAGTATTACTTGAGACCTCATTATCTTCACCGAAAAGTTCGCCATCTTCCAAATCAACAGATTCCACCGGATCATGCTGCGGTGTGGAAAAAGTGTCTTCAAATAGCTCACAAGACTCCAACTTACTTACTTTCTTATCCACCGATACATTTTTCTTTTCAAAAGAAGTATTATCAAACTGGCAAAGTGACTTTTTTTTAATCAAATTAGGAGGGGCATCAAAATCTTCGCAGGACACTTCACCATCTTCCATATCTGATGTCTTGTAATCACACCGAACCTTCTGCGATTCGGAGGTGTCATCTTCGGATAATTCACCAGGTTCCAATATATTGTTTTTTTGCTGTTGATCGCTCCCCTCCTTGGATACTTTTACACAAAAGCCCTTGTCCACAGGTTGAACTTGGTTTTGCTGCGCTTTCAATTTGTATTGTGTTGCACCAATATATATATTTTTATGACTTCCGTCTATTAAGTTGGTCACCTCAAAGTCCGACAAATTATCTTTACCAATGTCCTTATAAGCAGTTATAGTAAATTTCGCAGGTCTGTTTTGGGGATTCTTATTTTTTTTTAGGCTATCCAGATTGTCAATTTCGCACTCATCTGAGAAAAATGATAGAATATCCTGGGGGTCTTTCATTGTGGAGGATAATATGTCATTGGAATCGTCGTCTAGGCCTGTAGCACTATTTTCGAATCTATAATTTTCTTTCCTAAATAATTCTGATGATTGTGAACTGGACATTCGCGCAGAAGACATAGTGGATTCTTTTAGGGAATTCAAGTTTAAAATCAGAGTTAAAAAGGTTACTTATTACATCTCTTACCGAAATCCGTTAAGCCATGAAGAGTATAATCGAATGGTTTGTAAACAAAATTGGATTGTGGGGAAGATGATTGCGGGACTGCTTTTCGAACACTAAAATACATCAAGTTTTTAAGGGGACTTTTCGAAAGGCGGAATGAACAGACCTTAAGTTTTTTGATAAACTGCTGCTGGTTACATCACCTGAAATTAATATGTAATATTTAAGAAGGCTATTCATTGATTTTTTTTTTAATATATCCGCACCCGAACAAAGGGACCTCGCATTTTCATTGGCTGCACAATATTCCATCCAGTAATTTGTAATGTCTTGCGAAGCCTCTGTTGGCTCAGTTATCCCAAGACTCACGGACGAGGCAGCTGCGGCTAAGGTTTGCACCAAATATTTAAAAAATTACAAATCATTACGAAGGCATTCCGAATACAACTATGTCACCCATGCTGTGATGTCCGTTGCGCTTTGTATATCTAAAAGCTTTTTCATCATCTCCTTCAAGTTGTGTATTTTCCAGGTTAAAATATAAATTCCCCGGATTTCTTTTTGTCAGCGAGGTCACTTTCTCTTCATTTCCATCAGAATGTGACATCTTATTTGCCGCACTTAAACAACCATGTATAAGAATGGTTTAATCTTCTTTCCCAAAAATCTTCTCACCTTCAAGAGCTGTACTCATTAGCTCGGCCAAGCAATTTAGCAATAAACTATTAAAAATTATCCTATGTGCCCAATTTTGACGCGCAGAACCGAGCAACTTTATGAAGCTTGACAGCACTGTAGAGTTGCCATGCAAATATGATTGTTAGCGAGGAAACTATCGGTGTTACCGAAGAAAATATATCTGTCAGGTATGAAAAGCCCATTTAGTGTTGTGTAATATTTATACTTTAGCGAATGATATGTTGATTCCATTGCCATACGTTTAAATTGTGTCTTCTTCACTGTTTCATTATTCTACACTGACTTAAAATTTCGACAAATAAATATATCAATTCGCTTAAGTACTTTACTATTGAACTAATAATATTCAAATTGTAATAGTGTCATCACGGTTAATATGGAATGATGGTCGCAAGTGCTAATAATAACAATGGTAAATAAGAAGGTATAAAGTGAAAAAGATAATTATAATGTTAATAGGTTGTATATGGTTGTATATGTATATAAGGGTTAAAAAAAATTTTTTTTTTGGTTTTCTGAGTGTGTCTCTTTAAATTTACCTACTTCATATGCTAAAAATTTCATTAATTAAAACGTATTATATTTCAATTTTTTTTAAAGAAAGTTTTTTTAGTTGTAGTTTTGCCTCACTATTAAAGTGTTTTACTTTTGTTTTAACTTTACATTAGTACTTTACTTTCTTTGATTTTACTTTACAAATATAACTTCTTTGAAATCTCAGATCAGAACTTATATATATATATATACAAATATATACAAAAATGTATGTGACGACTTTTAATAAGAAAACGCCCTGATCTCGGCAAACTTTCGACGATAGTAAAAATTCAGGTGGCTTCATGCTAATTTTTGTTGTTCCCGTGTTGATATCAATTGCGGCTCAAATGGGGGGATGGCATAGTTCAGGCGGTCAACTTTGGAACACGTGACCACCTCTCGGCCACCAACGAATGTTAGGGTTCGTTAATTTGTCGACAGCTACCAATCAATTCGTCCGGAATACCCTTTTGATCTGTGATAGACTGGGATAAGCTGGGTGCCTAAACGAGAAGATATGCCAAATTTTAGGACCACATGAATTTTGTCACCCAAAAAACAATAATTATCTTTTTATCAGCACCCAAAATGAACCGAAAATGGTTTGCACGCAGCTTCCACTATGTTGTTCTCTAATATGAAAATTTAACCGGTAGAGGTGATTAATTATTTCACAATTACGAGGTAAAAGAATGGGGACAAGAAAAATTCTTAAACGCTCGAGAAATTTTGAAAGTCCGTACCCGTGAGCTTTCAAAAACGCCATTGAATGTAAGGGATAAGTCAGATAATTTATAGCTGAGCTAAGTGGAGAATGTTAAGAAAAGCTTAATACGAACCCATATGTAATATCGGTTAATTTAAAGCTGGGCATGAAAAGAGGATAGCGACTTAGAAAGCTTAATCAAAATCCAAGTATACTTTTAGGGTTAAAATTATATTGGATAAAGATTTTGATTTGGGCAAAATCTTTCAATTTCGTTTTTAGGTGCTCTGGTTTTTGCAAAATTTTTGCTATCGTTTTGCTATTTGAGTGTTTTGTTTGTTTCTCCTTAAACATCTGACTTATTTTGTTTGTCAAAATGAAACAACCTCGATTACCGGAACATGCCCGATTATATATGGTGGTACTGAACTGATGTGGAAGTGATTGTTGTGTGTTATTCGTGTGTGTTTGAGTTTGAGCCGAGTAAATATACCCATTACCTCTAGCGTAAAAGGGTTTAATATATTCGTTGAAAAGTATGTAACAGTAAGAAGGAATCGTTTCCAACTATATAAAGTCTATATATACATATATCAATAGCCGAATCGATCTGGCCATATCCGTCTGTCCGACTGTCCGTATGAACGTCGAGATCTTAGGAACTATAAAAGCTAGAAGGTTGAGCACACAGATCCTAGAGACAAAGACGAAGCGCAAGTTTGTTGACCCATGTTGCCACGCCCACACTTTTGAAAAATGTGTTGATATTTTTTCACATTTTTTTAGTCCTGTAAATTTTTATCGGCTTGTACTATAGTACTAGCTGAGTAACGGGTATCTTATGCAAGCCTTAGTAAAAACAAATAAATTTGCACTTTAAATACCTCAAAAACTTTTAAACGTTATCTCTATATTACCATGGCATCACAGACTATTCCCTTTTGGGAATAACCGCTCGAAGCAACAGCATTAATTTTCAACAAATTACTTGACTGTATGGGTGGGTGCCCCTTTCCACCCAGCCAATAGTCCCGCGAAACTAACAGAAACATATTAAGGTTAATCGAGAGTACAAGCAAAATGTCGACAAGAGGTGAGACGCGGACAAGTCGAGAAACAAATGCCGGAGCTGCAATCAATGAATATAGCGCAAAAAACGCAATGCGGCAAAGAAGTTACCTGACGGAAGGTAAGTGAAGGGGATGTCCCAGAGGACTTGTAAATATCAACATGGCAAACAGGTAAAAAGTTTTCCTCTTGTTCTTTGGCATTTGTTTATGTCCGGGTCGAGGCCGAGCCATAATCGTTTTTCATTTCAGTCCTGTAGGAGGTGCACCTTAGATATTACTCCAATCTTCGCCAAAGGCACTGAACCAAATTTTCACAGAACATAATTATATGAAAGATATGTTTCGGTAATAACAATCTGTTACACCAGCAGTTGTAATAATCATGTAGAACATGTAGAAGGAAGCAATTCCGACCATATAAAGTATATATATTCTTATAGCCGAGTCGATCTGGTTCTGTCCGTCCGCCTGTCCCTTCATCCGTATGAACGTCGAAAAATGTTTTTATATGTTTAGATTTTTGTATAAGTTTTGTAAATTTCTAACGACTACAAATCCAATGGAAATTTTCCTTATTTGGCCAAAAATATTTCTTGCACTCCCACTTGCCAAGTATCGGGTATCTAATAGCAGAGGAAATCGACATTAGCGTTCTCTATAGTTTTTTTTTTAGTTAAATATATGATTAGGGACTTACACATCTTTTCCTCTTTTTGATTTTAAGCCCCTTTTTTTCTAAGTGAGCACTTTTAAACAAGGACGCAATTTAGTTTTGAGCGTAATTTCTTTTAATAGCGTTAGTCGTCAGATAAAATTTAGCCGGAGTAGAGTAGCAAACCCCAACCAGAGGTCGCGCCCTGACATTGGCATTCTACTCTTCAGGAGCTCCACCTCAGGTCACAGGAAAGTCTCTGTTTTGGCGGATGTCGCAAGCAAATTGCTCAGTTTGGGTCATGTCCAGGGGCCTAAGGTTGGCGTCTCTTCGGTTTGTTTTATTGGAGGTAAGGCCATATTGGTGGGGGAAGGTTGACGTTTCCTGGGCCATGACGATTTCATTTGCATTTTATGATAATTGAACTTTATAAATATGTCACGACAGCATCTTAGGGGTGCCAGAGGAAACACAACACCCAGCGAAAGAAAACATAATGTTTCCTTTCAGAGTATGGTCCCTTTACATTCTGGGAAATTAATTAAATTATAAAAAATTAAATTATTTTAAAATTATAAATTATATTTATATAAAATTAAAATTTAATTATATTGAATTTAAAATTATATTGAAGTGCCACCATTAATTTTAAATACTTATGGCAGTGTGGGTTGCTCTATAAACTAATGAGTAGATGACGACGACTGCAGTTAAAGTATGTTAAATGAGTTACTTTTTGTATGCAGCGTACGACAAAGTGGTAATTTATGCGAAATAAATAAGTGGTAATTTATAAATGCGCCCCACCAAAAATAACTAGAATTATAATTTCCCACCTGGGATATCAGCGTTAATACCTACGAAATGACGGACAGCGATACAAGACTTGTTTATAAATATTAATATACAGTTTCTTAGGTTGTGGAAATCCCTTTTCATATTGCTCAACCTATCTTAGACACCTTATAGTACCTGATAGGAAAAATATGTTGTTTGCAAATCTTCTTCATCTGTAAACTGCCGGCTATCGACTAGTATGTGGAAAATGTGATCAATTGCCATTTGCAACATGGTTGTAGGTTCATTATATCACTAGCCTTGTGAACATACAAAAATATGTTCAAACATATGTATTTGAATCTGTACATTTTGTTTTATTCATTGCCCACCTTGTTTATAATTCATTCTAGTGCTGTGAAATTTAATGAATTTAAATTTAAATAATAAATTAATAAATTTAAAATAAAACAGTGATTGGTCGTATTAAAATTTGATATATGGAAATCAATGCTCCTTTTTACAATTCCTACGATTAGCCGAGTATCCATTTTTGTGACGAGTAGAATAATTAGCAATTTTATACCCAAAATTTTAAAGTATCAAACAATGTCTGGCAGTAACCATTTTAAAGCGTTTTAAGTTCATACTAAACGATTAGTACTAGCATTAGGATAGGATGACTCTTGCTGACGACAATGCTTGCGATATATAGAACCAAACACTACAATTTTCGGATCATATTTATTATTCTTCTTGCTTCAGAATTCACTCTTGTATATTTATACTCATTACTCGTTGAGTAAAAGGGAATACTAGATTCGTTAAAAAGCGTTTGCGACCATATAAAGGATATATATTCTTGATCAGGATCAATAGCCGGTTGATCTGGCCGTGTTCGTCCGCCTGTCCGTTCGTCTGAACGTTGAGATCTCAGGAACTACATATATAAGCAAGAATGTTGAGATTAAGAATGCAGCTTCCAGAGACATTGACGCAGCCCAAGTTTGATGATTCATATTGCCACACCCATTCTAACGTGCCCAAACCGACCAAAACTACCATGCCCACCTATAGACGAATCGGCCTTTTTTCGTCCCTTGGAAATATTATGGAGAGGCTAATCCTTATACAAAATGCTAAAAGTTAATGCTGCTGTCAAGGCGACCCCAAAATTCCAATTTGGTTTCCGGATCCTGCATGGCACACCAAAACAACTTCATAGAGTGGTCAGCTTTGCATTAGAGGCGATGGAAAGGAAGGAGGAAGAGGTTTCCGCTTTTGTGGGACATCCAGCAAGCATTCAATAGAGTGTGTCATCCGGGCTCCTGTACAAAGTCAAAACTGTCCTGGCTGATAGCACCAAGAAGGAAGATGTCCTTGGAAAATAAAGTTAAGACCTATAAGTCCATATTAGCTTCTGGCCTATTTTATGATATCCAAGTAATATCCAAGGTATTGCTGCCAGAAACCACATTCGAAAATCCGACGAAAAATCACCGGATATAGAAAGTTATCTCCAGGTCACAGAAAAAGGAGACAACATCCAGAAGGTGACCAAAAAATACCGAGAGGGACTGGAATTACACCCCAACAACATAGCAAGGCAACTGGGCAACACAACACTGCAAATTTCAGGAAGACGAAGAATGACGTTTAAGTCTTTCACCCTCAAGATCTGCCAGACCGGTATTTGACTTGACATGTGTGAACAAAGTTCCCAATGATGTTAATCATGCTATCTATAGCCCAACACAATATAAATCTCTCCTCATTAGATTAAGATGACAGTAGTAGAACGCTTTTCCTTTAAGTATAAATTTCCATCTGAAGATTAAAATCTTTACACCACAAAACGCCCAAAACGGCCACGCCCACACTTTTCAACAATTTAAACATTTTTCTCATTTTATTACCCAATATCTATCGATATTTCAGAAAAACGATGAAATTTTTCTTTCCCATTATTAATAGCTGGTAATAGCTGGCTAACGGGTATCTGATAGTCGGGGAACTCTAATATATAGAACTCTCTCTTGTTTAATTTTGATGTATTTGATCCTACCTTCAGCGGACACTCCGTATCCATGACACCTCCAACCCGACTGTGCGATCCAAAATGTGCTGCTTTTTTACGCAAATCATGATAGTAATGACTATAGCCGTCTGGTTTCTCCAGATAAATTTCTTCTCGTCCGAAAATACAACATAATGCCACTCCTTAGACCAGGTCATAAGAGCTCGAGCGAAACTCAGACGTGCCTTTTTCGCAACATATTAAGGGGTGTTTTTATTTTTCAGTTTTTCGTGTTAAATGTTTAGCTTTCTTAATCACCCTTTGAATCAACAATTTGCTCGGGTTTTCACCACTTTTTTCTCGAATTTTGGCGGAGGAGTCGTGGGAATTTGACCTATGGACGTATGGACCTACGATCTGCCGCATTAAAGACACTGTTATTGCCCCCTTTATAGATTTTTCCATAAGCTTACTTGTTCTTAATAAAATTGGCTATAGTTTTGCGATGTCTGCCGTTTTTGTCTGCAATTTGAGGAAAAGACAGCCCACATGCATAGAAAGCTATGATTTCGGATTTTTCCAGCACTGATAACAGCGTTCGTCTTCTCATTTTTTTTTTAATTAAAGAAAACTTTTCAATTCAACAGCACTACAAATTTTGTTGTCCTACCTTTCAAATTATGTAAGATATTCAAAACTGCATTTTGGGGCGCAAATCTGATGAAACAATATACGTGTCCAATTTTTCAAAGATAACGGTTCTTCTCAGGACCCCTTTTTTATCCTCAAAAAGAGAGGGAATATCAGTGAAGAATAAACAATAACATTGATAGATTTTCGTGCAATGCCAAAATACAGAACATAAGAAGAAACGGAGCCATGCAGGGGGCGCTAATCTGCATATCTACAGTTTTATTATTAAAACTTAATATCTAAGCAAACACTAAGTTAAGTATACATTTCATTAAGTCTTCAGAAAATGCCATGTGTATTTAAGACGTCAAATAAACTGAACTGATTTAACCTTTATCTTTCGTATCTTGCGTGCACGAAAGCCCAATTTCCATAAGGACTTTTTACCCCTTCGCAAAAAGCGAACAAGCTGAGATTCCTGTTCAATAACTCACCTAGTCAGCATCTTACCCTATACACCCTTTCAAAGCTTAACGTAAAATGAACATTTAACGCCTCATTAGAATCGGGACATCAAGCTATCCTAACAGCAACCGCCGACGTATCCATCTCTGGGGCAGCTCTACTCGAGTCAGCAACAAGATGCCGGCAATGAGTTAACTCCGGCATAAACAGAATATATGACCGCAAAATCCCAGAAGCGCCTAGCAGGGAATGAATATTAATGAGATGTCGTCAGTCTTTCGTCAAATTAAAACACAGCTCCAACGGGCCAGAACGGTGAGCTGGGACCGGGTGAAATTGGAGATGGAGAGTAGTCCTCACAGGAGAGGACACATCTTCTCGGCTGTTGTGCGCGCACATCCTGCGGTAACTTTTCTAATTGTTGTCAGCACAACGCGAATAAATCAGCAGCCGTGAAGCTGGGCCACTACAACTAGCTGATGGCATGGTGGAATTTCAGCAATTTGTTTTCCTCTAGTTGAGTCGAATATTTCGAACAGGGGTGGTTGGATGAGATGGATGGGGAACAGCACTTAACCCTTTTGGGCAATGTGACTCTGCCAGTCACCGCCATCGTCACACGTCAGCGCACTATCATCAGCTTGTTTACACGCATAATTATGTGTGCCGGATTCCGGGAATTGCTTCAGGCTTCCGGCTTGCCCACTCCATTTGGACTCCTTGCCCTGAATTATCCTTGCGGCTTTTGGGGGCTACCACGCCAGGCGACTTAATGCAACGTGACAGATTTCTCACTTGAACTTAAGATGACGGAAAATGTCACAATTTGATGCTGATAATATGCTAATGGGGTTTGTTTGTTTGATTTATTTATATGCAAAGAGAAGGTTTCGACGCCAATGGGCAAAGGGAGGACAGATAAATTGGTATTTAATATGGAAGTGCTTTTTCACCTTATATGAATATATCGAGTTCGATGAATTAATAGTAGGTATTTAAAGTCAGTATTTTAGGTAATATAAATATAAAAGATGTTAAGCTGTCTTATTTCAATAAATGTTAACATAGCTTTATACCCGCTACTCCTGGAGTAAAAGGATATGCTAAAAACGTATGCTACAGGTAGATGAAAGCGTTTCCGGGCCAACAAAGTATATAAAATTTATCTTTTCATCATTATCGGCAATACATTAGACTACTAACAAACAACTAAGCTTCAACACTTGCTAATAATTTTGCCTGCTTAAAACGATTATGAATTTGCGACTGCATTGTGACGGGTAAGAAATTCGCGATCAAAATAATAAAACAAGAGAAAATGCTATAGTCGAGTTCCCCGACTATTAGATACCCTTTACTCAGCAGCTAGTGTGAATGCGAACGAGAAATTTAATAATTTTTCTTGGATATCGATAGATATTGGGAGAAAACAATTAAAAATTGGGCGTGATTGATTTGGCGGCTTCAGGACGTTCTAGTGGGTGTGGCAAAAAGTTTTTTGGCAAATCGATAAAAATTTAATTATATTAGTCTAAAATTATGAAAAAATATCAAACCATTTTGGAAAATTGTGGCCGTGGTTTTGGGCGGTTTTAGTGCGTTGAAGTGGGCGTGACGCTGAATCTCAAAATTCTAGCTTTTATAGTTCCTAAAATCTCAACGTTCATACGGACAGACAGACGGACAGGGCCGGTTCGACGCGGCTATTGATCCTGATCAAGAATATATATACCGTCGGAAACGCTTTCATCTGCCTGTTACATAGTTTTCAAAAAATCTATTGTAGTATACCCTTTTACTCTACGACTAGCACGTATAATTAATTTTATTCAATTTGGCTAATTAGGCTTTTGGAATACACGACTGTTTAGCTTGATTTCATTTTTTTGACATTTATACATTTCCAATATCGAGTCAACCCTTAGCCATTCAGATATATTGTTAACAACATTTGTGAAATAAAATCTTTTTTAATGTTTTACTACTATGTAGGTAATCTAAAATTTAACCATAAATTAATATTTATAATTAAGCCTTTTCGTAAAATGTGTATTCAATGTGTCTAGTGGCAACGTACAAAAGTTGTAATATCATATCATATTTTTAAAATATTCAATGTTTCAAACTGTAGTAAATTTTTTCTTATTTGTGTACATAAATTAGTGGTCTTCGAACACTATGGTGCTACTCGTCACTATCTTTTTCCTACCAAGTTGCTAAGACTTCCCGATTAATACTGCAGGTATACTGCAGGTCGTTGCATACTTACAGGCAACGACATTAATATGGAAAATACAAGTAGCATTTTAGTACGAGGTTTAGTTTAATCATTTTCTTGTTAATTGCGCTGTTATGTTACTATTACTGCATTGTATGTATTCATCGCTTCTAAATACATTAATTAATTAATTAAAAAACAAATGGCATTTAATTGCGCTGTTCAACTACTTTAAATAGCACCCAGCGTCCACAATTTGTTGTTATACCCGTTAGTCGTAGAGTAAATGGGTATTCGCTAAAAAGTGTGTGATAGGCAGAAGGAAGCGTTTCCGACTAAATAAAGCACATGTATTCTTGATCAGGATCAATAGCCGAGTCGATCTGGTAATGTCCGTCTGTCCGTATGAGATTCAGCATACAGATTCTAGAGACAAGGACGCAGCGCAAGTTTGTCGACCCAGTTTGTCACGCCCACTCTAACGGCCTAAACACGCCAAAAACTGCCACGCCCACATTTTTAGGCAATTTTTAATTTTTTTCTCATTTTATTCCCCAATATCTATATCGATATCCCAGAAAAATGATGAAATTCGCGTTAGCACTTCCACTACCTGAGTAACTGATATCTGATAGTAGACGAACTTGACTTGAGATCGGTATACTCTCTTGTTTTAATTTGGGCAATCCGACCTAGAAATGACCGCCTGTTCTTATGAACTCCGAATTTTCGGTAACTTCAAAGGCTATCCGGTTGAGATTAAGCATGCAGACTGAAGTGGCGGCGCCCCAAGTTCACTTTAAAAGATCGTCACGTCCATAGAAACACCCCCAAACTGAGCAAATTTTCTGAAAATGTTTTGTTGTTTTTTATTATTATTTCTTATACCAATTTCACTTAATATGCTAAGCATATTTTCGGACACATTCTGTTAAAAATTTGTTATTGCTAAAAAAATGTATTTACAAGTCGATGATCTCAATTTTAGCGACATATTTTTTTGTTTTTATTTTTAATATAACACCTAATTGTTATTAGTTTATATTTAAATATTTTTAATATATATATTCGGCTTTATCTCAGTCAAAACGGAAGTACACAATCGCATCCTTGGTCTTGACTACGATAATTTCCTCACTATTATCGGAATAAAGCGGATAAGGGCACAGGTGACAGCGAACACTAATATATTAGCACGGACCTCATCTTTGGAGCGCTCCTCAATTCTAATCGGCTCAATGGACAGTGTGCGAAACATCTTGACTGCAGATGTACGCAGAGCTTTAGTTGCTATTTATCACCGTTTAACATACTTACATAGATTGCTTAACTAATTTAGAAGATTTTGTCTTTCTTCACTTATGTGTTGTGGTTGGGTAACCTATTCAAACGATTTAAATATAGAACATAGGCGGGAAAAAATCAGATTATTGACACAATCTCTGATAGATTATTCAATGACAGTCTGAGTGTTCTGGCGAAAAACTAAAGTTGTTTAGCTTATAGTACACATTATTTTTTGATTTTTTTCACCATTATGAGAGAATTTTGAGAAAAAGGACCTCAAAGTTGCAAAATAAAAAGTAGCAAATACCTAGGGCAATATTAACGTTATTCGTTAATCAATTACTGTTTGCGTGTTTTTTCGACTTTTGAAATCTACCCGGAGTCTGAAAGAACTAAATCTCACAGAAATTTTTTTGCAAGTTCTCCTTAAAGATTTCTTTAACTTTTGCGGAAAAGCCTGCGGAGCGCTTTCAGCCATTTGACCTAGGGATCCCCGCAGATGTTAAAGAAACACTAAACTTCTTTAATGCTCTTTACTTGGATGGATTATCGTTGTCATTGACAGCAGAATTGGCAAGGCCTTGCCTAAAAAGAGATCCTGTTCCTTGTTCTCCTTTGTAACTCAACGTTACGTAATACGTATCCAGATTTTTTTATATCAATGAACCTTGGCGAGTCATAACGACGGATAAGCTTCCATTACTTTCTATACATTATTTAAGGGAATATGTCTTAGTAGAGATATGGAGTAAAAAGCGAACAGGATGATAATTCCGACCGCCAGTTTGGTTTTAGGCACCACAGGATTTCCTGGACGTTCAGGAAGCTTTCATCCGTGGTTTGCCTGATGGCTTTCTTTATAAGTAACTGCTTATTTATAAATAGCTTAAAATTGGCCACAGCAGTTTCTTTTTTAAGGGAACACCATTCCATAATCACCACAGGCGCAGTATTTGGGTCTGATCCTGGACAAGCGGCTCGCCTGGAACAGATTACAATGAAAATCGCAGCTTTATGTCGGGCTAACTTAACTGGCTGCTTAAGCCAACTAGTAACCTTAACCATGGTGTAGACAAAAAGGACTTATACGTTTCCAAGCTCCTAAATCAGTCATAGCTTTTATTCTCATTCAATTAAAAATATTATATGTGGAATGATACGTTCTAATAAATATTCTTTAAATAAATTTAGAAATATTAAGTTGTATTGCACGTTAAGTGAAGTTAAGTCACGCTTTAAAAACTTAATGCATAAATAGATTGTGTGTTTGTATTGTTAGTAAAAATATCTGCGTATTTCGCTCAAATTGAACAAGTTCACATTTTTGTAAAAATAATAAACAAACAATAATCAAATATAAATACTCTTTTTGTTTCTGAAGCCTTCTTTTGTCTCCCGACCACAAAGCATCAAAGCGGTTTATCGGTTGCAATGCCGATGGAAACGCTGGACTGGGCCTAAGTCAAATACCGTGTTGTGGGCCCATTAGTCCGAGCAGATTCCGGTGCACATTATTTCTGGCCACGGCACGTGTTTGAACCGCAAACAGATTCATTTTTGCAGTACCGAGTCTCGTCCGATGAGGACAACGAAATATGAGTAGGCGGCTGCTACTAAGGGCAGTTTGCGCATTCCAAGTCTCGGTCCAGGATCCGTTGCTGGAGCTGGAGCCGGAGGCGGTGCCGGAGGAGCACTGCAATTCGTCCTCGGGGTCTTTTTGGTGTTAATAATAAATAAACGGACCGGCCGTGCAGCAGGAGTCCTGCCCGTGTTTTGGACACACTGTAGCGGATTTTAATGGACGAATGCGAGTGCAGCGGCGGAGTGGAGCTAAAACCCATAAGCCATACCCGGAGCACACCTTTTCCCAGGTGCATGTGTGACACCCGAACCCTTCCTACGTTTCTGCCTTGAAATACAGCATTTGCTCGTCCATCTTTTGATTTAGCACCGACATAAAAATGATTTATCAGTGACATTAAAATAATGCATACTGTGGCGCATTTTATGTGCGAATGGATTTTCGCGCCTTTTTGTTCTCGCACTATGAAGGGTGCGGGGCGAAGTGGTGGAGTCGCTGCAGTCGCATTTACCCCTTCCAAAAGTTGCCGCCCGACCAGAAGCAACCCGCGGCGAAAGAGGCGAGGCAAGGGTAAATCATATATGAGGCATACGGGCTTCTCGAACAACCGTCCGTCCGTCCTCCGGTCCACATCAGACCTTGTGTGCCGCCGTCACCCGAATGTTTTACGGCCGGGGTGTTTGTGACCACTCTCCTCCAGCTGCATCAGGCGGGTTTGTGACTGGGAGGGGCTGCATGCACCTATCCGGAACTAGAGCGTCCTCTGGCTGCTGTGGCATCGTGAATGTAAACTTTTGTGCGAATATTGCGCACTCGTTCTGGCTGCACTCAGAGAAAGTCTTGTGCCCCAAATGACCCGAACAATAAAAAAAAAACTTTGAGGTGTTCTAAGAGTCAAACAGATCTTTAAGTTTGGTAAGTGAACCATTATAGCGACAGCTCACTTTAAACAATAATTCTCATAGTCGAAGAGCGATACTTGCTCGACTAAACGTGCATTTCGTTGCTGTTTGAAATGTTCCATAACTTGCACCCAGATGGGTGACACAGAACTGCGAGAGCGTCGATGCTGGCTACTCGTAGCAGGCTATCAACTGGAACGTGGCTAGGATTCCCTGCTACCGAAATGGACGACAGCATATGGAACTCATTAGAGAGGTCCAGTGTGTGCGAGTTTAATGAGGACGCCACAGGAGCGAGAAGAAGGCGCAGGCGCTGGACTAGGGTGCGGGATGCAGGGACGCTAGAGATGGGACAGATACAAGGGACGTGGACACGGATATGGATGTGGACATGGGCAAGCACATCTGCAGACGCCGCTGATTGCCCGGTCCAATCTCAGTGGTCGCACGATTCCCAACTGCCCGTGGCCAGTTGGCAGCGTCAGCATAATTTCCTGATGCTAAATGCCAAACGCAGGACAAGCAGGACGAACCAGAGCGGGCCAGCCAAGCACTTAAGCCCATCCGCCATCGACTGACCGACTGCCAGCGAACGAGTTTGCAAAATGCGATTGGACTTCTGTACCGGGTTTGGTTCGGGCTAAAGCAGCCCGAATGGGAACAGCCCAGAAGGGTAAAGGGACGGCAGGATGTAAGGATGGCAGGATGGCAGGATGGCTGGGCAGAGTGATATGCTGCTGCAATTGTAGTGGTGGCTCTGTGTCATTGTCTCGTGTGGGGACGGCAGCGGAGCGAGGAGGAGGAGCATCAGAAGCAGGACCAGCATCAGGAGCAGGGTAATTTAGAGAAGCATACATACACACCGTCACACCTGTTTTGGGTAATTTATCTCGAAGAATTATTATTTCAAATATTTTGAGGGGATGGGGTACACTGAAAGAAAGTGGATCAGAAATATATTGTTTGATTTTTAGAAATGGAACATCCGTTTTTTCCATAAATACCTAACATACATAATATGTATATAAATTAGTTGTAGCCTGCTATTGAGGCTATTTGTACAGAACACATTTAATTCAAGTTCGAAACTTATGATAAAAATCTGCCTTAAAAAGCAAATAATGGTCTAAGAAGGATAGAAGATAAATACCGCAACATGTATTTGATGCATTTCGCATTCTCAACACTCGGTATCTGATAGTCGAGGGACTTGGCTGTAGCCTTGCTTCTAACTTTTGTTTAAATCTGAACGTCATAGAGGGCTGAACAGTTGCTCAGTGCAAAACGAGCTGAAGGAGATGGAAGCGATGGGCGACGCACCGAAATAAAAGGATTTTAAAATGGTCATTTGATATGAATTATGCGCGGTGGTGCAATTACAGAATTCGTCCCTCTGCCGTGCTCACTGCGGCATGAACTCATCCTCATAGTCATCCTCAGCTGGGGACTTTCTCTCTCCCGGACAGTGATGCCTTTGTCTGACTGTGATGCGGTTACCTCGTCGTTTAGAGGAGGTGTTTCCGGCTGCTGTTCGGTTTGCTTACGACTGTCCGCGCGGGTGGACCTCTTTTGGCGCCCGCGACTTGGACTTCATCGTTAAATAATTAAATCAGCTGCTAGACTAATATATTTCTCTTAATTGCGAGTTACTCATGGCTGCCGCGTACACAAAGTGTCCGGGCCATTTGGAGCCCATTTTCTGATTTATGTTGCATATAAATAGCCGCGCTCCAATAGCTAAAATAGGTGATGGGCTACATATGCAGAGTGTTTGGGATTTTAGGGCCAAATAAACGGCCCAATGGAGCTGGGACATTTGGAAGTGATTTGAAGCCATGTCTACTTTACTTAAATCGCACAGATATAACCACATTTGGCAATAAGATTGCATAAATACGGTAATATTTGAGTTTTTTGAATGAAACAACACTTTATTGTGTACATAAGCAATGTTAATTAATAACCAAAGCTGAATGGGAACAACAATTGTAAGCTCTACTCATTTGTACAGGTATGGAAAATAAGACAGTGTTGGTAAACATATTTTAAATTTAAGGACAGTAATCGTTGCGTTAAAAACTTTGCAACCAATCCATTAAATATTTTATAATCATTATCATTTATTATGTTTAAAATTGATAAAAAGAACCTTAAAAATCAGTTGACAAAGGATATTCACAAGTTTACATCTGAAGGAGCCTTTGATCATTGTCAATTTATTGATTGATTATTGATAGATGTGCATGACAAGAATATTTATTTTACGGATTTGCAATTTTCTGACTGAAATCAATGTACCTTTTATGTTTCTGACCACAAGCGTTTCTTCTTTGTTGTACCGAATATTTATACCCTTTACTCTTGGAATAAAATGGCATACTAGATTAGTTAATTATGTAACGTATGTATGTATATAAATCGATCTGGTCATATCCTTCAGTCCGTCCGTCTGTCTGTTTGAACACTCTATCGCAGTAACTGGAAAAGCTCGAAAATTGAGATTAAACATGCAGAACAAATGCTATTTTATCATTTTCGTCCAATTTCTATTGATAAGCCAAAAAATGTTCTCCTATTAGCTAAGTAACGGGTATCTAACAGTCGGAGAACTCGACTATAACGTTCTGTCTTGTTTTAAATGTATACACACGGCAAGGGTAAATAAGCTTTATTTTACCCACTCACTTAAAAGCCCACAAGCACAAAACTGTAAAAAATATTTTTATTTTGTTGAAAATTTTTTATCAATATTTCAAAGAAGGTAGAAATAGATGTTTCGCGCGCCCACACTAGTTAAGTAACAGGTATCTAATGGTCGAAAGAGTCGACTATTATATATCCTAAAATAACGAACAGCTTGTACATCTGACAAACGTGTAGCTTTTGTCCAAGAAATTAAATATTACAATGCAAATATTTATTTATATATTTTTATAAATTTTCAAGAAACTTACCGTTGCTTAGTTTTTAACTCTTCATTAGTATTATAAAAAAACTGACTGATGATTTTCCGTGAACAAATTTATTAGCACACTTCATTAATAATACTTAAAATTAACCTATTGAATCTATTTAAAATTTAAATTACAATTTAGTGGCTAAGCTAATGTAACCACACCTTTCCAAGGTTTTTATACGCGTTAATCGTAGAATAAAAGGGTATACTAGATTCGTTGAAAACTATGTAACAGGCAGATGTAAGCGACGATATAAAGTATATATATTCTTAAACAGGATCAATAGCCGCGTCAAACTGGCCCTGTCCGTCTGTCTGTCCGTAAGAACGTTGAGATTTTAGGAACTATAAAAGCTAGAATGTTCAGAAATAGCGTAATAGATTCTAGAGGCACAGACGCAGCTCAAGATTGTTGACCCATGTTGCCACGCCCACTCAAACGCCCAAAAACCGCCAAAAACTGTCCCGCCCACATTCGCACTAGCTGAGTAACGGGTATCTGATAGTCGGGAAACTCGAGTATAGCATTCTCTTTTGTTTTTTGTGTAATACAGTCAAAGCTTTACGTACGAAATTGGTTTTCTTTTTTATGTAAGCTTAGGTGTTGGCTTCAAAGATATTCTGATCAATGACCCGTTTACCTGTTACTAGCATATGAAAATGGTATAAAAACCGATTTTATATTATATTTATAGTAAGTCTGTTGGGAAAGTAGAAGGAAAGTGGGGAAGTAAAGAATTATGTGGGTAATAATGACTGTAGTATTATATTTTTACGGTCATTGCAATTCAACATATTCAGACGAACTGTAATTTCCTAGGCAGTCATAAAATTCCTTTGAAGAGCGGAACACCGAATAATCAATGGGAAATCAACAAAAATGTTTAAAATAATTGCTGCGACCAGGAACACTTTCCTGTCCCGAAACCCCTCTCAGTCGCCAAAGGTTACAACAAAGAGAAAAAAATGGAAAAAATAAATGTAAAATTAATCGGCAATAAATTTAGCAAAAGTGTCGAAAACGGCACACACATCCGTTAGAGGGGGAGATTCGAACATGGCAGAAATTCGGCCACGCCAAGAACTCATAGTTCAATGTCCTGAGCAGGCGACGCCTTCCATGGGCAAAAGAACGCCGGGACTGGCACCTTTCATGGCCAGCGCATTTATAATAAATTGAATAGCAATAACTCAACCTCAATCAAAAATCATAATTCATGGAACTCGACAGCCCTGAACGAGGGCGACTCCAACCCCAAGTTTGAAATGCAGTTAGGAGCACTGCGATCTTCCTTCTGTTCCTTCTGTTTTCCCGACTGATGCGCGAGCGTTTTCTCTCATTGCATGCGAGTATTATGAAACTAAGAGCTGTGTGCTTAAATAATTCCCTTTTTCGGCTAACATTTGTTGGACACACTAAGGCAATGGAATCGAATTGAAAGCAGTTCAAAAAGCCTCGTGTGGAGGTGTATCCAAGTTCTCAAGTTCTCAAGGCGGCGAGTTGCATCGCAATCCATTGGCGACGCAGGGCCAAATTATAGATTTACGGTGTGACATGAGGCACAAATGTGTGAGTCGGGCCGATTGTTTGAGTGCTTCAAAGACGTGGATTTATAGACGAAGACATAAATACAAGACGCACTGCGTCTGGCGGCGGGAAGCGAATCGACTGGGCCAAGACCGAGGCAAAAACGTTAAAAGTGCACCACCGCCTCGGCAAAGGCGGAACACGCTCAAAGCTCATAAATATCCTGCCAGTTAACCGAGTGTGTGCTTGCGGGAATCCTTGGGGAAGCGAGAACGCATTTTAGGTGAAAATAATCACCGCTTCACATGAAATCATTCGGGCCAGAGAGAATGCATGGTCCGCAAGTGAGAAACTTGTAAGGGCTCCAGGAACCAGACAGAAAGGGAAGAGCCAGGAAAATAAATTCATAGTTCTCCCCAAATCAAGGACAAACAAATCAAAAGTGACAATTTTGCTGCGGTCTGGAAAATCGTTTAAATGATTTTAAGCCCTGATTTGTGGCAAGTAGAGAACACAAGATTAACGAGTGCTGCTTGCTTGTTGCCAACTATCCGAACAGTTCAATGTGTCCAAAGATTGTTTTGGAGAAATTTATTAGTAGGAATTATAGCTATAAAGAAATGCAGATTTAAGTTTCGGTTCAGTTCACGGATAACGTTCCATGAGTTTTGTATTAACAGTCAAGTCATAACAAAAGACTATTTTGCTATGAAGTATCATTTAAAGAATGGTGGAAGGGCGGAAAAAATAAAAAGTTCATTCCATGTTCCGTTTTTTTCATAAATGTATGCATAAAAGTTTATTCATCGAATACTGTATACTTTTTTCTGCAATTAGGTTCAGTAACACAAAAATGATGAGATCTTTAAGATCTTATGATTTCAAAGTTGTATGTCCATTTTTGAAGCAATTTTACTACTCGTAATTTTTGAACATTGAAGACTATCATGCCAAGCTTTAAAAACTCTAATAAAAGTGTAATGTTATAAAATGTAAAAATAAAATTTTAGTTGGATGAAGAACTTACATTCGCATAGTTCAGGTATCAAATCATCCACCTAAGTACTTCAATGTGTATTTATATGTAAATTATACTTGGCATGGAAAAAAGGGGACAAGAAGGACCTTCGCAAAAGGATGCGGATGCTCGTCGCCGGGAATATATTTCTACTGTATACAAAATGCCAAGCAATGTAGTAAGTTTGCAACACCTTTGAGCACACAGTCAGTAATAGACTCAAAAAAATGGTCATTCAACAAAACGGGATGCGGAAGTAATTTACAATTTGGTAGAAATAAAAATCAACCATTAAAGCACCTGGAATCGCAGGATCAGAATGTGAGTGGGTGGCCTCAACTTAAATGAACAAGATTTATATTCAATTAAAACTGCGCTGCATTAGCGTTTTAGCAGAATATACGTACATATATAGACGTAGTCGTTACCTCCATTGGCACCAGCGTTTTTAATTCGTGGCTGCATGTAGCATCCTTGTATGCTTAATCTCAACATTGTAGCTTTCATAGTTTCTGAGATCGAAGCTTATTCGGACAGACGAACATGGCCTGATCGACTCGGCTATTGATCCTGATCAACAGTGTATATACTTTATATGGTCGAAAACTCTTCCTTCTGCCTGTTACATACTTTTCGATGAATCTAGTGTCCTCTTTTACTTTACGAGTAACGGGTATAATGTCTTAAGGGCAGGGCCGGTCTAACTTACCAACCACAATTTATACATCCATAATATTTTACCCTATAGATTTATATATACATATGTGTAAAAACATTGTGTATTGCGCTTGTTCAAGAGTATCTTATAAGTACTGCCATAAAAATGATTATCGAAAATCGTTTTAATACACGTTTTTCAAAATACAATAAAAAAAAGCCTTAAGAAAAGACATTGCCAACTTGCCTTAATACTAACAAAAGTACACAAAAGTAATACACCTTTGTTGTTTCTAATGTTAATAACTGTTTATTAATATTATAAGAAAAATTATGATTTTTCGTAAACAAATTTATTGACACACTTCATTAATAATACTTAAAATTACCCTTTGAATCTATTTAAAACTGAAATTACAATTTAGTGGATAAGCTACTGTAACCACACCTTTCCAAGGTTTTTATACGCGTTAATCGTAGAATAAAAGGGTATACTAGATTCGTTGAAAACTATGTAACAGGCAGATGTAAGCGACGATATAAAGTATATATATTTGTAATCGGGATCAATTGGGAACTATAAAAGATAGAATGTTGAGATTCAGCGCAAAGATTCAAGAGGCACAGACCCATACAGTCAAATGTGTTGATATTTTTTCACATTTTTATTAGTCTTGTAAGATTTGAAATTTTTTAAAAATTTTGCCCATTTATTCCCCAACATCTATCGATATCCCAGAAAAATTTAGAAATTTCGCGTTCGCAGTTACTCTAGCTGAGTATCGGGTATCTGAGAGTGTTAACCCTAACCATAACCTGTTCTTTTTTGGTATAACCAAAGACATTACAATAGTGCCTTTGGTATAACCCACATATTTATACCCGTTACTTATAGAGTAAACGGGTATATTAGATTCGTGAAGTACGCAGAGTATGTATTGACCATAGAAACTATATATTTTCTTGGTCAGGATTACCAGCCGAGTCGATCTGGTCATGTCCTTCAGTCCGTCCGTCTGTCTGTTGGAACACCTCGATCTCAGGAACTTGAAAAGCTAGAAATTTGAAATAAGCAAGCAGGTTCCAGAGACACGCCCACAAAACCGAACAATTTCTATAGATATGTCAAAAAATACTATTGAACTTTCTTAATCACACACCAACTATCTGAGTAAAGGGTCTAAAATACTAGTTTGAAAAACTCAACTTTTCTCTTTTATCTCAAATTTTTTGAGTTTCGTGTTGTAGGATATACAATACATTAAGTAAACATAAGTAGCGCTTTTTATTACATAATGGCCCAAGAGAGAGTCAATCGCACATGTGTTCTTCACAGAGTTCGAGCCACTTTCTATGTTAATTGTTTGGTGGCACAAATGTTACTAATTACACCCACACCTTTAGCGCAACTGCAGCTTATGTTTCTCGAATTTTCTTGCCTAAGGGATCACGGATGTCCTTTTGTATAATAACCGTAAGACATGATTTGTTCGAAATCATTTTCTCCAACGGTAATTATTTCACTCAGATTCCATTTAAGCGCGCCCAAACAGTTAAATGTCTTACAAGTTTCCGCTCCCACCCGTGACATATTTAATTGCCCTATGGCTTCGAATCGAGACATTAGAAAAACCTGTTGTTCTTCTTAAGTAAAGGTCGTATGCTAACATTTACAAAGGTGCATCGCATCCTTTTGTGAATATCGAGCTTCATTAAGCATTGGGGTGCATAGATATCAAAGACTATATTTGACTATTTCACTGTTAAAAGAACAAAGAGATGGGTACTTGAAATTAGAGATAACCAATTTTTTTTTTTTGAGCACCCTTTTAATAAAAAAGTGCACATAAACTAGAAATGGTATCCCAAATTAATAGAAGGAACCGAAAACGATGTGGGTCCTTTTGCTTATTTAAAAGATTTCTGTTTGGACGAAGGACGACTTTGTTGTGTGATGATTCTCCAAGACTGTTGTGCCATTTTCCAAACTTTGGCCGGTCGATTTGTAATGGCACCCACTATCACTAAAAAGATAACTCCCAATAAAATCGTGCCGATCTCCTGGAAATTAGTGTTTGTACGGCTGCCCAGGCCCAACCAATTGGTTATAACATTTATAAAGTTGACGAGAAGCGTTTCCATGGAAAGCCATACGCCCACCATCAAAGTTTCGCCAATAAGGATGGCGATAATGGTCTCAAGGATAAACTTTCCCCACCGCGGAATGTTACTCCAGTGCGTGGGTATTACCTCTGTGTCGCACAGCAGATCCATCACTGATAAATAGAATAACTGGCTACCAAAGACGGGGGTGTCTGCAATTATACCCGGATCTAGATGTATGAAGAGCGTTGTGTGGAGCACCATGTGCACAACGAAGGCCAATAGAACAGGCGTGGGACTGGTCATTTCCTTAGAAAGGGATATTGGTTAACTATCGGGTATTGCCTGTATATAGACGTTAGAAGTGACTTGCCTGCGCGGTCTTGTAAATATGTATAAGTTACACAAATTTAGAATGAATAAGGTAAAAAAAACAAAACACATTGTTTTGTTTGTTTCAATTTAAAATGCTTGCTGGGTCGGAGAATAATTCCTGTATTGCGTTGGCAAGTTAAATGAAAACTTTAGGGACTTCAAAGTTGAAAACCAGCTGAACTCGTGGAAGACTAAAGCAGATAAAAAATTGATTGATTTTTATGAAGTCTACCTTACCTTTACCACTACCTTTTAAAACGGATTATACCTACTCCCTTATCTTTTGTAATATGTAATGTCAATATCTTTATGCGAGAGGTTAGTACGTGCTTCATTGTTCACTTTGCCTGTAAAAATTGGCTTTGGCACTGAATGTTTAATTCTGTCAGCTAAAAAATGCATAAATATCATTTTAATTAGAAAATTAGCCGAAAATATGCAGCTCACGTTAATCGTATGACGTCGTCGTCGTTGCTATAGTTGCAACATGGAAACGAAACTGAATCGCAATTGAAAACTTAGGTGGAGGGGATACGAATCTCATGCAATATCCAGAAGATACATCCCCAACGCACTCACCTCGAATGCGGAGCACCACTTCTGGCTCCACTCCGTGCTCCTAATACCGGAAATCATTTGCATTTTACTTAAATTAGTGTTTCTTGCAAACAATTGCTGTAGAATTATTTATATAGCAGTACCATTTAATTGTGCCGCCATTTTAAATTCCAATTAGATATCCAATGGAAGTCCGGCCAAAAGCCAACATCACTAAAAAGAAATTGGAATTTTTATCAAAGCAAGGAAGTCGTAAGCTCACTTTGATGAAGTTTTGTCATTTAGCCAAATAAGAATACGCGTACTGCTCGCCAGACCCACACAAAATGGTTCGCTTTTGTGTGCGCATATTTTTTTTCTCCTGCTAACTCAGTCACCTGTCGTGGATTCTAGCTTATTACGGTTTTTTGTGCTTATTGAACAGCCGCCACCAAAAATTCCAATATCAAAACTCATATTTGCCGATGTCGAGCGAAGCAAATTGAATGAGGAACACTGAACAGCTGCGAGAATTTAACATATTTGTAATATTACAAAAACTGCCAGTTGAATATCCGGTAGTTTTAGTATTAAAAAAAAGTTCATATAAATATGATTCCTGCTGAGGCCTACCTATGATTCGCATTTTTGAATAATTCATCGAATTTACAATTAAACTTTTTATACCCGATATTCGTAGAGTAAAAGTATAAAAAAATGGTTGAGCGCTTACGGACAAGACGTAAGATCGCAAATAAACTGGAGTCTGGTGGCAAAACAGCACATGCTTTTGAGCGATTATTGGCAATTCGCACCATTAAATTGAGCAAGGGAAAATGTTCCGAAGACAGTGCAGAGCAGACGAAGTCTAGTGATGATTGCAAGGCACAAACGCGTAAGGATGTAAATATCGAGGTCAAAGAGACTTATTCCGGCGATTCCTCGCCTAACAGTGAGAGCGAGAATACAGCCCAAAACGATCCGCAAACGAACGTTGAAAGCGATGAACGCGTATCCAACCTGGAACAGCTGAGTCGAGCAGTGTTAAAACGGAACGACATAAAGAACTTACTGGGTAAACCTATTTTCGCGGAGGCTGTGATTGGATCCTTTGTGCGGCTAAATGTTGGAAAAGTCTACTCCATCTACGAAACTATTGCTCTGCATCAGGACAGTAAGGACTACCGGGTAGACGGTAAGCGTACCAATCTGATCCTGGTCTTGAGGTGCGGTTCCGAAAAGCGTTATTCACGTATAGACGTGGTTTCAAATCAGCCAATTACACAAAAGGAATTCTTGTTGTGGTTGGGAACCAATCTACGCCATCGATGCACTTCACCAACGCTTAATGACAACGCTTCCAAATTTTAACCAAGAAACATAAAAAAATAATAAACTTATAACATTTTCGAAAATTGTGGCCGCTGCGGCTTTTCTGTGGATTGTAGGCGTTATGGTGGACGCCGAGTGGGTGTGACGTTAGAGTGGGTGTGCCCAATATGTTTTTGGTATATCGATACCCGGTACTCAGCTAAAAGTATGAACGAGATATTTTAATACTTTTTTGGAACAATATGCAAAAAAGAAGATAGAATGCTATAGTCGACTTCCCCGACCATCAGATACCCATTACTCAGCTAGTGTGAATACAAACGCGAAATTTCATAATTTTTCTGGGATATTGATAGATATTGGGGAATAAAATGAGAACACATTAAAAATTGTTCAAAAGTGTGGGCGTGACCGGTTTGGCGGCTTTAGGGCGTTAGATTATACGTGGAAAATGTTTTTTGACAAATCGATGGAAATTTAAGCAACTTATAAAATTATGAACAAATATCGAATAATTTTGCCGAATTTAAGGCGCTAAAGTTGGAGTGGAAAAAAGTTTTTTGGCAAATCGATAGAAATTAAGAAGACTAATTAAATTATGAAAAAATATCCAAAAAAAATTCAAAAATATGGGCCCGGCAGTTTTGGACGGTTTATTTATTATTTAAATATATATTTTTTTTTTGCAAAACGATAGAAAAAGTGTGGGCGTGGCAGTTTTGTGCGGTTACAGTTAAGTGGCAACATGAGTCAACAAACTTGCACTGCGTCTTTGTCTCTAGAATCTGTTGTTGAATCCCAACCTTCTCGTTTTTATAAATCCTGAGATCTCGACGTTCATACCAACAGACGGACAGACGGACATGGCTAGATCGACTCGGCTATTGATCCTGATCAAGAATATATATACTTCATATGGTCGGAAACGCATCATTCTGCCTGTTACATACTTTTCAACGAATCTAGTATACCCTTTTACTCTACGACTAACGGGTATAATTAATATCAATTTGCAAAAAATAAAACTTTATGCCACGCCCACAAAATTTCACGTTTACGTATTTTAACTAGCTGAGTAAAGGGTATCTGATAGTAGAGGAAGTAGACTATGGCTTTCTCTCTTGTTTATTTTTCGTTTTTTTGGCACTAACTTAATTATTTTAAAAATGGTCTCAATGGTCGTAAACCATTTGATGCAATTATTTGCTTCAAGTTCGCTTAACGCTATTTAGCCATTTAAAATGGACGAGGATGCTTATGGAATTCTTTGAATGGTACCGTAGGGCGCAGCTTCTTCCAACAACTTTTTAAGCACAAGTTTTGCTTAATTTACAACGAGGATTACAATAAACAAACTAATCTGTGGCAATAAACACTAACAATCCCCCAAAAAGATGCCTGAAGATGCTGGGCGGTCGGTTGTGCAGGCAGTGGGTAGGAAAGGGGAGGCAGGAGATGAGATTTCGCCGCTATAACGAGTTGGAAGTCCTCCTGGGCATTGGATTTTATAAGTTAACTCGCAGCAATCCGGTGGCATTTTAAATATGCCATTTCCGTTGTGAGATTATTTTTCGATATCGTATGATTAGAGATGTTTACGAGTGTCTAGTGACTACAGAGCTGTGGCCAGAGTTCTGGCCAGATAGGCATCTTTAACCCTAATGCCACCAGTCCGCAGTTCGGATATTTGGCAGCTTTTCGATTATGGGAAAGGGCTTAATGTGCGTGCCTCATTGGCTCAATCCTCTTTTCTATTAACAATAAATTTGTGCGAGTTTTATTTAGAAAACAACGATGGTCAAGATGTGTGTGAAGAGCGGTTTAAGGAAGGAGTTTATGTAAAAATTTATAAAGCAAGTTTTCATGTGAAATGCGATTTATTAACACCCTAAAAATGTTTTTTTTTTTTTTTGTTTCCATTTAACAATTTTAATTACCCAAACGGCTTTTAACAAAAATGTCAAAGAATAGACAGCGGAAATTATCTATTCTTTTAATCTTCAAGCCCATGACCAATGTACCTTTTGTAGGGGGATGTAAGGCACACAAAACAAATCGGTTAAGCTCGAAACGCGTGATATCCAAAAGGATGCCATTAAGGACAACGGTTACAATCGTTAGTGAAGCCATTAGTTCGGAGGGCCAATATGCGAAAATCACATTTACACACACGCTCGCTGTCAACCCCATCGACTTCACCCGGAAAAATGTTGCAGAATAAGTGTATAATTGCAAGTGGCACAACTTTCGAAAAAAGAGAATGTCATGTAATAACTTTAGCATGAAACCCGCAGCTCCGAAGTGTCCATCTTCCACTAATGTGTTCTGGCTGCGATGGGACGCCAGTCTGCAACAGGGTAGGTTCACTAAGTTGGCAATGACAATGGTCCAAGCTGCGAAACAATTACAATAAAACAAAGGCCAAGACCAGAACGGCCAGTCAACGTTTCAGCAACGGAAAATAATTTCAGGGATATTATCGCCACCTTCGGCAGATGTCCCAAGTGCGATATGACCCGAGCCCAACGGACATGACTTGACCAGGATCTCAGGCGGGCATAAACATAATGTCTACTTTACAATGTGGATAAACTTGAGGGAAAACGAAGTCACATCCTTATCAACCCCGAAAGGACCGGCCAGAGATGTTAACCGTGGGTACTGATACCTTGAATCGGAACATACATGTAAGAAATTCAAGGATTCCTTGAACTCATCTTCCAAAATCATCACCTGCATCCAACTGTCGTTCAATAGTTCTGTATCATAAACTGTATTTGGATTCGGCACAGTTTGCTGAGTACACCCATGTATAAAGCCTTCCAATTGTCTGCTGGGCAGCGACCTGTCCAGAGTATTCGCTACCCACCAGCACGCCACAATGCAATAAGCTAGCGCTGTCCCGCCCATTACGGCGACGTGGGAATGGTGGATGGTGGAGCCACCTGGCACAGCCGGAGACAAATCCGAAATCCATACTCATAAACAAATGCAACTAATCGCCGTTCGTGTTGAACGTGTTCACGGCTGGGAAACGTGGAATCGTGGTCAGCCAGAGTTTCAAGTTCTGTTCGCATTTCTGCTCCACAACTAGTTCGGGATCCAAATCTGCCTCGTGTTGCAGTTATAGGTTGGTGTGGACTTTTGGCTCTGATTTTGATCGTTTTTTGTGTTAAAACAGGTACGGCAGGACTACTACTGCATTACAATGTTTTTGATTTTGTAGTTAATAAGGTAAAGTCATAAAACAGGAAACAAGGAAAGACAAGAGCTCAAGTGAGGGCGATTTTAAAGAGAAATTGTGCTAATTAAAGTAATTGTTCACGAAACACGAGAGAATGCTATAGTCGAGTTCCCCGACTATCAGATACCCATTACTCAGCTAGTGTGAATGCGAAAATTTATCATTTTTCTGGGATAGACACAGATATTGGAGAATAAAATGAGAATAAAATTAAAAATTGTTGAAACGTATGGGCGTGACCGGCTTGGCGGTTTTCGGGCGTTAGAGTGGGCGTGGCAAAAAGATTTTTGGCAATTCGATAGAAATTTTTTCCAAAAAAATTTTTGGCAATCCGATAGAAATTTTTTCCAAAATGTGAGCTGGGCAGATTGGGGCTGTTTTGGGGCGTTAAAGTGGGCGTGGCAAAAAGCTTTTGATTCAAATCGATAGAAATTTACAAGACTAATCAAAATGTGAAATAATATCAACACATTTTTCAAAAGTGGGCGTTAGAGTGGACGTCAAGAAACTTGAGCTGCGTCTTTGTCCCCAGAATCTGTATGCTGAATCTATTTTTTATAATTCCTGAAATGTCGATGTTCATACAGGCAGACGGATATGGATAGATAGACTCGGCTATTGATCCTGAGTTTATATGGTCGGAAACGCATCCTTCTGCCTGTTACATATTGTTCAACGAATCTAGTATATCCTCTTAATCTACGAGTAACGGGTATACAAATGTTTGCTTAAATAATAATACAAATGATTAAAACAAAGTATGCTATGGAACATGGAACATAAAAGTAATTGGAAATTCCTTCCAAATTTGAATGTCTCGCTGAATTAGATCGAACTCGATTTATGAGTGGGAGGAGTATTCAACATTCCATTGAAGTTGGGAAAGAGCGCAGGGACATCGCAGCGACACGAAGAGGATTGCAGAATGGATGAGCGCTTACGGACAAGACGTAAGATCGCAAATAAACTGGAGTCTGGTGGCAAAACAGCACATGCTTTTGAGCGATTATTGGCAATTCGCACCATTAAATTGAGCAAGGGAAAATGTTCCGAAGACAGTGCAGAGCAGACGAAGTCTAGTGATGATTGCAAGGCACAAACGCGTAAGGATGTAAATATCGAGGTCAAAGAGACTTATTCCGGCGATTCCTCGCCTAACAGTGAGAGCGAGAATACAGCCCAAAACGATCCGCAAATGAACGTAGAAAGCGAAGAACGCGTATCCAACCTGGAACAGCTGAGTCGAGCAGTGTTAAAACGGAACGACATAAAGAACTTACTGGGTAAACCTATTTTCGCGGAGGCTGTGATCGGATCCTTTGTGCGGATAAATGTTGGAAAAGTCTACTCCATCTACGAAACTATTGCTCTGCATCAGGACAGTAAGGACTACCGGGTAGACGGTAAGCGTACCAATCTGACCCTGGTCTTGAGGTGCGGTTCCGAAAAGCGTTATTCACGTATAGACGTGGTTTCAAATCAGCCAATTACACAAAAGGAATTCTTGTTGTGGTTGGAAACCAATCTGCGCAATCGATGCACTTTACCAACGCTTAATGACATCGCCAAAAAACAGGTGCAGGTAAAAAATGCCTGTAAATACTCGTACACTGAAACTGATGTGGAGAAGCTGATTCAAGACAAAAAAGAAGCTGGTATAAAACAGAATGCCGCTTACAGAAAAATTAGTCTAATTATAGAGCGTGATATGGCAGCGGGTATGAACGACGTGGAAAAAGTGCAAGTGTTGGAGAAGAAAATCCTAGAGATCGACGAGGAACCCAGACCCCAGATCGAAAAATCTGGCCAGCATCGGTACCAAGTCCTTAGTTCTACACGCGGGGTCCATGTGCCTACCATTTACCGGCACGAGTTGGGTGTGCCTTCCGGCGGCAAAAGTTCCTTTGTTAAGCGAACCGCGAAGCCCGAACAACATGAGTTGGAGAAGTATATGCGACGAAAGTATAAAAAAAGTGCTGTAGTCAGTCGCAGTCGATTTAAAAAAGCATTTGAAGATTGCGTGGATTCTTCAGCTGTGGTCAACGATATTCATATGGAAAGTCAACAGAAAGAGGGTGATGTCGAGACGGAGACGGAGACGGAGACGGAGAAAGGGACAGAGAAAGATCTCCATTTGCAAAGGTTACACACTTTTAATATTGAATTAGATACCACGGGATTGGGTAAGGGCTTTTTACTAGATGTAACGAAATTAATACTATTTCTTTATAGTTCCTTTTCATGAAATTTTCCCGAATGTGAAGTTCAATAGCCCTTGGGACGAGATAATGAAAGGCTAGATTGCACGGGCAGTGCGATCTATTGATGTTTTTTTGACCTGTTCGGTAGTTCTATCGAGCTATTTCTACCTATTATATCTATTTATCGAGCGGCAAATGGAAGTGCCGACTTAATATGTGCTTGCCCAGAATTAAGTCGTGTATTTTAAAAGTTTATATCCCTGTGTAACGTAAAGCTACCACCCCTTGAGGAATAACTTTATAATAATACGTTTTTGCAAATCGTTTTCAAAATGTTTTTGGCGTATCGATGGAAATTGGAAATTTATATTTTATGGGGTCAAAAAAGCTACCTGTTAAATTTTCTCGACGGATCGAATGTACCCGTTTACTCTACGAAGTTCGGGCATTGCAATGCATAGATTATAGCTTTTATGTGGTCGGAAACGTTTTCTTTTTCCTGTTACATACTTTTCATCGAATCTAGTATACAGTTGTACTCTAAGATTAGTGGATATATAAATATACCAATTTTCAAAAGTGTAGGCCTGGCGGATATGGCCAGTTGGACTCGACTAATGATCCCGATCGATAACACACATTTATTAATCAAATTAATATCAAACCTCTTATATGTTGAAAGTGCGGTAGTCAATCTAAAAGCCTATTCAATCGACTGTAGCGTGCTATTTGTTTTTAAAAACAAACAAATAATAGTAATTAAGTTATCATTAGTGTTTTAAATGTATTTTTAAGCTTACATATTTTGAATAATATAAATATTTGTATGTAAATATAAGTATGAAGTATGAATCTTTAAAAAGCGCTGATTTATAAGCGCCACTTCTATACTAGATATTTGCGTCCGCACTATCTCCTAGTGCGCGGCTTCATTAATAATACAAGTAGCATCTCATTCCTAGTCCTGGTATCAAGTAGAATTGGAATCATCTACACGGCTGGGTCATAATTGAAGATGTGTGCCCAGATAATATGACAAAGGTTGCTTGACTGGCAATAAAATAAATACCATTTACTGATGACTCATCAACATAATTTTTACGATTCGCCCAGTTCGATGAATAAACAAATAAACCAACTCTAACTGGGTAAGAAATCGAATCCTGGCTGAATCCGATGACTGCTTTGAGCTCGTCACGCAAACATTTCGCATGCATTGACTTTTTATGGCAGGCAACAGACGAAAACAAAGCACATGGACTGGAATCGACAAATAATGCAGAATCATTTAACTGACCTCCTCGACACTTCTGCCAGCGCCTTGCTGCCCCCGGTTAAAGTCATAAAATCCCGCAGCGAATGAAATTCTCATCAAGTCGTAAGTTGGCACAATTTCAGGTTGCCGCTAAGCAACTGAATACAGACCAAAATGATTCTGCTAGGAAAAAGGACCTG
This sequence comes from Drosophila melanogaster, assembly GCF_000001215.4. Classification (NCBI taxonomy): domain Eukaryota; kingdom Metazoa; phylum Arthropoda; class Insecta; order Diptera; family Drosophilidae; genus Drosophila; species Drosophila melanogaster. Next base: position 22,074,032 of record NT_033779.5, read on the forward strand.
CGTACTGGCTATCGGTGTTGACGGATTTTTCCAAAAAATCTTTGCCAGGAGTCACTGAGATCAAAGAATCTTTAACAGAGCAACAAAACGAGCAACTTTCCGTTGTTAATGGACTCCATTAAAAAATTAACTAGTTCAAATTAAAAAGAAATTCAATATTTTTAATAAATTCGCATAACTATTTTTCCACTAAAAAAAAACATATATCCTAAATGTATTTGAGTATTTAGCACATATTTCGTTTCGATACAAAATTGATTTCATAAACACCATGAATCAATTCTTATTTTGTAGGTAATTGTAGAAATATTAAAGCTATTGCCATACGAAACATTAAACCCATTTGAAAACGCTGAAGATGTCATGAAATATTGTTTTGTAAATGTCTGTAAGAGTTTGGTTCGAAGAACATCCACATTTTCGGTTTTAATTGAAGCCGAAAATCTTATCGGTATTTTCTTAAGGTCTCTAGTGTAGTGCAAGCAAAATAATGGAAAAAACAAAAGCCCTGCACTTTCTAGCTAACCTGTCAGCAATGGTGGTCACTGATGCAAAACTATCAACCCACGATGCCCAAAGCCCCAGCAGTCGCGCGTGACTAACGTAATCAGGTCACGTAATGCCTGAATAAGATAGAAGAAATCAGCATACACTCAGGACTACGGATGCATAACTGTCGAAACCTACCTAAGATGAGTTCCGGACGCAGGTCCTCGCATCGGTACAATTTTGCAGATCTTCGAAACGTGATACACTTTTGATTTCCTCGCATCGCAATTTTAAAACTAAACTAATATACTTATATACAGACGTCTGTACATATGTATGTCAACATTGAAAACAAGAGTGACAGTTCTCATAACTTTACTTTTTGCTTATGAAGATGTTGAAATAATTTTAATCGAATGTTCCATGCTAAGCACTACATTTTCCCGTATCCCTTTTTTATTAAGCGACAGGACTAAAAAAGGGGTTAAATATAGTTCAACGAATTGGATGATCTAAGCCACATGGTTACTCTGTGGCTTCCATTAAAATGTAAACCCCATTATTATAAATGCATGCAACTGACCCACCCACCCTTAGCATAAAAATCCTAAGATTCCAAAGCCCGAATATCTCGCATAAGTTTCAGTTTATTTTGATTTTTACGATTGCCCTACGGACTGTGACTGTCCTCCTTAGAAGTCCCACCTGGATCACTTGCTAAATTACCAAAGACGGAGCCACAAAAATCAGCAGTGAAAAAAAGACGATACAAAAAGGATGGGGAAATAGTCGGAAGTGGCAGTTGGGGGTGGGACACGGGCTCATGAGAGCTAAAGCAGGGAAAATGCCTATTTACGAGCTTGCATGTTGCCGGACACATGGTAATCATATATTTTGGTCATATCTGTGGACCATAAAACCAGCGTTCTTATGTGCCTGTCAATGTGTTGTTTCATGACATTTATTTCGCTTGTTCCATCCCTGTTTTGGACTTGTTCGAAGCTCTGCGTGCAAAAGGAAAATATTTTAGTGTCCATTTAATGTCCAATCTAAGATGAGCTCGTAACTTTTGATCGAATAAACGAGCTAGGGCCCAGAAGCCGCCCATCACAGTCTTTGTGGGTCAAATGTGGGGCAATAGTTGAATCCGAGAAAAGTGGATGGAGGGAAGGATACCGCACTCGGATTAGTCACGCAACCTGGGTTTGCGAGTCTCCGGAGAAAATACTGCAAGACCTCTTTGACTACTGATAAGCAGAAGTTCTGTTTGTACGGTGTCTTCGGTTCTTTTATGGATTTACACTTCCTCCCGAAAGTATTGACTGTTGCTGTGGGAACTCTGACTCAAAAATCTAAAATTTAAATCAAAAGTTACTTATTCGTGGGGACCACGATTACTTGAGGGCCGACGTAAAGCACCTGGCTGTTAAACATTTAACTCGCACAAGCAGGCAGCATCAGTAGCCATGGCGGCTTAGGCGTCGGCCATACGCAATTCACACCGTTTGCGCAGCTCTCGACAATGCCGAACACGAAAGCCATAGCCATAGAGTAGATTTGCTACGGGACACAAGAGACTTGAAATAGGAGTCCTTTTCCAAATCTTTCCAAACCGAGTCCCCATTTATGCGATGACAGACCCTGAGGTGGGTAAACAACAAAATATTTTCAGGTATAGAAGTTATAGAAGAATTGTAGTACCCACTAAAGACATAAAGAAGGGTATACTAGATTCGTTGAAAAGTATGTAACACTCTAATGCTCAAAATCCATCCAACACCTTTTTGCCCGCACCTTTCGAAATTTTTTTCATTTTTTAGTAATCTTGTAAATTTTTATCAATTTTCCACAAAAAAAAATTGCGATGCTCACTCTAACGCCCACAAACCGCATAAAACTGCCACACATTTTAAAAATTTGTTAAAATTTTTTCATTTTGATTCTCACAAAAAGCCAAATTTTTTTTGTTCCCCAATATCTGTCGATATCCCAGAAAAATTATACAATTTCTCGTTCGAATTTCCACTAGCTGAGTAAAGAGTATCTAATAGTCGTGGAACTCAATTCATGGTGTTTTTTTTCATTATTTTTATCCCAAGACTTGCACTTACTATTTACATAATGAGCACTGACCAAAGAAATAAAAAGAAAGAAATAAGAATAAGAACAGAATCCACTCTTGTATACAACCAATGTCCCAATACAACCAATGTCCCATATTCACATAATCAGCAATTTTCACAAAAATTTAGTCTTAAGCTGAGATCAAAAGTGTAGTAGGCTTGAGGTACACATACATAATATCAGTTCATAATAGCAACATAGTATATAAACATTCAGTCATTGTTCGCTTTCGGGTGGCATAGCAACAAGCATAGAGGCAGATCGCAAACGGAGAGGGAGTCAGTCGAATGCTAAAGCTAAACACGTGAAGTATCAAATAAACCAAAGAGGCCAACTCCTGCGTTTGTGTTTTATTTAGATAAGAGGATATATAGTACCCCTACAAAAGAATAGAGACGAGAAAACTATTTTCCGTTCATTTTTAATCTTAGCGTTGTCCTTAGTCCACTGACGTGGCATTAGTTCGCCTCAATAAAATACAAGCATTTCGCCGCCATATAGAGGTCCGGCCGTTTCGTTTACACTAAAAAAATCCGGCTATATTTGACTTTTGGGATGGTTTTTTGCACTTGGCTGTTGATCAAGCACTGATCAAGAATATATATTCTCAAAGTGACTGAAATCAGTAAGGCCCTTTGCACTGGCTTCAAAATGTAAAAGTTTAATACAGAACTGTGATGTGCTGTCAAATGACTGCTGAACAAAATATTGAATATCAGATCCCAGTTACCCAGATAATGTCCCTGAGTATGTGGGTGAGATGTGCAATTAAGAAAGGCACTGCATCCGGGATTGCACACTACTAAAGCGGAGTTGGCAAATTTATAATAAATAACAGAAATTAAGAAAAAAAGTTGAGCCAAAAAATGAGAATTTTTTATGTTTTTGAAAAAAAAAAATAAAAATGATATAAAACAAATTTAGGGGATCAGAAACTTTTTAAGATTTAAGACACGACTGATCTATTCATACATACAAATTTATTTCGCTTAAATCGGATTGCATATAACTAAGTTACAACGTTTCAAACCTAAACAAATAGTCAAACCTATTCAGTTGAGCGGCACTGTATTTGTACATGTACAACCGCGACCAGAAACAGTTTTCGCTTATTCAAATAACTCTTAAGCAGCCAATTTGTCTAAATGGTTTGAAGCTAGACGCCTCTACTGATTACTAGTAAACGTAATCCTTTTTATTGGACTTTATTGAGCTAGTCTGTCTTTTCCACAACATTTGAGTAGCACTCATTTTCGCATAAATTGCGGAACCGATTTAAATACTCCAGCAGACCGAACCAATTTTGAAAAGTGATTAAATTTAACTGGCTAACGAGCTGAACTAGGAAATCAGAAATTATGAACCATGAGAAGGACAAAAGCCAGTATAGCACATAGACGAAGGCAATGACAATGAAGTGGGTATTGCAGGCGGCAGAAAAAGGCGGTACCAGCGAATGGGGATGCAGGAAAGATGGGGAAATGGCAATGGAAGTGGAACTGTAGTTCCAGAAGGACATGTGCCTGCTGACTGCTTAAAATCTGTGCGTCTGCACGCATTACAAACGAATTACGAGACTCGTTGGGCAATTGCAGTTCATTGTTATTTAATATGTCGCCCGTTCAATGGCGGAAGAGACGAAAGGACCAGCAGGAACACCAGGAGCCGAATAGTCAACGAGAACACGGTTGGGAAAATTATACTTTATGGCGCCAGGACACTGGATACCAGCACAAGGGAGCAGCAGACGCAGGCGGCTTGACAGTGATTGCGATACAAACGATTGCCAACGTTTCCAAGTGGATTATTACCTCATGCCAATTATCATATCAACGATACACAGGCACAGGTCTCGGTAAATGGGCAGAAACACACACTGAGCCACACTCGAAAGCGCAGGACACGCCAGGACGTGGCACATTGGCTGACAAGTGAACCAGCCCAAACTTCCAGCGCCCATCGCACTTTACGAGGTGTTGACTGTGTCGGCATCTGGCAGCTTCTGTCGCTCTCTCTCTCTCTCTCTCTCTGTCTCTCAATTGGGCTCTTGCGGAATTGCATGTACAATTTTAAATGGATTTCGATTGTTTATGACAAATCGACTATCTGAACTGGCATTGCTTGATTGCGACCAGCTCCTCTACCTGGTGTCCTGCGTCCACCTGAGCTGCTTATGTATGTACGTTCCGATTTACGATTAAGTCAAATTAGTAATTATATATTCAAAAGGGATGTGAGTGCTGTTCATATTTGGTAAATCAAAAGAAAACACCTCTTTACGAAGTAAAAAGCAAGTGACGAATAAAGCGTTGGATACGGTAATTATAATCAAACAGCATATTACGTACGTATTAATCGGGCTAACAGCTGCTTTTATTAGAGGGCCGGCAACCGTCCTTCCAATTTTCGTAGTCAAAAGGTAACAAAGTCAGCAAAAATTTTGTATGCGTCTAGTCCAAGGTAACATTAATTTTGGCCCTAGGATAAATGGTCCCACCTACGTTCCATCGACCGCTCAATCGCAACGACAAGGAAAGAGAGGGCTGCGATGGGCTCTTCTGAGGGGGTTTGATCGTTCTTCCGAAGATTTTTTAAGTCGACGGGAATTCTGGCCATGCATATCTGTCAGTATGTCTGCCCGGCTGTCTGTTCGTTTGAACGTCTAAATGTCAGAAACAATAAATGCTAGAAAGTTTAGATCATGTCCACGTCATAGACGCAGCGGAAGTTTCTTTCTTCAACGGAGAGCAACAAATATTTTGATAAAAAGTGTCGAATTTAAATAAAATATATTTAAATATATGTATATATTTAAATTGTTTAAATTCTAACTATAGTTTCTGGTTGGGATCGTCACTACTTTTTACCCTTGCGTGATGTTTTTTTTTTCTATGCTAAAATAATGTTTGACTGTAACGTTTCCTCTTGTTTTTATTAAATATATAATTACCACGAGGGTATTTACTTTGGGTATATACAAGTTGTTAGATTCGGTGTTTAGTGCTTAGTGTCTTAAGTCAATAAAAAATAACGTCTAGCTCAAATGCATAAAATTGTTTGGTTTGGAACTTTAAATAAGTCGATTGGCTACATCGGTAAAAAGAAGACCTGTCTTCTGAGTCCATGCGAGAAAATATGCCTGAATTCAGCTAGAAAAACAGTACAGAGATGCGACAAAAACTATTCACCACCAAAGTTAAGAAGAATCAAGAATTTCTATACCTACAGTGTTGTGTTGGGGAGTCTCTTCAGTATAGTCATGTGGGCCATCTATAAGCTGGGCAAGCCCGAGGAAGACCATCGGGGTCCCATAGAAGATGAGTTCAGTCAGCTTCCCTGGTTCCGCCAGTACATAATGAGGATGTGGCACACACTTCAGTATTATGAAAAAATGATGGAAGAGCCCCAGATGGCAAGGCTGCTGCCAAATGTTGTCCCACCGCCGTATATACAACCTCCCTATTCACTGGTGCTGGAAATCAAAGACGTACTGGTGCATCCAGATTGGACTTATCAGACGGGGTGGCGGTTTAAAAAGCGGCCTGGTGTGGATTACTTTCTTCAGCAGTGCAGTCGAAATTTTGAAATTGTGATATATACTTCTGAACAAGGTATGACCGCATTCCCCCTTCTGGATGCTTTAGATCCCTATGGCTACATAAAATATCGGCTAGTAAGAGGTGCCACGGACTTGGTAGAGGGTCAGCATACCAAGAACCTCGATTATCTTAACAGGGATCTGAGCCGTGTGATAGTGGTGGACTGTGATCCGTATACCACTCCCCTGCATCCCGATAATAGCTTGGTGCTCACAAAGTGGCTGGGTAACGATGATGATGTCCAGCTCTTTGATCTCACGGCTTTCCTGCAGTTGATTGCCGAACACCAAGTAAATGATGTAAGGGAGGTGCTGCGATACTATCGCCAATTCGAGGACCCCATGGAACAGTTTAAGGACAACCAACGTCGACTGCAGGAGCAGAGTCAGGAAAGCATTCAGAATTTACCAACTAGTGAACGTCAGTGGAACTTAACTTTATTGGGACGCTCCCTTCGAGGGTCTTCAATCAAATAAATTTTCGTTTATGCACCTTATATCTATTGTAGTAACGTCTTGATCTTGGAAACTAAAAAATCTAGTCATTAATCTAGTAATTTAAATGTTCAAAATTGTTTACCTTTTTTACATTTTATTATTTGTTTTAATTATTTTCATTGTTTTGGCAGTTCGACAACCACAGAGGTTTCGATTTTTATATCCGTTACCGAAGTTTAAATTGGTCTACTAGATTTACTGCCAAGCTAAACACAATTATACCCATTACAGGTTGAGTAAAAGGGTATACTAGATTTGTTGAAAAGTATGTAACAGGGAGAAGGAAGCATTTTCGACTATATAAAGTATATATATTCTTCATAAGGATCAATAGCCGAGTCAATCTAGTCATGTCCGCCTGTCCGCCTGTCCGTATGAACGTCGAGATCTCCGGAACTATAAAAGCTAGAAGGTTCAGCATACAGATTCTAGGGACATTGGCGCAGCGGCTTAACTCGAAAGTACGGCATGAGATAATTTTTATGGAGATGAAGAGCTCTGTAGAGATAAATATATTGAAAGAAATCCTTGAGGGTCGCAGATATAATTACCCGTGAAGCGCATTATATCAAAAACATCTAAAAAATCTATATTGTAATTATTATTGAAAGGCTTGACTGCCATGTGTCCAGATTATTTTATTAAACTGGTAAGCGGTAATGAAACACATGTTAGGTAACAAAGGGACACCCAGAGGGGTCGCCCGATCGCACTGTTGCTGCCCATACTATCCTTTTCGAGGCACTTTACGATGCAAAAAGTTTAAAATTTATGCGAACTGAACCAGGTGGAAAGGGTTTAGCGCTGTAGGAGTCAGATGGACATCCGGAGAGTAGAGCACCACTTTTGTGCTTGACCCCGCAGCAGCCTGCTTAGTCTCTTGACTACCGTTGGCAAAGCCGGAATGGGATGTACGCTTGTATACGTATGTGGTCGCCTCTTCGGTGGTGCGTTGTTATTTTATGGGACCGCCGCCACCACCATTTGCTATGAAAGCATTTCCGCCACCGGCAGCACCAGCGACAAAGCCAAGGAGCAGCATGGAGTCCACTTTAATTTTTGTTTTGTTCATAATTTACGCGACGCAACATCAATTAAGTACTTGGCCGGAAAAGCGCATACCTGCAGCTGAAAAAAGCGGTCATAAATTTGCACCCTAAAGTGTTGGCGAGTGTTGGGGCGCCAACCCGTCCCAAACAGCAACGTACATCCGCCATTCCATACAGGATTCGGACTCTTAAAGAACGCTGTCGTCAGCAGTGGTGGGGGGGGGCGGGGTGTTGTTCCATAAGCAGACCAGATGCAAGGTGCTGTGGCATAAATAACCAACGACCATCCATTTTAGTGTTCGGATCTCGGCGATCCAGAAATATCTAACATTATAGATAATATACATTTTTGGCCGACAGCAACAGCGAACTTTTAACCCGGAGGTACCAGACAACAGGAGATTATTAATCCGCAGAGTATACATAATTCGTTGAAAAGGATGTAATTTTTAATCAGAAACAGTACCACTTCGATCCGGCTATGTCTGTCTGCCCGTTCGTATCTAGGGAACTATAAGAACTAAGAAGTTAAGATTAGGCATATAGGGTCTAATGAACGTTGCCACACCCACTACAATTAATGGTTGTTACTAGTAGATATATGCGAAATAGAAAAATTAAATAAAAGTTGTTGCCAAAGCACATCAAATGGACATCAAATTAAAATTGATACTTTTCAACGAATCTAGCATACCCTTTTCTCTACCAGTAACGGTTATAAATATTACGCTAACGACAAAATTTACTTATTTATTTAACCATTTAATCCTTTCGCAGGATGCGACAATCAAAAAGGTAAACGAATGGTTTGCTGCACCCATCCATTTATTCACGCACCATAAACTAGGCACGCATTAATGTGAAGGGACATTCGGGACCGGTAAAAATAACAAAACAAAGTGAATACTTTCTCGACTATTAGATACCCGTTACTCAGATTGCGGGAGTACAAGTGAGTCGTTCGGCATATCAACAGAAATTCAAGAAATTCAAGAAAAAAATAAAATTTATAATTAAAAACACTACAATTAAAGACAAAACATGTTTTAGTGCGCGTGTGACAGTATTGGGCTGTTTGTGGATTTTTCCTAGATATGTAAATATATATAAATATTTTCAAGATATCGATCGGAATCGTCTATGCAAATGATTAAATCAAAGAACAAGTTCAAACGTATGGGCTACGGAATGTGGACATGTCTAGGTCGATTCGCCTGGTGATCCTGATCAAGAATAAGGTGGGGAACGCATCCATTTACCTGTTATATATTTTTTGACGAACCTGGTGTACTCTTTAATCTACGAGAAACGTATATAATAAATGGGGCCATAAAAATCCAACAGCGGCGAGCTCGACTTTTTTTTCGATTTGAGGCGGAGAAGACCGGAGTTTAAACGGTACCAGAATGCTTTGCGATTAATTACGCATTCCATTTAAAATTGGCCACATAGATAGGTGTACAATAGGGCAGATTTGGGGGCTGCGGCTGCACCGCGACCGAAATATTTTCAACCATTTGCCAGATTTTGAGTGCAGCCGGCGCAACATAGATTTTGGCATTGTCAATGCACTGCAATTTACGCAACAATCGCAATAAACATTGGTTCATTTGTTACGCAATTTATTTATCCTAAGCACTAAAATTTGCCTTTGCAGCCCCCTCCCTCCACGAAACAACACCCCCCCACCACCCTACCGTACACTACCAAAGCAGAAATATTGTTCGTGGGGGTTGCGGATGGTGCATTAAATTAATTACTCATGTTATTATTTTGGCCGAAATGAAGTACGCAGCCATTTATAATGGCAACTACACGAGTTTAGAAGTACCTGCGGCTTCCACCTCGTTCTCATTTAACACACTGCATTCCCAGTTTGTCCTTTGACCATTTTGGTTTGTAAGCCAAAATATATTTGAAAATGAAAATTGTAAAATGTCGACCATGCATGCGTCTGCTTGCAGTTTTCGCTTGTGTGTGATTAACTTATTTTCGAAATATGCCCATAAAACGCATGGCCTGTCTTTTTAGAATGAATTACACAGATTGGAATTTCTACTCGTACTCGTAGAGTAAAAGCGTATGTAACAGGTAGAAGGAATCGTTTCCGACCCTATAAATATACATATATATTCCTGATCATAATCACTAGCTGTGTCGATCGGGCCATGGGCGTCTCTCAGTATGTCCGCATAAGCGCCTCGATCTCAGGAGCTATGAATAAAAGATAGACCGTTAAGATTTAGTGATCAGGCTTCATAGACATTGACGCGCCGAAAGTTTGTTTTCTGATGATTTTATTGGTTTTCATAGTAATAATCAAAATTAGTTCAGAACTAAGCACGGTTTGACGTCGATACAGTGGGCGCGGTCAACATTTTTTTAAAGGGTTCAGACCCCCTCTTGATAAAACCTTAATGTTCCGTGTGCCCGGAAATGAATAAGTTCATCATTTAAGTTTACTTATTCCGAACAGGACCTAAGACATCTAGTTACTGCATTTCGATTAATCCGGTTCCCCCAATTTGGCTCTTATTCTATGGTTGGTTACTGGTCAAGCAATACGAGAATTGGATTTAATCGACCACCACATGAATCAACAGGCGGCTGCAAAAAGCAACACAATCACATCCTCCTAATGCATCCGCCCCCTCCTCCTGTTGCCCCAAAATGGTGCACCACCGAAAGGATGGCCAACAGCCACTTGGACCACCACATCCTGCCCCTTCGTGTGCCTTACAGTTGTCGGCCTAACGTATGATTATGTTCAAACACAAAGCATACGCCAAGGCGAAAATGACAACAAGGGTTGTAGGAGTAGAGGGCGGAATCGGTGGACTCGTCGTTGCATTCAGTCCCATTTATTTTCATCGCTAAATTTGCACATGTTCAAATCGAAATTTACGATGCCGAGTGACATCATTAATCAAGCGCCTGATTGGTGATCCTGTTCCTGTTAATTAATACAATAATGGATTGCGTGCGGAGACTTTGGCACCGCGCTACCCTAGGGAGCTAAAGACGAAAGCCACCGACGATTTACGACATAGGAGGAGTCGGAAGATAATCTAGGAGTAACAATGAAAAAAGCTTGTTCCTTCCTATGCCTAAAGCATTGATTTTAAATTTACTGCATTTGTGTCGGGGTGCCTGTAAGATAAACATATATATTATTGATTTATCATTGACAGTCGGTGCAGCACCGAAAATGAAACTCTGCAGCTGTTCCTAGGCCTGGGTCCTGGGTAAATTGAAGGCCAAAATATTAGGACAGCCGCAATGCCCTGCAAATCCATACACAAATTTCAATTAACAATTTCACCCTTATTTGGTTGGACAGAGAAGAGAACGAAAGGAATCGGGTCTCCGGGGTTGGGCTAACTAGCAAGCCATATTATAATTCGGTTCGTCTAGAAACTCCTCTACGCCCATCCCAAATTTTTTTCTGTACTGAAGCATCAATTATGATTATCGTCACGTTTTATGAGACTCTTGTCAAGCGACCAAAGTATACACTCATATAATGAATATTGACAAAGGATATTGCTGCGCCTGGAGAATTCAGTGTTCGGACGTCGGCTAGCCTAGAAAGAGACTTCTAATTGCCCACATTTATTCATTAGTCGAGTGAATTTGTTGAAATAAGCGAGTGGGTCGGGAAATAAGGAAAGGTAAGTTAATTATATCGGACCGTTAGGAATTACGAATTTACGTATTATATGTATAATATTTAATATTTATACGCACTTTCTATATTTAGAAATAAAGAACGAAATCATTTTTATTTTACTTTTAACTTTTAAGGATTACAAGACTAATAAGAATGTGAAATAATATCAACACATTCTT